>NW_014575382.1:0-395015 GCF_000527765.1 Bipolaris victoriae FI3
GGGGGGTATCAAAATCACCTTAATCTTCCTCAGCCGCTCTTTCCCTCTCCTTACCATCCCAGCCCACCAACGGCCATCCCTTGGGCAGCACCGAGTAAGGCGGTAATGTGTAGCGTCCCTCGCAACTGCCCTGATTCCTACAGGTCAAATCGCAAAGCCCAAAGACATTGCAATAGCAACTCTTAGCCGTCGGACAATGCACAGCTGGTTTCCCGAAAATAACTATTTTCCACACAAAAACAATTCAAGTCAGCCCCAACCGGAAACCCCCCGCTAACCCATTCCCTGGGATTCAAAAAAAAAGGAAAAGGAAGGGGGAAGGAAACTTACTATGCCACGAATACTCAAACACCCGCCCACTAATCGCATCCCCCAACTCCGTCTCCAAAATCCACTCTCGATACTTCACATACTCCTCCCTACTCCTCTCCCTCACCTTCTCCCTCGTCGCCGCAAACTGCGCACAGCAACTCACGCCCACAGCCACGGGAACCTGTTCCTCGGGAAAAAGCCTCTCAAACGCCTTCTTGTAATCGCCCCCTGCATGTACGGCTTCGCGGTGCTCTCCGGCTTCCGCTAAAGGTTTAATTTCAGCAGGACAACCCAGAGACCAGGCGCAGCGGATGTTGACGTAGCCTTGTTGGGCGAGGTAGGGGAATTGGAAGTGGCGGAGCATGGGGACGCCGTCGTAGTCGGGGTCGTCGTTGTGCCATTGGTAGCGGTTTGGGTGGAGGAAGAGGATGTAGTCGGGGAGGGAGGCGTAGTTGTCGATTATGTAGCTGTTTTGGACATTGTTTAGTTTTTTTTTTCTGTTTGTTTGGGGATAGGAATGTAGGTTATGTACAAGGGAAAGAGGACGCATACGTCAGGTATACCATGCTTTCGCGACCTTTATTCAAGGGGACGGTGAGAGGCGCATTTTTGTCGTCGACTCGGTAGATGTTCTTCTCCCACTCGGGAAAGTACTCGTCGAGCCACGTCGCGTTCTCGGAACTTTGGCTGGCGACTACCACGGCCGTTCGCTGCGCCTTGACGCTGCCATTCGCTTGGAGCGGCTTCTCCTCTGGCTTGTGCGACTGGTCGCTCGCTTGTTGCTCGTCGTAGAGTTCGTCAGGTAGGTGTGTCAGACTGGCCGGTCCGGGCGCAACGGCGCTCTTGTCCCAGAGTTCGGATTTCAGGTGGAGGAAGAGGGCGGTCAGGAGTGCGACGTTGATGAGTATCGCGGCATTTCGAGCCGTGAGTAATCGAGGCATGGCGACACAAGAGGTCGTACGCCCAAGGTAAACCGCACAACGATTGCGCGCGAATCCGGGGAGTTCACATACGCGACGCTTACCCAGGGGCGATCAGCGCTAGGATTCAACATCCGCCGATAGTACGAGGTTCTCGCCGCCGTTCAGGAGTACACTCCTTTTGCCTCCATAACTACCGATATACATACACAAACATGTACCATTTGCACATTGCACATTGCAGTCTTTATGAAAGCTCAACCTTGTCAATTGTATTCATTGCGGTATGGGCTTTTAGCTATCCAAACCCAATTGGTGCAGCTCACCACAACATACTCAGCCCGCTAAACTAAGTGTAAAGCTCCTCGGTAAGAGCATTCAGCCCCACACCCTCCTTGGCAATGTCTTCCTCTTTCAGGAAAAGCAATGGCATCTCAACGAGGTTGCCCTTGATCGTGCTGAGAATCTCCTTGACCTCGCGCACACCCTGCTCGCCTGGAGCAAAGTTTTCGGCAACAACATGGCCCCACTTGTACAATGACGGCTTCTTGTTCTCTTTGGCCTTCTCATCCTGACCAAAGAAGCGAGAATAGTACTCGTCATATTGCTTCCAGTTCTTGACCTCGTCACTGGGCACGGGGTGGAACACTTTTCCGAAAGCCTGTGTGTTGGTGTGTGCTCTCCAGTTCCATAGGTTCCAGAACTCTTCAGAGATGGGGTCTACAACTTGGCGATCTTCCTGCGATCCCCAATCGTATTGGTTGGGAATTCCTACAGGCTCATAGTTGGCATCTGGTCGCTCCATGTCCTGAGGTTTGAGCAAGCCGAGATGCTTTCGGAAGATTTCCCTTCGAAGAGATGCGGCAAACTCGGACGCGCGCCATGGCTGTCCGTCCATGGAAGACTCTACCGTGTTGGGGTCGTGGATGATGATCGCGATCTCAGAGTCGTGATCGCCAAGTTGCGAGCGGTCGTTGAGGTTAGCGGACCCACAGATGACAACCTGGTCATCAGCGATCAAGAGCTTGCTATGAATGTATAGCTCTTCAGACACAAAAGCATCCATCTCAGCATCGGGACTACCTTCCCAGGGCACGTTACGAATGTCCTCGCCTCCGAGCATGTAACACTCGCTGACAGTATCCCAGCGTCCATCGCCAAGGCCTTGTCGCCCACCGACCTTCATTGCTTCTTGCTGGTAACGGTCATAGTCGCTCTTCCTGCCTTGGCTTTGTGGGCCACCATCGTACTGCTGTTGAGGGGCGGAGGAACCGTCCATTTCGTACACGCCATATTCCTGAGTAGGCGGGGGACGATAAGCCTGGTAGCCACGTGCGTTGTCGTGGGCAGCATCGAAGCCCTCCTGAGCTTGCGTGTAAGAAACACCACTGCGCTGCTCCGTCTCCTGCATGACCTGACTGGAGTTGATACGGTCGTAGCTGCGAAGGTTGTAGAATCGGATGTACTCCATTGGGTTGAATCCTGCCTTGGCAATCTCCTCGTAGATCGAGTGACCACCACGGTTGATGGAGTCGTACTGGACTGTAATTGATGAAGTGGTTAGCAAATTTTGGTTTTGCCTGATGTTGACATGACTGTCTCTGGTCACTCACATTCCATAATAGCACGGGTACCGAGTGCTTCATCGAGCTTCAGATCACCCGCAAAAGCCGGCACAGCCGGAATCATAACAATCATCTTGTACCTCTCGCCATTTCTCGCAGCGCGGACAATGCGTTCAACAATGGCCGCACCGACCTTGTTCTTGATCGGCTTCTGCTGGTCACCTGTGGCAGTTATAAAAAACTGATTCTCAATGTAGATGAAATGCTTGCTGTTGCGGATGATTTCGCAGTAGGCATTTTGAATCGAATGCTGTTATATATTGTTAGCCTAGGTTGTCTAATATTGGTGTGCGCTTTTACTGACCTCAGTGGTGACCAGGTTATGGCTCCATTTGGCAGAGCTTCGTGTAATTTGGCAGTCGACACCACCCTTCTGCGAGCTGTGCTCCGCATGGGACTGTTGGTGAGGTTGGTAGGAACCGTGACCCTGACCGTACTGATCAAACTTGCTGTACATCTTCTGGCGTAGACCACCGTGGCCGAAAATTCCTCGATCACCCTCTTCATGGCCACCGAAACCACGCTCTCCTTCGTCTCCTTCGAAATCCCGTTGTTGAGTTGGCGCCTGTTGAGCACCGCTGCTGGTATCGGGTAGTCTGGCGTATCGGGTGGCTTTCTTGCTGTACTTTTCGTCGTAGATGAAATTCCAGCGTTGCGTAAAATGAGTACGCAGATCCTGAACAACCGGACCGGAGACACACAAGGCAACATCGGACCATCCCATACGAGAGCTTTGGGTCCTGTCAAGCTTGTTGTTTTCCCAGTTGGTGACGTCCTGGAAGTCTATATCCGAGTTAGCATTACTAGCAGACTAAAGCTTGGCCGGCAGAGCTATGGAATATTGACCAAACCCTGCAACTTGAGATATCAACTTACCCAGCATACGAGCATTATTAAAGTCCTGACCTGGGAAGACAATTCTGTCGATATTGCCAGGATGGGCATCAGCAATTGCGTGCTGGTTGGTGTCCCATCGGCCATAGCACAAGTCTAGTCCTCCCATGAATGCGATGTGGCCATCGATCAAGCAAAGCTTTTCGTGATGAGCCCAGTACATGACTGTGCCTTCGTGAGCACCGTAGATTGCCTTGAGGCCATCTCCTGGGAGTTGAGCGAGTGCTGCCGGAGTGAAAGACATGTTCTTCATAGAAGCGAAGAAATTCGATTGCAGCACTGCGGCGTCAGGCAAGTGATCGGGGTGTCGGAAAACACCAATGTTTTGGTGGAGATCTTCCAAGTGGTGTTTTGTATGGGCTGAGGAGACTGTAATAGGTGGGGCAATCAGCGGATCTGTCTTTTCCCACTCTTCAAGCGATTTGAATATGATATCCAGGCCGATGCGCGTAAGCGCTTTGGTAAACATGTCCGTCGAACTCGGTAGGAGAGAATGAAGATAGTTGGGCAGCAACGGGTTCAGTAACTTACGAGTAAGGGCTTGGGTAACCTCCTTGTAAACAATAATGTTGACCTTGACGCCGCGCTCAGCAGCAGCAAGCAACATGCGGTCAACACGATACTGCTGGTTCTTGGCAGGAGGACGGCGAAGGTAGAGCTCGGGGGAAAGCCACCAGTCGAGAATCCAGATGGACTCTTTGGCGCGCTCGAGAGCTATGGATACGGCGTACATGTACGAGCATCCATCGACATACCACTTGGTCTCGTTGCCATGTCGTTCTGGGGCGAAGCTGGAGAAGCGATGTTGTTGATGGTATTCTTGGGCGGCTACAGACTGTCCTGTCTGCTCGGATGTTCCCGCTGGGGGTTTCTGCTGATTGTTGTTGTCGTCGCCACTTATGGCATCTTTGAGATCGGAGACGAAATCATGAAGAGGATCATGGAGTTTTTTGAAGAACGACATGCCGCCACCGCCACCTTGCTGTGAGGATGAAGACTGAGGCTGGGTATTCTGTATATGCTGAGTTAGGGATTTGTTTGGAGAACCAAGCTTCTCTTAAGGCGATACAGTGAACAAAAGACCAGGAAAGCGGGCGAGATTAGTGAATGACGAGACTAGCCTGGCGCTTTGACGGTCATGGTGGGGCAGCCCCAGGGATACAGCAAGCTGGTAGTAGATATAGAGCATGCAATGACAGCATGGCGTCTGGAGGAGGCGTATGTAGGTACTCACCTCTTTTTTGCCAAAGCCAAAACGCCGACCCATGTCGCCTATGAGGCCGCGATCGCCCTCCTGCCCTTCTTGGGCATTGTACTCACCGTACGCCAAGTCGTCGTCTCGGCGAGACATGGCGGTGCTGGCACAGAGGCTGGGAGAGTGAGTGTCAAGAGAGGAATTGGAACGATTGTGTTGTTGGGAGCTACAAGAGCTGACGGAGCTGGAGGTCGAGGTGGTCGGACAAGCCCCGCGTCACAGGCTTAGCGCCAGGAGGGTCAGCAAGGGTGTGAGCGACGACGTAGCTGGCGAACGGACGAGCTGGAATCCGCGCCGATGCCCAATCAATTGCGCGTACCCTGACTTCTCCTGGTCAGCATTGCAGTCGATACATGGGGGGGCGGATAGTGATGGCATGCATCCAACCGCCTGTCCGTACCCGTACCCGTCCTCCGTGCCCCTCACCTCACCCCTCACCCTTGGCCCCTCACTGCCACCGACGGCACACATACTACTTCTGCTGGCCAACGCTTCACAAACATTCCAGGCTATTGAGCAAAGGAACAGCACAGGGGCATCCGCGGGTTAAATAGATAAGCTTTGCATCATCATGTACCCCACAAGTTCGCGTAATCATGATGGCCGTTGCGATGGATGACGTACCCTTGTACATCTATCTGCTCCTCTAACTATGTATATCTATTATCCCGCTGCGCGAACGGCTGCACTTTCTTCTTTACCCTATAATACGCACAAATCTTTCATTCTCGCTGTATACACTGTGGCGAATTCCTACATCATGGCCTTCTCTCCCCGCCTTGCAGTCTCCGCCAGACTGGCATCTCGTGCATTCACTTCTGTCCGGCCTGTAGTCCCTCTTACTGCTGCAAGATGCTTCCACTCAACTCCCATCTCCATGGGGGAACATCCTGTTGCTACTCTAAACGTATGTTTTGCTACAAATTCTGAAAACCAGTCGAGCCATGCTCATGTAGATATAGGAGGAGCTTATCCCTCGCCTTCCCCCGTCATCCCCAACACTCTTTGAGGCAAAGAAGAAAAAGAACCTTACTTTTGAAGCCATTGCAAAACATGTAGGACGTGACGAAGTCGCAATCGCTGCCCTCTTCTACGGCCAAGCCATGGCTTCACCCGAGGATGTCCAGAAACTCTCTGAGGTCCTTGAGATTGACCCAGGAAAGCTTGAGTCCCAGTTGGGTGGATTCCCCAACCGAGGCAGCACTCTCGATATGCCTCCTAAAGACCCTACCATCTACCGTCTTTATGAGATTGTGCAAAACTATGGTCAGGCTTACAAAGCCGTCATGCATGAGAAGTTTGGAGATGGCATCATGAGCGCCATCTCTTTCAGCACAAAGGTGGAGAAGGAAACTGATGACAAGGGCGAGTGGGCCAAGATTACCCTGAGGGGCAAGTGGTACGTTTGCTGCAAAGTAAAGTTCCTCATTCATCGCTAATGACGATTCAGGTTGCCATACTCGCGATTCTAGACCATTCAAGATACCTATCCAATTCAATTTTTTGCATTCATGGAAATACGAGCGCTCAAGGACGCAGAAGGTGTTGTAATTCACGCGACGCAGTCACAGAATAACCAGATTTCTTCATAGTGTATAAATTATTTTCTTACCCTGTTTATATTGCACGGGTAAGAGGGGTTTGTTGTGGCTCTAGAGCGTACTTTCCTCCGCACCTACCAAACTTCACCGTTCCTGCCTCACCTATCTCTCACCTTTGATCAGTCACCGCTTGTTCCCTCTATACTAGCAACGTTCCAATCACCTCCTAGCTTCAGAATTCTTTTTCTACATCCTTCTCTCCCAGACCCTGCCAAGGTAAATTTGTTTGCCCTTCTTTGTTCAATTCACTTGACATCTTACCTTACCCATCACATAAGCTGTCTCGTACCCGCAGAGGCAGTCCACAACTGTCTGAGCGAAACTACCATTACTTTGCAATTCTACTTACTCACTCTCGCCTCAACAGCAGAAGCCAATATGCCTGCCTCACTCGAGCCAATCCGGCGCTTCAAGTGCACGTACAATGACTGCAACATGTCCTTCGATACCGAGAAACAGATGAGGGTCCACAAAAAACATTCCGACGAGCATGATTACTGCTACAAGTGTGATGAGGACTTTGAATCGTTCGAAGATTATGCCATGCATAAGATTACACGCCCGGCAGAACACGGTCGTGCATGCCGTGTGTGCGGCGACGAGTTCAAGAGCACCTCTGGTCTGAAGCGCCATATCGAGCTCAACCACAAGGTTGACCAGAAGCTAACCTGCATCGGATGCAACGAATCTTTCTACCGTGCCTCCCTGTTCATTGAGCACCTTGAATTTGGTCACTGCGGTGTGATCTCGGCATCGCAGTTTCAGGGTCACATCATTCACAAGCAACTGATCAGCGAGCTCTTGAAATGCGGTCCGGCATTGGACCGCTTTCGACAAAAGACATCCAAGTTCGACGCGGCTATTGATTACGAAGAGGAAGGTGGTATCGTGCTCGATGATCCGTTGGACGATGACGAGGAGATTGAGGCAGTCGACTTCAAAGCCATTGAACCCGATACGACCCTCACCCCGGTCATGGATGAGCTATCTCTCCACCCCAAAGGAGTGCCACGTCCATCTAGCCCCAAGCTTAAAATCTGGGTCAGCCGCAAGGAAAAGTCCACTGCTGCTACGCTGTTCCCCGATGCGAAGCCTAATCCTCCCAAAGACTTCTCTATCTTGGCTCATGACGCTGCCATGGAGCAGGAACACGGCATCAACATCTTGCGCTCACGCTTCTGGGATCCCATGAGTACTGACTGGAACCCCGAGAAGTTCTACGACGCCATAGTGGGCAAGTACCACTGTCCCTTCATCTGCGAGTAAGTTGACACAATTTACACATATCTACGATTCGCCTTTGCTAACATATACAGACAAACCTTCGATTGTGTCGGCGACCTAAACAAGCACATTCTTGGCGAACACCGCGTCACACGCATGAAATGCCCCAAGTGTCTCAAGCACTTCAACAGCGCCACGGCACTCATGTCGCACTGCGAGTCTCAAGGCGCTCGCTGCCAAATCAACAAAGCAGACGATTTCAACATCTTCCTCGATCGGCTGTCAGGCGGCTTTCTCAGCGTCGAAGAAAAAACTCGACCTGACCACTTGAACACGAAGAACGTGCTGGTGAGGGACGATGTGACGGGGCACATGGAAATGTATAGGCCGCTGGTTGCTAGCTATCTCGAGTACAAGGTCACGACGCCTCCGGACTGGAAGGAGCCAGTTGGTCCAACTGTGCAGATTGGGGGTCCCCCAGAGACTTCGCAGTGGTAGCGTGGATGGGCTAGTGGCAGCTTGAACTTGAGTGAGGAATAGGACGTGGGTATGCAAAAGAAGGGGAAAAAAGGAGTAACAGGATATGGACATGGGGAAAAAAAGTACTCGATATGTGTACTCTGGTCAAATAGCTTTGATGTCTTCTCTTCATCTTTCATTCGGTTACACTGAAAAGGCGACATGTAGAAAAATCATACTCATTACGGTCCGGGGTATTCAAATACCCCCCCCCACCCACCCACCCACCCAACTTATATGCTACAAACAAAAAAAGACATGCCATGCATGGGGGTGGTATCAATGCTTGCTTTTTTCAATTCCTCACAACAAAGAGAAAAAAATGCAACATCTCCGTACCTAAAAGCAACCCATGTCCCTATATAAGACCCCCCAGATCCCTCTTGCTAGTCTGATTCGAAGGAAGCTTCAAATTACCCATATCGCACCAATTGACACCATTCACCGTGACATCCTATTGTGTAAACCGTTAGTCCAAGTCCGCCTCTCCACTAGACGAAAGGCAAATGACGGGGGAGGGGGGGAGAATGACTTACCAAACAAGACAAATGCTTACACCAACTACAGGTATTCCTCCACTCGTAAAAGTTCCTTAGCAGCAGTATAAACCCTATAAACACCGCCATGAGACTACCAGCACGAACAAGCCACCACACCCACCACAGGGGCTTTCGTCCCTTGAAAAACCCAATTGGTTGTTTCGCAAACGCCGTGACTTTCGACGCTGAGGTTTCGCTTTTCGGGGCGAGAGGCTGTGTATCCACGGTTGCATAGGGTGGTTCGCCCTGACCGGTGCGTTTTCGGAGCGCCTCGGGTGAATGGATGATACAGATACCCAGGACGAGACCCATCAGGAATCCACCGATATGCGAAAAGTTGTCGAGACCGGGTAAGAGACCGATGACGAAGGCAATGGCCATGTCGAGGAGGAGGAAGAGCAAGTCTTTGATGGGGCTACGACGCGTAGACCAGTTGTATAGCAGGTCCAACAAATTGAGAGCGAGGACACCGAAGAGAGAACCGGAGCACCCGACAGATGTAATGCCGTCGGGTGCGTAGTTGCCGCCGAGAACGAAACCGAAGATGCCTGCGGAAAAGTATACGAGAGCGAAGCGCAAGGGGCCGATTTCCTTTTCCATGTCGCGACCGAGGGTCCATTGCAGTAGCATGTTGAAGCCTATATGGATGACACCTGCGTGGAGGAACATCGGGGTGATGAAGCGCCACCATTGGTTGGGCTCGTGGCTTCGGTCTTTGAAGTCGGTTACGTTGCTCTGGTCAGGAACGCCGCCGCCCATACCGCAGAGCTCGGCCAAGGTGCACTGCGGTGTGTTTGGGGTGATGACGGTGGTGTTGGGGCATGGCCACTCGACCGGAGGGTTGGCCTCAATTACCCGTTTGATGTTGTGCATACAGGGCGTGAAGCGAGCACCCATGTTGATGAGGACGTAGGGCGAAGGGCCAATCATGATGTTGAAGTTTGGCTTGGTTTGGATGGGAGAGCCGGTTAGCATACCTGGATATCTTGTTAGCACATAGTCCAGCCTCGAAGTCACCGTATATACGAACCATTTTTGATCAGTTCTCCAATAAATACGCCAACTTGCACTGCCGTAAGAATGTATACGACCCATGTGACTCCTCCGTTGAACAAGCCCTTCTTCTTCTTCTTTCTACTGCTCCTTCTCCTCGGTTCTACTCCCATGCCATAAAACTCTGGATCATTGTCGTATCGTACAGGGCTACCGTCATTCCTCCTGTTTTGATTCTGCAAGGGTATTGCATTTTGGTCTGCAAACGGGTCTGGCTGCCGCGCATGGGGATCGTTGATGTGTGCGGTGGAGCTATACTGAGTGGGCGGTTGGTATGAGGTGTTCGAGTACGTGGTATCAATTGGCATGCCACTCATGGCTCCACTGCTGTGTGTATGCACGGGATGCGGCCGGTCGTCAAAGGGCGAGCCGACAGGCGAGACTGGGGTTTGTGTGTGATTTCCTGGCAGTGCAGGCAGAGGTGCATCGTTTCTGTCTGGTGGCTGGCCGTAGAGGTTGGGGTTGTGGTTGTTGTTATTGTTGTAGTAGTCGTTGGCGGCCATGGTGATCAGGCGCCGGAGCGGTTTTAAAAGCCGCGATGAAACAGCGGGATAAGCGGCACAACGGGATGTGCGCTTCGATAGGAGTCGAGTCTCTTGTATGAGAGCAGGCGGTGAATGCGACGTTGGTTATGTACGTAGCATGTACGACAATAAGCTGCGGGGTTAAAGGGCACAGGGCGTGGTGCAGCTGGAGCCGAGGCGGCAGCGACGAACAATTGTGTAGACAAACGGATGTAGAGCAGACTTGTCTTTGGGGGGTCCAAGGAGAGATGACCACAGAAATCAGGCAGGAAGCAAGGTTTCGGAGAGAGAGACACAGCTGTCGTATTCTAAAAAATTAGTGCAGCGGACATGCAGTGGGAAACGAGGGTGGAGTGAAGGAGAGGCTGAGGGTTGCGTATGCGCAGCGAAGGCCAGGGTTCGCGTGGCGGCCTTCAAGGATCTTGGTAGCCCCAGCCACTCATCGCATCGGGGCGGCTAAGTGTGGCGTTCCGGGGCTAAGAATAACAAACGCCCCATCAGCCATGCCAAACTCAGTGCCTGCCGGGCACACCCGCAGCAATCTTGCAACCAGAACCGTGGCCATGTCCCTGCTGCGACAGCATGACTTGCTTCTCACTAACCCGTGGCAGAGGCATCTGTGTCAGACCTTTTGGCAGTGCAGGTGGATCAACACGACGATGACGACGTCGCTAATGATGATGTGCAAGCCCACTTGTTTACGCGGACTTCGACAAAGAACGACACCACGTGACTATATTACGCATCCCTTTTGTAAACGACAATCTAGTACACATAGTACCTGCATATATGAATAAACGTGTATTCATTTCTCGCTCTATAGAGGCGGCAGACTCTCTCTGCAATTAGGGCACATGAGCCGATACCGCATCCACCCTTCGAGACAGCCAGTATGGAAAATGTGCCGACACGGCGTCACCATATACTGCCGTCGTTGCAGCAACATGCTCGTGCCCGTCGCACTGTTCTCATCTGCCCCTGCGGGTACCACTGGCACTTCAATGTCGTTGGCGCAGATACTGCAGTCAAACACCTTCTTGCCCTTGGACCTCGACTCGCCTGATGCCTTGGTCGACTCTCCCTCTGCACCAGCTCCAGACGATGATGCATCCAGCACCGTCGCAGACTCGCTCGACGTCGTCATATTCAGCGGCATTGTCGCACCTTCCTCATCCTCACGGAGGATCGGATGGTAGTCGTATGCCGGTGGGGCCCATCCGTCTCGGACAAAGAATCTTGGTCCGAGCATCTCCTGGCTTACCAGCATCACCACCTGCATCCACACCCAGCCCACCAACACCCCCATGGCCCTCCAGTCTGTCTGCGCAAACAGCACGTTGTCATCCTTCATATAGAAATAACTGACGGGCGCAATCCGAGCAACACTAATCCCCACAACGTAGTCCCACCGCAGTGCTCGTCGACAGTTTCGCATCGTGTTTCGATAGATCTGTGGTACCCAAAAGGAAAGGTACAAGAATGAAACAACGTCAAAGTACACGGTACGGTACGTCGTGCGCGCCGCGGCAAACTGGATAGTGACAAAGAAGAGCACTATCAGCATTAGACAGAAGCGACTGTATAGTGTGCCTAGCTCGGCTCTGGGATTCGCATTTGCATTGGTAGTAGTTGTGTTGTTGTTTGGACCAGTGTCAACATCCTCGTCAGGATCATCCTGGTCTGGTGCAATGATAATGGGCGTAGGCGGTCGCGGTCGCGCTGCAGTGGCTGGTAATGGCAATCCCTCTTCGGGGGGCGCTGCTGGTGTGGCGGTACGAGATGGCGCTGGTGGCGTTGAATTCGCAGTTGCCGATGCCTGTTGCCGCTCCTGACGGGCTCTCTCTGCGGCCTGGACAGACCAGATATCCATCAGGAACCGAAGATGTGTGAGCACGGAAAAGAGCGCTATGAATGCTATGCTGTAAAGCGCCAGCTGTGCCGTGCCCAGGAAAAGATACATGAAGATGAGAATTAAGAATGTGAACCCGTCACCCACAGCCATCATGGCAATGGTATAGAAGCTGACCCTGCTACGCATCGATGGTGTTGCAGTCTCCTTCATCTGCTTCATGGTAAACCAGAGCTGGAATGCCAAACTGATGGCAAATGCAATGACGGATTGTCTGGCCCGCGTATTGAAGATTTCCGTTTTTGAGCCCACCAAGTGCATTGCTTCGGAGGGTGGAAAGTCTGGAGGACCCTTTGACTCAATCACAAGCCCGCAGTCCGGAGAGAAGCCCACCATAGACATGGTGTGTGATATTTGCCGCGGAATCGGAGCTCCCGTGGGATATCGTAGTTCGTGCTCCAGCCAGTCCATGTCAATGTTATAAGGGCTCGGAAACTCTTGAAGATAAAACACAAACTCGCAATGACGACCCTGGAACAAGCCTTCGTTGGCTCCATCTACCGCAGATGTCCACGGGTTCCACAAGATAAACGTACGTTTCTCTTGCCGCTCGATCGTTTCGTGTATGGTCCAGTTGAGAAACTCCTGCGACGTGGCATACAGATACGGCGAAATCTGCATATGGGGTAGGGCGAAGATTCCTGCAAATCGATCGCTGGTAGTAGTCAACACAGCAGTGCCGCTCTTCAGGAAATGGACGCCATGGACTACAAACTCCCACCAGTTGCCCCCAAAGCTGTCCCTGTCACCGATGATTACTTTTGCGCTAATCTCAGATATGGTTTGGTTCTCGTTTCTTCGCATCTTGTCTTCAAGCTCCGTGATATGCAGCCGCACCGGTCCTCCTGCTCCCGTTATATTCCGGTCAAAGTCAACGATGTTTCCAAACGGGTTATCCGGGTTTGACGAGGCGTTGCCCATATCGCCGGGGTGTCGGATACGACTGAGAGGCGAGCGTGTCCATTCGCCTTGCACATAGCCAGAAAGGTTCTTGTATACGGGCATCATACGCTCTCCCTGTTCGAGTGGCCCATCCAGCATCTTCTTCCATGGTTCCCTGAGTATCTGCTCCGACTGCGCCTTGGCCTTTTGCCTCACAGGGTCCAGCAGTTCCCATGCAAAGCCATCTTCTTCTCGCAGCCCGCTGATATTCAACCACTTGTTATTCTTCGCATCAAAATCTCCATATCGCGTTCGATTCAACAGGTCTAGCTGGTAATATTCGCGATCAATGAGTTCCCGGAATCGCGTGCGCGCATTGAACGTAGGCTGCTGCGGCTCAGGCGAGTTGATGAGCAGCAGGAGAATTATGAAGAAAAGAAAAGACCGTGGGTCTCTTCTTACTTCCATCACCGCGGTTTTGACGATGTGTGAGGCGCCATCAAGTGGCAGATGTTGGATGTTGAGGTGGGCGGCGACGTTGGCTAGGCGTTCATGTTCGAGCTTAGCATGACGACAGACGTTCGGGGCTCCGCACCTCCGCTTGGCATCACTCTCATCAGCAAACCACATGTGCAAACAGTCAAAGTGCAATTCTAAAAATGTCATTCAATGGGGCAAGAGGGGTATTGGTTATTTGTATGTACACAGGAAAACGGCCATGACTTCATCATAGCCTGCACTAAACACCTTCAAACGCCTTCATGCTCAAAAGCATCTTGCTTTATTCGCGTGATCCATAATTCTTCCAAAGGACATAACAACATGAATTGATTAACCTACTGCGTCGGGCCAGCAATCACAGGTGCTGCAGCCTCAAGGTCAACTCGCTGCACTGTCTGGCGCAAATCGTTACTGCTGCGGACCAGGTTGCCAAAGTATTTGCGAGCTACTTCGGTCTCAGCCTTGATCTTGGTCGTCTCCTCCTTTTGAAGTTGAAGTTTTTCAACGTTCCTCTGCAGACCAATCCGAACATCATTGGCGGGACCTTTCAGTGCGCGTCGGACCTCGGAGCTAATGCGAAGAGCATTTGAGTGGGTGTAGTCGATTGCCGTCAGCTGCTGAGACAGCTTAGCGCTGAGTCGATGAGGAAGCGACTTGGGTACTGATGCAAGAACATAGGATATTCCGAGAGCAACTGCAAACGTTAGTATAATCGGGACATGCTTGTGCGGCATGACTTACCACCAGCGACGAGACCTGGGATCAGTAGTCTCCTCATATTGGCCGTGCCCATGATCTTGGCAGCACCGAGAGCGCCATCCACCCAGCCAACACCACCGACTAGCCTGCCTCCTACTAGACCTGCAACTGTCATAGCCATACCAGCACCTGCGGCCTTCTCTTGTCGCTCCCAAAGACTTGCGACATCGAAAAAGTCCCACAAGTCAATGTCAATGTCGACTTGTCTAGCCAGAGCGTGCACAGACTTTCTAAACATTCGCTCTGGGCGGAACATGACATCCGCATACAGGTTGTTGCCGAGATGCAAGACACCTAGATTCTTGATGCCATTGTAGCCCTGTACAGCCTGGTTTCGCGCATACTCTTCACATAGGCGAACGCTTTCGGTGACCTCGTGCAACATGGAATCGCGAATGTCTTCGGCATACTGGTAGGCTGAAAAGAGTCCTGGGTATTCGATGCCCAAGTCCAGCTCGGCCACCTTAGCGATACAGTCGTTGAGAGTGTCGCGGGTGTGGCCGTAGACCTCCGAGGTCGTGTCCTCCACCATGCGGTCCACTGCTTCTCCAGCTTCTGTTCGAGACTTCTTTGATTCTTCAAACTCTGGCTCGAGCGCCTCAATCTCTTTCTTGATACGGTCCAGTTCGTTCTGGGAAACATCGCGGTTGATAGTTGCCAAGTTGTGCATGTCTCCTAATACGTTGAGCAGATAAGTCTTTGCTGGCGCTAGCTTTGATCTGGCCCTCTTCTCCAGGACAAAACGTCTTAGTGAAGCTTCAAGGTCTGCGAAATCCCGCTGTTTTTCTGCTTCCTTGCCCTTACCCTTACCCGATGGGTCGTCATCGTCGTCATCTGGAGGACTTCCGCCTGCACCCATGGGAATTGCGTTACTCGAAACAAAGTGCACTAGTTCGCTGGATTCCTTGAAGGTTGCTGGGCTGAGGCTGTTGACCTGCTTCAAAATCATTTCCTGGCAACGTCTCTGATCCCTGATCGTATCGAAGCCGTTCACCACCATGAACATGTAAGCCTTCTCGCGGGCTGCTGTGAAGATAAAGTTTTTCGCAGATTCTGTAAAGTGGTTGGCGGCTGAAACGACAAAGACAACAACGTCAATTTCTTCTTGACGGGCGAAAACTGCCGTGGTCTTAATGGAATCGGCATTGAGTCCAGGTGCATCAATAAGGGCAATGTCAACCACGCCGTTGTTCAGCAGAGATTCGTCCACATCGCGGATGTCTTTGACATAAATCTTGCATTGTGAGAAATGATCGTTGTCGATCACAATCCTTTCAAGGTCCTTCAGATCAAAGACAATGTATGTGCTCTCGTCGTTGCGGTTGTAGGTCGATCCAATGGGGATGGCATGAACTTCCTCAACCCCGCCATTCTCTCTAAAGTCAAGGACCTCGCAGAATATGCTCGTGCAAGGCTGTTGGTCTTCGGGAAGAACTTTGCGACGGAGCAGGGCGTTGCAGAACGTAGACTTTCCAGCGTTCAGGTCTCCGGTCACCAGGACCTTGCTTGAGGTGTCTTCAATGCGCTCCTTGAGGGCAAACAGGTGGCGTATACTTTGCTGGATCTGACCGTCCAGGAGAGAGGCGACGGAGTTCTTTTCGAGCGAATGGACCAAATCTGTTTGTGTCCGGCTGCCCATGCGCAATTCTAATTTCAGGACCGAGAAATCGTGGGCGAGTTGAGGTGTCACTAGTCGAGGCTCGTCCTTTCGCTTTTGTTCGATGGCTGAACTGGACTCGGCGTCGTCTCCGATCGTGGTACCGGCTCGTCGTGGTCCGCGGGGTCGTTCAGGCGAGCGGGAAGCGGGATCGAAGTCGCCCATTGCGGACTGGGTGTGGTGTAGTCCGGGCCGCGAGTCGCTGCGAAGATGTGATTTTTGCTTCTCTGCTGCTTGGATAGAAGGGTAGTGCGCGGGCCATTTCAAATTCATTTCTTGGAAACTCTTCAAGGCCTCGATTGTGCCGTGGATTGCGCGGCCGAGGGCATTTTTGTTCTGGTTGTATCGCAGTTGAAGGACGTGGCTGCGCTGCTTCTCGTGCTCAGCATTTGATGAGCCTGCGGAGAGTATGGGTACAGGTGAGGGGCGGTCTTCGCCAATGTTGGAGCGCCAATTCATGCCAGAGCCTTCGCCATCCTGCACACTGCCGCCATAGCCAGAGTCTTCGTCCAGCATAGACACCAGGCGGGCAGCGGCATCGCTGGTTGTGCTACCGCCGCCGACGGTCATGTATCCGGGTCCTGCATTTCGGCGCGGGACAAAGCCGTCGGAAGAGCCTTGGCGGCTGCTGGAGGACTCTCCCGGCGTGGAGGGGCGGCGGTTGTTGCGGCGGTTTGGATTCATCGGGGAGGTTTGATGTATTGTTGTAGGCTACAAGGAGGGGCGCATGTCGTGTTGGATACGGGGAGATGGTGTCGTGGACGAGGGAGGCGGCGGACGAAGGAAAAGAATATGCAGCGAGGGAACGTCAGAGTTGGTGGTGCACACGCCACCAAGATTGCACGCAGGGATTGGCTGTCGCCCACTTCCTACGCGACCGCCCGGCTGACAATGCGATACAGCGTCTTGCATGTGAGCGAGTGGCAAGGAAGTGGCCTGGAGGGGGAGACAGCGAGCCTCCAGTATAGAAATCCGTTAGCTAGTGGAAGCCCGACAATGCAAGTGTGATAACTTGACAAAGGCTCGGCATTGCAGTCCCCTACATGCCTACGTGCCGGCCTGCGTGACGATCCAACGGCTACTCGACCAGGCAGGCAGAACACCAAATATCTACCACAATCCAGCAACCCAGCCCACGTGTGACAATTACTGGGAGCCCGGATGGTTGCAGGTGGGCTACTTCACCGCCATCTTTGCCAATCTACCTGCCTACATCACATCCTTGATAGCGACAGGTAGCGGTTAGGCCCTACCCGCTAATCTCCCACCCCAAGTCTACGCCATCCTACGGCCCTTCTCCACTTCGCACCCGTCGCCGCCATGAATGTGAGTATTGCCTGGTTTTCGCTACAGCCTCAGCTGACATATCCCCCAGATCGTAGAATGGGCCTTCGGAAAGCGCATGACGCCGGCGGAGCGGCTGCGCAAACACCAGCGTGCACTCGAGAAGACGCAACGAGAGCTAGACCGTGAGCGCGTGAAGCTCGAGAACCAGGAAAAGAAGCTGGTTGCAGACATCAAGAAGAGCGCCAAAAATGGCCAAATGGGCCCATTGCGGATACAGGCAAAGGACTTGGTGCGGACACGACGGTATGCTGGCCTGCTGCCTATCGCATTGCTGGCTTGGGACTGACACTCGCTCCAGCTATATCCAGAAGTTCTACCAGATGCGCACACAACTACAGGCGATTTCGTTGAGGATCCAGGTAAATATGGGCATGATCAACCAGATTGGGGCTATGTGGCTGACCGCAAGCAGACGGTTCGCAGCAATGAGCAGATGATGCAGTCTATGAAGGGCGCCACGAGTAGGTCCATGTTCCAATGTGCCCACCACAATATTAACATTCGCAGCACTGCTTGGAAGCATGAACAGACAGATGAACCTCCCCGCGCTTCAGCGTATCGCCATGGAATTCGAAAAAGAGAATGACATCATGGATCAACGACAGGAGATGATGGATGACGCTATCGACGATGCCACGGGCATGGAAGACGAAGAGGAGAGCGAGGACGTAGTCAACCAAGTTTTGGACGAGATAGGCATTGATCTAGGCCAGGCTGTAGGTCGAATGTTATGTTTAGAAGCGCATTTGCTAACGAGTGACAGCTTGGCGAAACACCCAGTGGCCTGCAAAAGAATACAGTCCCTGAAACTAGGGTGGCACAGGCCGTTGGCGGAGGAGGTGCTGACCCCGACGACGATGATCTTCAGGCTCGGCTGGACAGTCTGAGGAGGTGAACATCGAGGGGCAGGCACGCGACAAGCAATAAATGCACAAGATGGAGCCAGTATGTCACATGACCAAGAGTTGCGGGAATGGCGCTATGTAACGGTTGTTGGCTTTGAATTAGCTTCGGTTACCGTAACGGGATCAGCATGCTAGCCCTTGAAATGACGTTTTCATGTGAAGGCGTTTGATCGATCCTTTCTTACAATCCATCCGTGTAGCAGCGTTTGATGTTCCGCCTACTACACATAGTAACATAGGCCAGTCTCCGGACTAGCTTCAAGTGCGAGGCGGACATTGAGGCTAGCCTCTACCTATTACAGCCAGTCTATCAACTAGCCTTGATAAGTAGTAAATATGGTATGTAGTCCGAAGTGTGACACACTACAAAAAGAAGGATGAACCTATACCCTCACTGTTAAAATTCCAACCTATACAGTCATGCCGCTATTACTACCCATGTCGCAGATACAACTTCCCTTCGCCATCGATTACATACACACTGCAGCCCTCTCACTACCTCCACCATTCTTGATCCGCCTTTTACATGATGGAGCCTATCAACACCCTTATACTAACTATAATCCAACACAACCTCACAGCAAAAGCCATTTGTATCTTCACATGGCACATGCAACAAAACCCCACATATTCATACTCGTCAGGTTGGTTACCTCCAAAGACCCACCAAAATAACAAGACTGGAAATCATCAATTTCTCCCCCTTTCTTCCCCGATGTTCCAGTCAGCAAAACAACCCAGTCCCGACTCTCATCCGTGTAACTTTCCACATCTAACAAACTTTATTCCGCCGGTCAATCTCAAATTCAAACATACACACTTGCGGATACCCAAGTTCGTTTGCCGTTTTAATGTCCGGCATTCAGATATACTCACCAAGACTACCTTCAAAAAAAAGCATTTGAGGTAATTTCCGACTAGCGGGTGTATGTATACCACTGCTTTACTTTGACTCCACAATTTCTTCGTAAAACCGAACAAGACTTTTTAAATCACGTTTTCTTCTTTTTGTTGGCAATCTTTTGTGACATATTCAACTGTCTTATTACTATCACGATTAGCAGAAAGCGAAGATGAAACGGATACTCACGAGAGATTCGATTAAGAGGGTGGTGACGAAGGCTTCGCGGGTTTCACTGTGGGAGCGGTTGGAGAAGCCGAGAAAGGTATGTTTTACGCTGAACGCTTAGGATTCGCTGTTGCTGATGTGAGGGGCGGTGGTTTAGTATATATCGCAGGCATTCACGCACACGTCGTGTAGGATTTTTTATATATAGGGAGGGAGGTTGTTTGGATACCAGGGCACAAGTAGATCTGTAAAGGAGGCGGGGGAAGAGCGTGGGCTGGAAGGTTGAGGATATGGCAGAGGGATAAAGAGCGAAGACTAGACAAAGCTACACTGTGAATACTTCAGTATTCATTCATATGTTGTATGCATGTTCAATCCTTTGTATCTCATTACATCTGTATTATCATTAAATTTCCACAATAACTTCATTCGTTGCGAATCTCCGCCCACTGAACGGACTTTCCGCAAAAGCGTATAACTCGTCCTTTGTCAATTCATCTCGATGCTTTGCCCACGCGCCCTTGAATACTCCTTCAGCACTAACTCTGTACTTTGAAGGCCTGCGCTCTGGCATCCATGGTCTATGAAACACTATCTCAACCTCTTCTCGCATACCAGGCGCTAACGTCAACAACTGGTTCGGAGGCGGCGGCATCTTGCGGGTAATATGTATTATAGCCTGTTCTATCTCGCGGTGGCTAGTTTCGTCTACTATGTTGAAGACGCCCGCGTCGAGTGCGTACGGATCCAGTGGCGTGTTCCATTTGAGTACCGTGTACGTTGTGTCGGAGTGATTGTTCTCCACAGTCACAAGGAGAGTAGGCGGATCTCGAGATTTCTGGCTGAGCGATAATTCGAGTCCGGGTAAGCCGTTGCCTGATGTGCGATGCGGTATTGTGAAATCCAGAGGCGATGGTGACTGGTAGACGTAGAATGCGCCTAGGAGAGTGACGGCCAGCCCCGTGAGCAAAGCTATTCGCAGGTTCCAGAGGGCGGTCATTTCAGATACAGGCATTCTGATGGGATATGCCTTTACAGCTTGCGGTAAGTAGGGCAATTCAAGTTGTTCTTCTCCTCTCTCTCCACCCTGGTGGAGTAAGGGTGAAAGGGTCCAGCAGCTCAGGAGACATTGTTGCTAACTTCCCGCTCGATTCTTGCTCACATGCTGCATCGCAAACCTTGTGCATTCCGGTTCGATAGAATTCATTACACATGCAACGAATCAACTTCATCGAAGACAATGTAAACATTACCATTTATGGCTTGGTCCGTTGCTGGCCCCTGGTTGGAAGCGGGATGTGCGGGGTGTGTGCCGCTAGCATAAACTAACCTGCCCGACTTGGCTCGTACCGCCGAACTGCATCATTGTTGCAAGATAAGATGATTTGTTTTTGCGGTCGAGCTACGGGTAGGTTGCGAGGCCTGGAGGATAGACATCTCGTTGTGGACCCTACTACTAGCGCTGTCTGGCTTCCCCCATGCTAATGATGCGCATAGCGGCATACTACTAGTACTTCGTATGGAACCACCCCTTCCATCGCCACTAGATAGAATTTACAGAATTTACACCCATTTCACAGCCCGCGTCAACCATGGCAAAACAACAAGTACCAGCTTCAGTGCCCCAACGTATTTTCGATTGTCACGGCCATCTTCCAGCCCCCAATCGGCAATGCTCACACTGCTGCGCCTCGCTTGGCCTTGTAACAGCCAGGTTCATACGTACGACGATCTTGGACGCCTAAACGCAGCGCACTTCAAATTATCGTACCGTCTCTGAAAGTATGCCTCCGGACACACACGCACACATGTCTCTTACTCTCGATGTGTATCACATGTTATCGCTTGTTCCGATATGAGGCCATCCGCGTACATCTCCATCACCTCCCAGGACGCGACTGAAGAGCAAGGTAAACGCGCGGAAACGATGGAAATGCAGGGCCTCGACGATGGCACCGGATCTGATATACTGCAGCCCAAGATAGAGACTCGTAAAGCCGGGTTGAGAGAAATCTGGTCGTCTTCTCCTTGGAAAGTAACTTTGATTGCTCTTGCGGCCCTCCTTGCGCTCGCCATCATTGTAGTCCTCGCTGCAGCCGCGGAAATGACATCACAGGGCTACATAATGGGCCGGGACTGCTATCCCAATGGTCTTTGGAAAGAAAAGCCTGGTGCGACATGGCGCATCATGGATTCTTCCTACTTTTTCACGCCAAACCTCAGCTTTGGAGCCTTCACCTTCACCCAGGTCAAAGTTATCGACGTTGCTTGGGACGTCATCGTCGGGAGAGGGGGACAGTTACTGCTGGGTTGGATCAACTATCGCGTCTTCAACGAGTGGCTGATATATCACATGGAGATGCATTTCACTTCCTACAAACTCTACGCGGCTGTTGCGTTTGAAACAACGACTATGGGTACGCTTGGTGTATTAGCAAGAGAGTTTCTGGCGTTTGGCAAAAGAACACGGCGTCGGTTCTTCAGGTGGCTTGCGATGCTGTCCATGTTGCTGTCGACTCTGTACGTGCTATCATTTCCGACTTTGATGGGTGCCATGACGGGTTACATTACTACGTACGAGCTATATGTGGAGAATCACGACCACAACCTCATCGAGTGGAGTAAAGTAAGACGAGTGACGAATATTATTCAAGATGCGGATAGATTATTACGCTACGACAAACCCTTGATAATCACAGAAGCCGATACGGAACTTAGAAACGCTGTCAAACTTTGTATGTCGAACGTAAACTCTCCTCAGTAGCTGGCTAACCTCTACTCAGACATGGAACAGTTCGATCCTGATACAGGCAGAACCCCCGGAACAACTGTAGACGGTTTTACTTACTCCGAGCTATACACTGATGAGCCTTCAAAATGGGTAGTAGAAGGGATGACGACACCTCTAGAGCTCACTTCCCCAAGCCTCAATATTACAACCTACCGGACCTACCCAGAAAAGATAATACCTCCGCCAGAATGGCATGGACAGGTCCCCGTTGCTTTCGAGGACCGTCCCACAGATGTATACAACACTTCATACTTGCTTGAGCACGGCTCCTGTCAACCAAGCGAGACATACCAGTGGGGCTTCTCCTACATCTTCCTCTTCATGGTGTCCATATTCAACTTCATCTGGACATGCATCATGATAGGCATGTGGCTCGATACACGGCTGAGCTCGAGAATGTACAAGAGTGGGCGGAGACCGGGGCTGTTGCGCAGCATCATGGATTACTCGGCTGCAGTCAGGCAGGAGCTTGGTACCGAGGCTGAGTATCTAGAGGAAGACGACTTGCGGAGGCGTTTGAAACAGAGCGGGGGTTCGTTGATAGTACCGAGTGGGGAGCTTAGGATATCGCGGGCGGATACTGGAGAGAGGGAGATGAGGGAGAGGGGGTGGCGGAGGAGATTGACGAAGGGAAGCACGTTTTGAGAAGGCTGAGCCATTCGTGGCATCATGATCATTATCATTGTGAAATGTAAAAGTGGATGGGGCTCTAACCCCATTGAAATCTCTCTTCATCCAACCTTGTACCTTCTTCCCAGCACTTTTCCACCCATCCTATACCAACTATTCGAGCAAGTCCAGAGATTCTCGGATTCAATCTCTTGGGCATAGATCTCTCATCTGGTACAACGATGTGCGTGACTCCCTCTTCTTCCTCGTTATCAGCAATCAGCCCATCTCCAAAACGGAGATAGTTCTTCGCCAGTTGCGCCTTCAACGACCATTCTTCGCTATCCACATCATCTGGAAAAACAGCTTTGACAGAGTGAAACATATGAGTCTTCAGCTGCTCCAGAGGCTTGCTATGATCTTCCAACTGTTTCAAAAATTCTTGTCGCTGGAACGTAGCTGGACTTTCCGGTTTCATCATCCCATCCAGCAACTTCCTCATCTCTTCCACGTCCGCAATGTCGCGTGCGTAAGAATCGCCATTTTCATCTACGTTGCTCTCAATCTCGAATTGATCGTCATCGTGGAGGTAGAACATGTGCCTATTCGGTTCAAAAGGGAGTAGGTAGGGCAGTGCGCCAGTGTCTGCTTCGCTTTGCGTAATACAGTCTTGGATCCAGATTGGCTTGACGATGTTGTTTGTAGCTCGCTTTTCCAGCGACGCGACTTTGATCAGCCGTTTGTCGGCAATGATGATGAGATTCTTGTCTGTAGAGTCGCGTTGGACAAGCTTGCCACCGTTGGCTTTGATCAGTGCCTCTAGGTCGGCTTTAGATTTCTTCATTGGGTGCACCTGTTCAGTCATGACATAGAAGCTGAGTCCGTCGAAGATTTTAGACTCTGGGCCTGCATAAGGCGTCGTCACTGTATCGTTGCCCATCACCGCCAGCGGCTTCTTCGATGTGCGCGCCTTCTTGCGTCGTGACTGTTCGATCTTGAATTCCTTCTCTTTCTCGGACTTCTCGATCTCTATTTTAGTTTTGACTTCCAGGAATTCCTGCACGGAAAGCGCCTGATCCCATCGTTTGTCTGTCCTGAGCTGCTTGAAGCGCGGAAAGCGGAGTGTCAATGCAAAGCGGAACTTGTCGCTGCTCTCGACGCTGGCAGCTTTGCACTCCAGTACGACAGAGTCACTTGGTCTAATCCATTGGTCCGGTCTCTCATGTTGCCGATTCTGCTCGTGGCCACCTAGTTCGATGAATGGCGGTGGACGCCGAGGATCCCAGTCATGCCATTTTCCTTGCGTTCGTCCTCGTAAAGCAGCGTAGTCGTCCGAGCTAAATCCACCACCAACTTTGAAGAATGACCAACAATGTTCGTGTTTGGGGTCTCCTGGCTTTGCGCTCTTGTTCGTTAGTAACGCACAGAGAAAAGATGAGTGGGCACCACCGCGACGGCCAGAGCCAAAGTACCCTCCCACGACAATGCAGTCAAGAGACTCTCCAAACTCGGACATGTACTCCGGCTTCACCTTCATCCAATCATTGTTTCGTTGGTTCAAGCAATACATTGAGCGAGGGTTCTTTAACACCAAGCCCTCGGATGCTTCAGCAACCACTTTTCGCAGCGCCGGCTCGATCTCAGTATGCGAACGCGCCTCAATATATGGATGGACTTCTAATCTGCGATGTACACCTTTGACAGCGCTTTCCAGAGCACGACGGCGATCACGAAGCGTATACTGGGTGAGCAACGTATCGTTCAGATACACACAATCAAACACTCGAAACAATGGTCGCTGGCCAGTCTCTTGATTTGTTTTGTTCTCCTTTTCAGATATGGCTGCCGTCTTGAGAGTACCAAACCCAACGATGTGATCAGTTTCCATGTCCCAGGTAACCATTTCGCCGTCGAGGATAATGTTCCTCACATTCTTCCCAAATGCTTCTGTTACGAACCGCGTGAGTGCTCCAGCTTCGTCGCCGTGGAAATGCTTTCCATAGAGATAAGTGTAGTCTTTTGCCTTTCGCGACCAGAAGCCAAACGATTTCCCGCCTGGCGCATCTGAGTCCTCTACCATATGTAGTTGCATGCGTTCACCGTCCAGTTTCTCCTCAATCCAGAACGTATCGTCATCTGAATCTCCTTTGAACCTGGTAACCATTTTCTGGAACGAGCCTACTTTGTCCTGAAATTGAGCTAGTTGCGGTTGGAAGCATTGCATGAGACTAAGACCAGTATTCTCGCCTTCAAGACGTATGTTGTGATCAAAAAGCTCCCAACAAACACGCCGAAGATTTGATGACACGTTGAATAGCGTTTCTGCATCCGGATGCCAAATGTCAAGCAAGGTCTTCTCAGTCGCGCCAATTTTCATCTGACGAAGAATCATCCGAATAAGCCACGTCATTTCCTCGGCATTCATTCTCCGATAAAATCTCTGGAAGATTTTAACTTGCTCCTCTTCGGTACCGACCTGCGATAATTTGTCGAGAGCATTGTTGACTTCCGCGATGCTCATGTCGCTGTACTCTGTCTTGAGCTGACGTGACGATAGAATCTCATAGCACCGTCCGGCAAAGTCGCCAGCAGTCCAAGTTGGTGCCTTTTGCAGCTGACTAGGTAACTTCCAGTTGAGCATGTGCTTCGCATCATCTGAATCCTTGCCAATTCTGGTGAGCTTGATCAAGATTTTTGCTATTGTCTTCTCTTTCAAACCATACATTGCCCGCTCTCGGTCTTTCTCGGGGATAATGAGACGCATTGCAGGATAGAAGTCATTCCCCACCTGCTTCCGCCAATTCGCAATAAAGCGCTCGACGATGTTCCGCTTGGCTTCATGTGGCGTTAGGTTGCCGCGGCCGTGCGGTCCAACCTTGCGCCGGGGGCCAACCGGCTGCTTCTTTTTTTGCGTGTCCATGAGCGGGTTGAAAAGATCGGTGAACAATGTGTGAAACGGCAGTGTCTTGTGTAAATTCAAAGGCCGCAGCGGGTATTTCTCGTCCAGGTCGTCATCATGGCCGTACATGAGGGTATTTTCCCGTACGGCGTCTGTATCTGGCATTGGCGTATCTTCTGCCATTTTGAGTGCATTGATGAGGAGCACCACGCAGTGGGCCGTCGTTGGTATTTGAATGCCGCGTCGTGGATGCCTGGAAGGTCGCGTTTAGCGTTGCGCGTGATCACGTGGCTCTTAGGCATGGAAGCGGTTAGCGTACTGCCCAGGACATCACCCATGCACAGGTGGATAAACGGGGGCTGTCATGAGGCTGACAGTGCTAATCTTGGAACATTAGAATTGCGACTCCACTGTTCGTTTTCAGCGCCGTCTCTCTTTTTCTCTTCCTTCCATGTACATATGTATGCTGCGTAGCGCTACTGTCCAACCCGAATCGATAGCCTTGAAATCCCTTTGTGTACGTCATTATTGTTGACCAACCCGATGGAGCATAAATGAGCTCTACACGCAACCAGGGCTGGGTCCCGCAGTCAGCCGGAGATGTGCAGCACAACGTACGCAACGCTGCATTGCAGGGCGCCTCGAAAGCCTTCTCCAAACCCCCTGTGAAGCCGAAGCCTGTCACCAACACATATACCGGAGGAGACAATGCAGCTTGGCTAGCAGCCACGCGGGTTGGAACAGGCAGCCCTGCATCCTTACAACGAGACCATACCGGCGGATCTCTAGGCGTCAGCAGACCAATCACCTCCAACCCGGCGAATGCTACGTCGTTGAGCGTTCCTGGCGATCACCTTGACCGTGTACCATCTCCATCCAACATCGCGGCACGGCTGGCCGCTGCCCGGCACAGCCCTCTGAAGCCCATGCCCCAACCCAAACTCCAGCCCGCGCCTACGATGGACGAACAAGAGCCGAATGAAAGGGATATCCTACCTCCGCCTGGTAGTGTGGGCAATCTACTTGCGAAACTTGAGCCTAAGAAGCCTGGTCCGCAGCAGCAGAAAAGGAGAGACAGTCTTGAGTCGCGCTCAGCTGCCAGCCGTGCCCAGCGACCGGAATTAACCAGCAGGCCCACCGACGATACTCCTATACCGCCTACAAATACCTTAGTAAAGATGTTTGAACAAGGCAGATCTACAACGCCGACCGACCAGACTTCTACGCCTTTACATGTTGCTCGAAGTTCGCCGCCTCCTGTTCGATCCCCAAAGCCTCGGCGGACCTTTTCACTACCACCTGACCCGGAAGAAGATAACGCTCCGCTGCAGAGGAAAAGGACACAGACACCTCCACCTGTCAAGCCAAAGCCAAAGCCAAAGCACCAGATTCAGCTATCCCCACAATTCACTGACGGTGCGAATGACAAAGCATACTTCAATACGCCTAAAAAGGGTCCTATGAAATCACCTCCGGTCAAGCAGAAGCCAGTAGAATTAGCAGCTCTGACGACGGCAATCTCACCACCTCGAAAAGGCTCCCGTCAGGCAAGGAGAATGTCGACATCCATGGAAAGCTCTAAACCGCCTTCAACGCCGTCTTCTTTCAAGTCCGCAAAAGAGGAACAAGAAGAAGAGGACGCAGAAGTCAAACTCAAGCCAACCGTGCCTCCACCTCGTCGCTCGACTACCCGGAAAGCAGAGTCAGTGCCGGCCTCGCAAAAGCTTCAACCGACAACACCCATTCAGATCAAATCACGCGCAGGTGCTCAAACGCCAGGTTCAGCCTCTCCGGTGCGGAATCTCTCGCCTCATCGACCAGCATCTAATATAGGAACGGCCTCCCCTTCGGTGTATCACAACAACTACCAACGCGAATCAGTTAAGCAGATCACTCAGCACATGACCGGAGAGTCCCTATCAAGCGCAATCATGGGCGCAGCTTTAGCTTCACAGTCTCGCAATGTTTCCCCCGCGCCTCGCCCCATGTCAGTCGAGCCGCTCTTTCCACCACGCAAGCAACACCACCATCACCACTTGCCGTTTCACCGGTCTCCGTCTCCGCAAAAGAATTCACCTCCGAAAAGCACAGGAAAGTTGCGTACCACAATGCGCAAAGAGCCATCCTCATCAGACGATGAAGATAACAAGGTGGACAAGTACAAAAAGAAAGGCACAAGAATCATGGGCATCAAAGGGCGGAAACATCCGAACAAGCACGATGAGGGAAATCGAAAGCGATGGCGTGACCAGATCACTGAAAGAGAGCGAAAACGGTACGAAGGGGTCTGGGCGGCAAACAAAGGCCTTTTCATACCTCCATCGCCTCGTGCAGCGCCTGACGATGATCCATCCGCCGACGTACTGAATCTTGTGGTCAAAGAGATTTGGACGAGGAGTCGCTTACCCACGCACGTGCTAGAAGAAGTATGGGACTTGGTAGACGGACGAGCAATTGGAAGACTGACCAGATACGAATTTGTCGTGGGACTGTGGTTGATTGATCAACGACTCAAAGGACGGAAATTACCCGTCAAAGTCAGTGATAGTGTGTGGCAGAGTGCAAGGAACGTGGACATTAAAGTCAAGATTAAACATTAATAGAGAGGGTATGAGCGTTCATAGATGACTGTATTTGCCGCCGATATTGTACTTGGTGCTATAGATGCTAGAGATACCCTTAATTGGAATTTATTTCGTCTGTTGGTATAATTCACCATCCACCTTTTGAATCCTTGCCAGTCCCACTTATCCCACCCATAGACAAAAGCCCAGTACTCCTCACAAAATTCGCCGTACTCCAAAACCCACCGCTGAAATCGAGATCGTACCAGTAATTCACTGCACAGCAAATCCCTTCTTCGTTGCAACTCTGGCTTACTTTGTGATACCAGAGCGCAGGCAAATACAGCATATCGCCTTCCTCCAACGACACACGTAGAGGCTGCGAGTGCTGCGAATAAGGCGTCGGATTAGCAAGCGGTACCTCAGGATCCCACGTCGCAAACGGCACGTATTCCTCCGGCTCATCTACCGCAATCACAAGCTCCTCCTTCTCTTCCTCACTAGATGCCGTGGATTTAGGTCGATACGTAGCTGCGAGGACAGCCTTCTCTTTCACACAAGCCGCCTCTACGGGCGGCAGCAATACAAAATGCTTTTTACCGAGAATCTGCACGTAAATGTTTTCGTAGTTGTCTTTGTGCAGAGCGGTGGTTGAATGCGAGTTTCCGAGCCAGAAGTTGATTGCGTCGGGGTCTTGCTCCAAAGCTATACGAGCGAAGGGGATAGAGGAGGGTACGTCGGCGAAGAGGGTGGCGTATTCGTTTCGGAGGTTGTCGTTTTGGGTTTGGGCGTAGTATGTTGGGCCGATGTATCTTTTATCGTGTTCTTGACGCTGGATTTTGGTCAAGACGGATTCGAAGGGGCAGTCGGTTTCGTGGGGCTTGACGAAGAGGGAGCCGCCAGAGGGTAGGTCGACGACTGAATCGGCGTTGCCGTGGGGGGTCATGGCTACGTTTACGGTTTGGCCGCGCATCACGTCTTGGAGGTACTGGGCGTTCCATTTTTTGCGGGCTGGGAAGGATGAGGCTCCGTTGCGGATTATGAATGGGCGGTTGCGCGCGACTTGTCGCATGAACTGGAGTGGTGATGGCTCTTCATGGAGAATATCGATGGTAGAGGGGTTGAGGTCGTGGTAAGATGTTATCAGGTCTACCAATCAATGAGCACTGTGTTGACAAAGTACAAAGAAATAAAACTTCAGTAAAAAAAGGCATCGAAGAAAATGAATGCACCTCTTACAGCATCTTGCAATGTCCCCTCGCCTTCAAGGCCAGTTGGTGCAGATCTAAGTACATCAGCAAAACGAACAGATCAAGAGAAGTCACGCACGATATACCTGAGACCAGCCTGCTCCGCGCTCTTCAAGCCCACAACTTCATCTTGCACCTGAACCATCTTTCCGCAATCACACTCGTCCGCGCAAAAGTTCATGAAGTGGGATGCCCATGGAGTTAAACGCACTAGCGCCGGCGATAATCTAGCTTGACGGAATTCCAAACACTCGTTCGTACATCCCCTCACTCGCTCCAGCTACAAACAAGTTCCGCAACGTCATTGAGCGGACGCGCAAGCCCAGCATCGCACAATCAGAAGATGCACATGTGATACCAAAGCTCAAGATCTTTTTTTTCCTGCTTTGTAATGCCGCCACCATGGTCTTCGATCCACCGCTTCCATAAGAAGTCAGCACCCGCCTTCTTAAGCCCTCAAGCATGGACGCGTACGTTGCAATCACACCTATGCGCCCAATTGCGCAACTAAATCAACGTCTAGGTAGCGCCTTCCTCGTCGCCAAAGTCTTCGTCGTCGGTCATGTCTTCTTCTCGTACATCGGCGGCGTGGGATCGACCACCGGTATATCCATGGTCCCCACCATTCCTCATTCCTTTCGCTCACACCCTTGGATCTTGTACTCGTCGCTTCACCGTCGAGGCCGGAATATACAGGTCGGCGATGTGATAACGTATACGCACCCCATGTTTCCTAAGCAGCATGGGTGCAAGCGGGTTATTGGTATGCCGGGTGACTTTGTTAGTGTTATTACGCCGGGACGCAGCGATGAGGATATCGAGGCTGTTGATGCTGAGGGGAAGTGGGCGAGCGTGAGGGAAGAGGTGATTCGGGTGCCGGATGGGCATTGCTGGGTGCAAGGGGACAATCTGGAGTGGAGTAGGGATAGTAGGCTGTTCGGTCCTTTGCCGTTGGGTTTGGTCAAGTCGAAAGTGTTGGCGGTTATTCTGCCGTTTCGAGAGGCAAAATGGGTGGGTAGTTCGGTTGATGTCGTCGATCCGCAGGAGAAGGAAAGAGAATGGATCCTGAAGTAAACAACGGGACGATACGATGTTGATGAAATGATCATACCTTACTTAATCACCTAAACAAACAGTCGGCTCTTCTACGAACCAACTACACACGAAATTCCTATAACAGCTCTTGACAATAAGATACAATAAAGACTGAAAAAAAAATTGAAAAAACCTCGACACATCGAACTTCTATGCGTACAAGACCAAAGTCATAAACCATTCCATAAACGCCAAAACAATGCAATCCCTTTCTTTGGCCACACGCTCGCTCAATCCCAGCTCTGCTTCTCCACAGACGGCGTACCAAGCACACCAACGCCATCACCCCTCCGCTTCCTCTTACCCACAAACTCGCTCGCCCAATCAAACATCTGCCACGCCCAGCTACCCGCAACCATGACACCACTGACAACATTCACTAGCGTAATCAGCAACTTCCAGAAGCTCTTGCTCTCCTCGACAATCGCCAGCATAATGGGTTCGATATCGAACTTGACAAAGATACCAGGGACGTAGTTGTCATCTACCTTGTGCGACTGCGAGGTAACGGCGTACTGGTTTGTCTTGATGGCGTGCGCCATGTGGAACATGTTGGATGAGGGTTGGTCTTTGGTGGAGACGACGGATTCCATGAGGGGCATGAGGGAGGGGTTGTCGGTGTAGATGGTGGGGACGATGGAGAGGTAGTATTGGAATTTGTAGAAGTGGTCTGCGGGGGTTGGGGTGACGGCGATGGTGGAGTCGAGGGGGTTGGTCAGCGAGGGGTAGTATGGGCCGAATGACATTTCGCGGATGATGTGGGAGAAGTTAAAGGCTGAAGGGGTTTGTTAGTTTGGGGGGAGAGGGGACATTTTTGACGGGTTCTGGGATGTGTGATCTTACTTGAATGGTCGAGGTGTTCTCCAAATTCCATGTATCCGTGTCCTCTTGCGGTGATGTGGAAGTCTCCCTGCACCTTGTTTCCCACAAGATTGCCGTAGATTCTGCAACTATCCGTCGGGCCGCGCAGCTTGGGTGTCTTGCTGAACTTCTTCTTTGTCGCCTTTCCCAAATGCTCGTGCACATCGCCGTACTCTTCCCATTCCGGAATTTGGGTTGTCTCATCGCCCAACTCGTGCGTGCCTTTCTCAGTGTTCTTGCCAGTCCACTGCGACCATGAGGTTGGGTCTTTACGTAGAAGCTCACCGGCTAGCGTGCGATCACCAGCTGCATCTTGCATGTTTACGTGGAGGTCACCACATTTCATGGCGACAATTATATCGAGGTTTATTTGCATGTCGTGAGATACACCCTTTTCGATGGTGAAGGATTGCGTCGTTGTGCCAGCATACCAGCGCGCAATTTCCGACCAGGTCAGATAGATGCATGTAATGATGAGAGTTACTGTCCATGCTGAGGAATTGCGACCCTGAACGAGGTACGTCTTTTTGGTTTTGGCTGCGATTGTCGGTTAGTTGTGTTGCTCGTCTATGAGTGAGCAACGTCGCATCAGTTCAAACCACCATTGCAAGTGATATAATTCACCTTCCCCAAATCTCTGCGTGCAAAAGTCCTCTTGATCTTCCGTAGAGAAAGTAGTACTTACGAAAAGCATCGAAACTTGACACGATCCCCCCTTTGGCAGGTCCAAACGCATCATCATCATGCCCATGCTCCCCGAAATCGTTCATTCTGGCTGCTCAGTCGTGACACTAGGGTACTGCAGCCCCAGTCGCGATTCAGCAAAAATCAAAATGGGAAGAAAGTAAAGGGTGGGGTGAACTAATGAGCGACGTTGACACAAGTAGGTAATGCGACGCGAAAGGCCACCTTGAACTGCTGTAATGATCGGCGTCCGTGCCCGCGGAAGAGGCCCGTTTAGGATCGCTCCGCCACGTGCCTCCTTCACCCTGCGAACTTATCGCAAGCGCCATCCCACATGATAACAATGCGCCCCAGTTAAGATTTACATCTCTCAGAGTTCATTATGCTTGTTCATTGTCTTAATGCTAAACTGCTAAACATCATACATGCTCTCACATCATGCCTCCATTGATCAGGTTTAAGCAGTAGTGTCTCCAAGGTTGCTGAACTTGCTGTCGCCATCCTGTGCCATGTCGGCCGTCTTGGGAGTAACACCGGCATTTGCAGCATTTACACCCTGCAGCTTGCGCTCCGCTTCTCTAGCGGGATCGTTGATTGTACCAATTTCGCCAAACTTGCGGTCTCCGTGTAGTTCCGGATCCTCTGTCAGATTGGCGCCCTTGGGCTTAAGTACGCCTGGATCGACATGTGTACCAGAGAGAGCAACGGGTGCTGTACCCGTCACGCTGGATGCTCCTTCAGTGCTACCCGAAGTGCCGCCTAGACCCTTGCCTGAGCTTATGGTCTTCTCCTCATTCCATCCTTCCTGAGCATCTCGCGCTTCAGAATTAACGGCAGCGCTGAGCTTGACGGCATTTGACGTGTCGGTTGTGTTTGTGTTTGTGGATGAAGAAGGCTGGTCTGAGACTCCTGCCTTGGGGTTGCCTTCACCAAAGTGGCCATGATTCTTAAGGGACTCGCCTGCGAGAGAGTCGGATGTTACGATACCGACCGCCTCGTTGATGGGAACTTTCGACGCAGGGTCGGTAGTTACCTGGGAGATGAAGTCAGCTGCGTTATTACATCCAGTATCTCACCGTAGGGTAAGGCGAGTATATGTAAGCCCGTTCTCGGGTGATACTGCATGCATACCTTTTGTCCGATGGAAGTCATGTTATTTAGATATCTTGCTATTTGGGATTAAGTTGAGTTGTTTTTTTCTGACAGAGAATAGGATGCAGGTATTTAGTTGGAGAGTTGTAGATGGTATGTGCTTTTCCAAGGGAAGTGCAAACTGCCTTTAATGTATGCTCATAAATAAATCATTGTGACCTATTCATACGTATGGCGTATGTTGGCGTTTGTGTGACGTCAAAAGCGCTTCACCTCAGTCTTGACTACTAGTGCTGCCCTGTTCTTGGACAGACGTGGTGTGAGATAGACTTGGATCACGGAATATACTCCATCAAACCGCAGTGGAGATCGGGTATTCATGTGTGCTTTGCGGCTGGGATAGCGTCGGGAATAGTCGTGTCTTGGCAAGCCTCCATGAGCGCCTGGTTAGCGAGTACGTACACTTTCTTGTCTGGACCAAGAAGGCGAGCTTACGACGTTTAGCCCTATACCGCTATTAGAAAGTAAGATATCCTTTCTAGAAAATATCTAGAAGGAGGAAATTATGAGTGCCGTACAATTCATAGTGCACGGTCTCTTGAGATATTTGATTTTCACACTTCCGACATGGCTTTGCTTCGATCCAGAGATCAAATGCACCAGTCGGACAGCTAGCCACATGATAGCGAATACATTTAGTAGACGACATTACGAAGATTAGAAACTGATGTATTTCATCATTCATTGAATTCGTATATTAAGTCATCAAGATACTGCTCTTGCAGTCGGCCAGCTGAACGCAGTGACAGTGACCTTGTATGATAAGAAAATCCTCCAATCCCACTACACTTTGGGTATCGTTGATCATCATCTCCTCGTGGAACACTCTACTGCTTGAGACCGGAGCTGGGGTCGTTCTTTTGTGGGTATCCGTAATCCTTGCCAGTTGTGTCGGCAAGGCCAGAGTGGTTCTTGGCCTCGCGAGAAACAGCATCGTTGGGAATACCATCGAGACCATCCTTTGCCTCACGGGCTGAAGCACCACCAGCACCTACGGCAGGCTCACGGATAGCTCCGCCGCCGGAAGTGAAGCTGGCTTCTTGGCCGCCCGAGCCAACGTTGACAGTACGAGCGTCAGAAGAGTTGAAGTCGGAGGCGACTGGTGGCTGGTCGGGAAGAGGGAGGTTGGACTGGGCCTCATCGACGGCCTTGTTGTTGCCCTTCATGTCGACGGTGGTGTTGGCGTAACCTTGCTGAGAAGAGACCATTTTGGTTGTTGTTGTGTGCTAGGTATGTTAGTACTTATAAGTACTGAAGGCATGCATGTGGGGCCGCGTCTCGCGTCACGAACACCAACTTGAGAGCCTTCTACCACCTACTGCATATGATTGTACTTACTTTATGGGTATGAGGAGGAAGTGAAGAGTGTTATGAGTGTGCGTTTGGCGTTAGAGATGTAATTGAAATTGTGGTTGTGATACTGGAAAGAAAACTGCACTGTGAGGCACGTTGGTGTTTTATCATAATAGCTGAGAACCCTCGCCCCACCATGACGTCTCACTGATGCAATTTGCCCATCGCAGATTCCCACCCCAGCGAAGTGGGTTTGTTCGCATCATCGGATGGTCTTCTGCAAAATCAGTTAGTGCTTGCGCCCGTGCATCGGGACAAGCGAGCCGCAACTCTGGATAGTGTCGCGTGTCGGTTGTTATGATTGGGGGAACTGGGAAGCCAAGTACAGTAAGACGTAAGCAACTTCTAATTGCTTCCCTTGATGATGGGAAGTTTGAAATACAAATATCTTCATAAAGAATGCACCTGGTTTCTTCTTGTGGTTTCCCTTTCCCCATTTCTACCACTAGCAAAGTTCGAAGATCATCCTAGCAATGAAGCAAGCAGGAAACCAATGCCAAAGACAGCATAAATAACGCCCAAGTGGAGAATGTGAGGTATTGCCTCCCAGACCGGTGAAACGACAGGGATCTGCCGGCCACCGGACGGTTATGGCAAGCGGCATACTGCCCAAGTTCAGTATAACGAGATCTTCTGATGCTCGTTTCACCCATGGATCCTGGTAAAAAATCGTCCCTGCATCGGGGTCTTGATCAACACGTACACATCTCATGTAGAGTATGACGTATCTGTGTGGGTGCTTCAAGGTATAGATGCCCAATTGCGCAGGAACCAGTCTTGGAAACGAGTGACGTGGATGTCAGGGAAGACGGTGTTGAGGTACGCGGGCACTACAAAGTCGTAGCGTCCCTCTGCCGTCGCGAGCAGCGGAGCGAGCCGTCTTTGTCCAGCCACATCACCTTCCAACTGTGCCATAGTCATATGGTACTCGAGGTCTGCGAATTTAGTCAGCACATAAGTTGACATGAAGTGGTGAGACGACGTACTTGCGGGAGCTTGGTATTCAATGCTAACCCAGGCACGATCTAACACAAGTCAATTCACTGTCCTATCATACTCGGGAGATTTAATATACTCCTACAAGCTCTGATTGTCTCAACAAGACTATGCACAGTCATACGCTCGCCACACATGCTCATCTCAGAAGCCCAGGTAGGCATGTCAATGGCTCGAACTACAAACTGCGCTACATCATATGCGGATGTTAAACATAGCCAAGAGGGGTTTTGCGCGGCATCGTAGATTGGCGCTATCGAGGTCATCTGTCGGGGATTGGCAATGAAGTCTCCTTCGTTGCCATAACCTGTGCTGGCCCCCATACGGTGAGACATCATTCCGTTGACGGAGAATCGCTCATATAGTATACCACAGACGAAAACGGTGTGCTGGATATAGCCACTGTAGTGCTTGAGTAAAGCCAAGGCCGAGTCCTCTCCACGGTCGAGTAATCCATTCTGACTTCGCAAACCGGGTTGACCTTGGAACTCGGCAGGCGCGAAACGTCGCACACGACATTGTACAGCCGCTTCAATGAGCCGAAGCTGGGGGCTTCCCAAGACTGTGGATATGACTGTGTCAACACCCATCAAGGCATGCTGAAGTGAGGCGGCATTGTTGTAGTCAACAGTCTGGCAATTGTAACCAGATGCTATAAGACTTGTTTGATGCTAACAAGAGTCAGTTTGGCCAAAGCCATTTAGCGATCTGATGATGAGCTGTCTTTGGATACATACTGTTCTTGAGAGAATGACCAACTGGTGGCTAGTCGAGTTGTTGATCTCCTGAGCTATCAGGAGTGCTAGGCCACAAGTACCTGATGTTAGTTGTAAAGTCAGCAGATTTCTTAGAACATTCCAATCATCGTCTCACCTGCTATAGCGATGCGCATGTTGGCCGGCATTGCTATTCGCGATTTGTTTGGGCTTCTTAGGTCTCGAAGGATTTCGAAATTTGACGACAGGGTTTGACCTCTCTCCCTTTTCTATTATCACTCCCAGGACTCACCTTGGGCACCACCCATGACCATTTGCCCTTCACATATTACAACGTGTTGACGTCCGTGACTCACAGGGGTGTTCCCGAACCCATGGTAGGGTGGAGGCCGGCAGCCATGGCGGGACGGCTGCTACCACCATGTTCTGCAACATCCAGGGATCATTGGAGAGAACTTGGAAAATTCTGGTGAAATCCAGTGGCAGATCACATATCTGATACCGTTGCCTGCTTCGAACATATCCTCCGTGGTGGGACCCGGTGCTGTAGCTAGTGTGGAGGGGCCGAATCACCGCCACTCCGTTGCTGCAGGCGTCCTGTGACTCTTAGTAGCAAAGGTAATACAAGATACAGAGAAGTGTACGCGACATGTGCGTGGGGTTGAAGTGTGTAAGCATTAGAGAAAATGCTTAAACTCTCTATTTTACCATAAGACTGGAGATGATAGTGGAAGGGATCAGTTATCGGTCTGTTGAAGCAGCTATTATGCGGGCTCATAACCGTGTGTAGAAGCATGGCATGGAATCATGCATTAGGTGAGGAATAGAGCAGTTGGTCAAAGGGCGACGGCTTGATCACGGCATGTGCTGGTTCTAGGACAGAGCCCTGGAGACTTTCGAAAATGAGTTAGAATACCTTTATCAGTCTAGCGACAAGCTTAGGTAGCGATAATTCCGCCAGGGTCAAGTTGTAGGGCAGCGGAACATGGGTATGCTACCGACATACGTACATACATGTTTTTCGGAGACAGCGATTGGCGCGGGAGAGACTCACCAATCATGGGCGAGCGAAGAAGCCAAGAGGCTCTCGGAAGATGACAGGAAAGGAAAATGGGGCCAAAGACTAGTTTAGTGTCGAGAATGGCGCATACACCAGCAACAGCCACAACAACAAGCAACCGATTCGCTTGAACAACGGACCCTGAGCCGGCCGAGATGGCAATCGGATTTTGTGGCTGTGTGAGGATAAGTTATTTGGCTGATTTCCCTATGCCTCTTTCAGTAATTTTAGGGCTGCCACAGTGTGTGCCTAGATCTTGGGCTGAATTCGCCAGTATGTGCAAGGCAGAAAGGTCGCCCTTCTGACTGACTGACAGAACGTGTGGGGATGAGGGAGGCTACGGCAGCTCATCCCATGGCCTTCTGCCTTGAGTAAACCATCTTCACCGGTACAGGTGGGGTAGCAGGAAAAGCAGACATCGAGTGCATCGACAGACCCAAGGTGTATGCAACACGTCAGATGCTAAGAAAGAAGGACCGGTTGTGTGGACACTCGCAAATAGGAGATGGGATGGGATGTTTGAAGAGTGAGTCGCTGCCTAGACGAAGTGGTGACAAGGCGTAGGTGCGAGACGGGGCATCGGAAAAGGCCGATGGTAGACAGTTTGCGTAGAATTGCAGTCCGGACGTGTATGTAGAGTGCATGTACTATGTGTGTATGGATCCACCGATCGTGTTTTGCGGAGGCGGCGTGGGGAAGGGACTTAATTGGGTTAACATGTCACGTGCCGACGTGTTTCGCGAACGGTACTGAAACCAACCGTGCCGCTTTTGTAGGCAAAGTAGTCGCCCTGTGCGTTGGGGTGCCATGGATGGCTTACTGGGCTCCTTGTCTCGATATTTTGATTGTTGGATGCCGGTATGCGCGTCGTTATGCTGACGAGTCGAGCACAAGTCTTCACAACTACCATGTCGCGAGATGATTGTTTCTGCACGCGCACAACTGGCCAGGGTTCTTCGGATAAGGCTGAGAGAACGGTGGAAAAAGCAACGCGCAAGAGGCCAGGGAGGGCAGCGAGGAATGAGCGCATATATTCACCATACGAAGCGCGTCGCGACTATGTCGCCAAGTAGCCCCGCGACGGTCGTGCATGTACTTGGCTATACGTGACGATCTGCAGGATGGGATAGACCTTGGACGTGAGGCTGGTGGGCGAGTGTGTGCACAGACGGCGTGTTCGTTCTTGGGGCAAGGTGGGCTGCACGACATAGCTAGGCAAGCGCCCGGCTCGGACCAATCTGATCTGATACGCACGCGACGGGAAGACGCGCTTCTCACGACCCTTTCCTGCCACCATATTGCGCGCGTTGTTCTTTCTATAACCTCTGCATGCTGGCCAATTCTTGAAAAATACTCTTCTCTCCTCTCCACACCCGGTGCCGCCCGCTCACCATGACTTACTCGTCGCCTCTGCCCTCGTTTTCGTCGCCTGCGTCATCGCGTCTCCCTACAGTTAGACGCGCAAGTTTCAGTGGTCAATTGGCTTTTCTTGTCCATTCGCAGGAAACAGTTGCAAATCACATGCCTCCAGACGTCGACAACAAGGCTCTCGCTCGTCAGAAGCGAAGACGCACAAGGTACGTAGCCAATTCCCCCTCTTTCTGTTCTTCCATCTGGCAGTGGCCCATGTTCGACATATACTCGCCATGTTCGTTCGACGCGCGCTGGTTCGTGCGCGGCCTACCGCCCGGGAGCTATTCGGCCTACTACCCCGCGGGCAAGCGACACTCCAACATGGCATCGCCGCTGACCACGCCCGCTTGCAGCAAGGAAGACGAAGACATACTCAAGTCCGAGTACCTGAAGAACCCCAAGCCCAGCAAAGCTGCCCGCCTAGAAATTGTAAAAAAGGTCGCGCTTGGCGAGAAAGAGGTCCAGGTACGACCCACATTGCACCACGTCACGAGTATACGCGCTCTTGCTAACTTATGTTCTTAGATCTGGTTTCAGAGTAAGTCATTCCTTCCTCGCATCGCTGCGCATATTGCTGCTGCCTTACAGAAGCCTGCGTTTGTCGTGTGCCGCGCGAAGCTGCACCAACATTGAAACATATCCTGATCATGCCTTGCTCCAGATAAACGCCAGAACGACCGTCGTCGCTCGCGGCCTCTCGAGCCGTCTTCCACCGCATCATTCATGTCGTCTTCATCAACCATGTCGGACCCGCCCACCGAGGATGAAGTAGTGGCTGTTGCGCGCCGTATCGATAACGCGCTGGAGCCGCACGAGTCGGACGAGTGCCCAAAGTCCGATCCACCAGAGCAGCCCGCAACCCCCGAACTGACATCCGACGAAACCATCCCAGAACCGCGCACCATCGACACAGCTATCTCCCCGGCTGTTGAGCCAGAGAACGCAAACGAAGCACCTGTAGAGCCTTCAGCCGAAGCACAAACGGGGATAGCTCCTCCCCAGACCACCAACTCTCAGCAAGCCGTACCATTGTCACAAGCTACCACACAATCACGCACATCATGGATTTCCAACCGCCGCAGTGCCTCATTCGTCCGATGCCTACAAGACTACACCCCTGAAGTCATCACCTTCCCGAATGCTCCGCCCAGGCCCCTGGAATCACCCGAAGCTTCAACAAAGACCCCTTCACGTCCACTGAAACGCACACACTCATTTATGCGCTTATCGACAAACGAAAATGGTACCGCCCGCATCGTCACCGACTTAGATAAGACGCCTTCACCGCCCAAATCGAAGAAGACTCCATGTTCTTTTTCTCGTGCTGCGGCTGGCTTTCGACGAAGTTACAGCGCAGCAGGCTTGAACGATAGATTGGCTGCTGCTGCACGAGGAGAGCCAAGCCCAAAGCTACCAAGGACAGGATCGAGCGTTGGGAGGAGTAGGGACTCGCGTGCATGGGAGTTTTGGTGCGATCCTGAAGCCCGGTCTACAACAAGTCTTACTGCGCGTGCAGAACAAGAAGAGAGTGGAAGTGCAGCAGACGCGATAGGCATACTTCGCGCGAACCGAAGAATACTGGCTCAAAACCAAGCGCGTCAAAACAGTAGTCCGCTCACGCGTCACAGCTTACACAAGGTGCTTGGTAGTCCGCTAGTGAAGAAGTCGCGTGGTTCCATGCAACGCGCTTCGACAGTCAGTGGTCGCATCCCGCAGATCGAGTATTCCAACTACAAAAGAGGCGGCGACAGCACCGAATCAGACGAGATGCCACCAACAGAGAGCGACAAGGAGAACTGGGAGCCAAACGCGTCCAAAGCGGTACGTCGCGATCGACAAGTTGCTGCTACGCCTCCAGCTTCAAGAGGTGCTCGTCAAATCCTCGGGGAGAACATAGAGTTGATGTCACAAGCATCAAGTCTAGGTGCAATGCTAGCCAAGGAAAGGAGGGGCAGTGGGAAACTGGTCGTTGATCCCGAGCAAGACGATGAACTACGGCAGTTTATGGGCGGCGACAGTGCAAGCGGGCGTTCGAGCATCAATTCAGCTGAAGAAGCTGGTTGTGTCGAGGGTCTGCTGAAGCTGAGCCAGGGCCAGTGGAGGTGATTGTGCAACAGAGCGTGATGCTACTGGCACAAGATATCTTGTTTCTGTTTGTTTGTTTGTTTTTCACTTTGTATTGTCTGCATATAACAGCGCTCATTTTCCTGGTGTTTTGTTTTTCTGGGCCCAATAGGAAGGAAAGAGCGCAAGCTCAGGAATAGGAAAAGACATTAGCCGTATCTGCAATATCTTTCTTGCATGGGATACTGGCGGTTTATTAGCACATAAGAGTAAGTGTATAAGCACACGATTTGAAAATGGGTGGGCTTTTGTCACACTAGCTTTTTCTCGAAATAAAATAAAACATTTGAAATCTTCATAGATTCTGTTCGGTATGTGATGTCTTTTTTCCGTCATCTCCGGAAGATGTCGGTGTCTGCAATCTGGACCGAAGAATAAGCAAAGCAAAACTCTCTACTTTTACAAAGAAAAAAAACGAAAACGTTGATATTTGATTTTTTTTTCAGGAGAAAAGAAAGAAGATAGAAAAAAAGGGGGGAAGAAGGGGGTTGAAGTGTCCATTTTTGCAAGTGTGAGGTGGAAGCGTGGAAAGGAGCGGAGAAGAGAATGGTCATCACGTGAAGAATGGCTCAGATTAGTTGGAAAGAACGACTCAGGTCGAATAGAGAAAAAAGACATGTCACACACATACAGAAATCTAACAATGTGGAAATCAAGTCGCTTGCTATGAATAAAACATGCAAACACACAGAGAGGTGGCACAACAACTAGATAAATACTGTCTAGTTTGTACATTCCTGATTGCACTTGCACACACACAGATAGAGACAACGATAGAGAGATAAGAAATAGAGAGCCCCCCAATAGACCTGACCACCCTTTACATATGAAGTAGCCATGGATTAGAAGATTACAAGGCGATAGAGTGCGATAAAGAAAAGAAAAAACCGGGTATATGCAGGAAGAGGCAGAGCAAGTAGAGGAGCGCATGCAGTCGTACAACAATCAGAGTGTATGGGGGAGGAATGATGCTGGCCAAATCGTCTACTTGGCGCCCGGTGGCAGCTTTACGTTGTTGGAGAGCCATGCCTGAGTCGTGTTAGCAAGATGCCGGGAGATTAAGTGGTGGGTGGAAATTACCAGTCCCTCGAAAATACCCTCGCCTGTTGTCGCACAGCTGGGCTCTACTTTCCATACGTGGTCTTTGGCAATCTTGTCTAATTGTAGAAGATCGGATACTTCCTTGGGTCGCATTGCTGGCTAGGGTTAGCAATTTGTTTCTGGTGATAGTGAATTTCATGTACGCACCTCCGCTCAAGTCCTGCTTGTTGGCGAATACCAGCAACAGTGCGTCCTTCATTTCCCTGTCCTGGATGATGCGAGTGAGTTCGGTCTTTGCCTCCTCGATACGGGCGCGGTCGTTGGAGTCGATGACGAAGATGAGTCCCTGGGTTCCTGTGGCGTCACGTCAGCACGGGTACTCGCATGTCGAGTGCTGCACAGCATCAATCTGGGCAGGGCGACACATGCGCGGCACTGTCGCGTGCGCGCATGTTTACTCGCCTACCCGGAACGGTGCCGTGACGGCCCAACATACCAGAGAAATAATGCCTCCACAGCGGGCGGATCTTGTCTTGGCCGCCGACGTCCCAGACGTTGAACTTGGTATTCTTATATGTGACGGTCTCGACGTTGAAGCCGACAGTGGGGATAGTGGTGACATCTTGGTCAAGCTTGAGCTTGTAAAGGATGGCTGCGAGGTTCTAGTCAGCCGGGTTTGGGCATTGGGCGGACATTGCAGATGCTGCCAACATACTCGTCTTTCCAGCGGCGTCGAGGCCCAGCATCAGCAGCCGCATCTCCTTTGATCCGAAGATCTTGGCCATGGCCTTGGATATGGACGCGCCCATTGTGGCAGCGTGATCGTGGGGATTACGTCGGCAGTGTGCGGGGAGGGGCTTGCCAGGTGGTAAGTAGCCGGTATACGAGGCAGGGAGTGGCGGCGGTGTTGTCGTCTCGGCGGCAGCAGCAGCAGCTGAAGGCGAACGGGAGGGATTGGGTAGGCCGGGGCGCGGGAGACGTGTTTGTGCTTTGCAACGAGGCAGAGCAAGCGGAAGATAAGAGGAAGAGGAAAAGGTGGTGGTGGAAAGAGAAAAACACAAGACTGTACTGGGGACGGCACAAGACGGGACGGGGCGCGAGAGAGAGAGATAGATATGGCGTCGTGGACGCGGGCGTGTGTGTGCCTAAAATGAAGGTTTCAAGCCGGTCAGGAGTGAAACCAGAGGCAAGCAGGCCGCAGATCCCAGAGAGCCTCCAGCCGACGAAACATCCGTGCGCAACCAACGGCCTTGCTCTTGACAGGTCCATCCATTCTCTCTCGCCGCACCACCATCGCCATCTTCAGCGCCCCAAATGCACGCAAAAAGGGGGCCCCGCCCTCTGCTCTGCTTGGGTGCCTGCGTTTGATTGCGACATACTGGGCCCCCGTGTGCGCCGTTCCTGTGTGGCCAGTGTGCCGGCAGATGCAGGTACGCGGCGCTACTCCTGAGATTGCCTATACAGACATGCCGTAGTACATAGACGCACATACAGATATACATATACAATACATATGTACCCCTACTTCAGTACACGCTCCGAACCCACGACCTCTGCCCCACACACGCCAATGGTTTGTCTCCATGCCTGTACGCCTCCAGCAGCCATTCGCTCGCTGCTCTTCACGCCGCGTCAACTCGCCGCTCTGCTTACACGGCCTTGCCGATACACCGGCTTCTTTGTTTCTTTCCCCTTCGTGGCTAGTCGCACAAAGCCTCCATCGTAATGCCTGCGTCTGCTTCAGCCGTTGCGACCCGCTACGCTGCAGTAGCAATGTCGCCCGCTAACCAAAAACACGTCTTATATCATCATGTGCGGCTCCACACGGGAAAGTTATCCAAACAAGCACCTATACCGAAGCTGGGCCATTACCTCATACGCATTAACCTTCGAGCTAACCCTATCGGCTCTATACTAAAACCACGAGGCGTTGCTCAAGACCGCGTCTTCGACATGGACACGCCATGATTCAACAGGCACAATGGCTATTCCATGCATGAATCAATCACCACGCCAGCAACGCCGAGGAGCCTAGCTTAACTCCGGCAGTGTAACAGAAAAAAAAGGCAATTAACAGTGGAACTTGGCGTGGGTCAAGATAAGCAAAGAGTGTTGCGGCTTGGCTATTTTTTATATATATCATGGGTATCGTGTTCCTCCAGGCAAGCATACACCGCTACATTCTGGCAGCTACTCCCTCATTGCTCAGACGGTCCATCGCCACTCAATTGTTTTCTACCCCTTCATTCTGGCAGACTCCTCATCACACCCTCAAACGCCACTAGAGCCATGGCATTGGCCGGAAAGGCACGTAAAAAGCATGGCACAAAGCCGCGCCAGTATCCCCTCCACCCTCCTTCTCTGTACACTGTTTGAGCGGCGTCTCTCCATCGGGGAAACCTCCTATTGTCAAGCGGATCTGTCATGATGCGCTGCTTGATCACATCGCTTGGATAGCTCGTCAACCAAAAAATCTGCGCTGAAAGACCGCCTGCCCAGAAGTTGACTGCAGGCGCTGACAGATTTGTGTGTTTCTGGAATTGTTTAGTGAACAAGTCGTATGTCCCCCACCAAAAACAAAAGAATGTACGGAATAGCAGCGTCGCGCTCAGGCCATGGTACACACCCTTTACGCCATGACCCTTGTATATCTTCTTCAGACAGTCAATTGGTCCAGAATAGAGGCGCGCTGTCTTATCTGCTGCATATTGAACCTGCAGACGGGCTTTGATGTGTTCGACCGGCGCTGCAATAAATGATACTGTCCAACCTGCCATTGTGCCTGCCATGCCATGGGCGTACATGGGGAGCTTGCCTTGCTGCTCGCCAAATCGAACAGACGAGGGTGGATTGAAGACACGATCGTTGAGGACGCGGCGATATACACTGAGAGATCCTAACATACTACGTGCCATTAGCAATCCGTCAAGTTTCAGGTCGAAAGTGCCATACATCGAGTCCATAAACATCCACCCCACCAACGGCGGGGTCGCGCCTTTGTACAATCCTGCGAAGCCCTCCTTTCTCAACGTCTGCATAAGACAATCTACCGGACCTCTAAAATGCGACTTTTCTGTCGTTTGCAGTCGCACTTTGACTGTGTCGAATGGGTGACCGACTATCTCTAGTTAGATAAGGGCGTAGGCAACAGGTGCAGACTGTCACACCTGATAGCTTTGCAATGCCACTGAAGACACCAGCTACGAAGCCGCGGTAATGTTTAGGCGACTTCTGAGGTTCGTCGGAAGTCACGATAAGAGCCGTTGCTGCGGGCTTCATGCCGGCGGGTTTCAGCGCTGTAGTAGCCATTGTCGCGTCGCTATTGTCCAGTGAAATATGAGAATCATGCCTCAAAGAACAAGGCCAAGAAGAGATATCGGTGGAAAAGCATCAGCACCTCGATGTGTGCTAATCCCCATCCCATATCTTGTGCAGCGCGTCGGTAGCCTGCAGTCGGAAACGCACAAGCGTCCGCGATACACTTATGGTGACGATCTCGAGAGGGACCGGAGATCGGCTAAGGTCGGACCGTTCTTCGATTCCCAGGGTCCCAAGCTACCTGAATTGGTACGATCGTTACTACTTGGATTAGCGGCTCTTACGACCCCTCCAAACAAACCTGCAGTCATAGACAGACCGAAGATGGCGCAATTAAATCTTGTTACTAATCGGATAGTCTTTCTATCAATACTTAACACATTGCGCCAACTGCATTGACGCGTCTAACACGTATACATGTCAACGATGCAGAACGCGACCGAAACACCTAGTACAACACCAGCGGGGACGAAGTCGAAGAAAGGTATGTTAGGTTTGGTCTAACATGTGATTGTTAAAAATAACACATCTCAGTATGGACCACCCTGATCACTAACACGGCATACCTCACCGGCCTCCTCACCCTCGATTACAGTCTGAAGAAGCACGGCTCGAAATACCCGCTTGTCGCACTATACACCGATACTTTCCCCGCTGAAGGCCACAAGGCGCTAGATGAGCGCGGCATTCCCAAACAGCATGTCAAGTACCTGCTACCCACGGTCAACAAGGACTTCACCAACGACCCGCGCTTCTACGACTGCTGGAGTAAACTGACGCCATTTTCGTTGGAAGAGTATGACCGGGTCGTCCAGCTCGACAGCGACATGCTGGTGCTGAAGAACATGGATGAGCTGATGGAGTTGGAGTTGGATCCACCGAGTACCGGAGGTAAAGGCGACAGGGTATTTGCAGCGAGCCATGCCTGTGTGTGCAATCCCCTCAAGAAGCCACATTACCCCAAGGACTGGTACGTCTCCCCTCATATCCACGACTTGCGCAAACCGTTGGGCTAACGTTGGACTAGGATCCCCGAAAACTGCGCATTCACTTCGCAACATGGCGATCCCGACGCCGCTCAGAAAATCGGTGCACCTTCTACAGCCGGTCTTCGCATGCCCAACGGAGGCTTGCAGGTCGTCAACCCTTCCAAGGCCACGTATGACCTCATTCTGAAACAACTTGCCAACGAAACGTCCATGTCGTACGACTTCGCCGATCAGTCTCTCCTCGGTGACCTCTTCAACGGGCGCTGGGTCGCCTTGCCATATACCTACAATGCGCTCAAAACAATGCGCTCAAAGGGTGTACACGATGCTATATGGAAGGATGAAGAAGTCAAGAATGTGCACTACATCTTGAGCCCGAAACCTTGGGATGAGGCACCCGGCAAATGCTCTGTAGAGATACACGAGTGGTGGTGGCCTATCAACGATGAAAGACGTGCGTTGGAGAAGAGCAAGGGCATCGATGACGGTTTCTAAGGGCATGGCGCATGTAGACGTTGGGCATTTCAACAGAGCCCTAGGATAGTGGTGGCGACGGCGGCGTTCTTTTATGGAGATACCTATGATAACTATGTACTCTAAGGATCCCAATGACATGGCACTTCATCAATCATTCCCTTTGTTCGTATCAGTCGTATGTATGCTCGAAGAGACCATTCTTCAAAGCTTGCCCTTGTCATCCTCGATCTCACAGAAAGCCTTGAATGTCACAAGGCCTTCTGCACCTTCTTCATCCTCAGCATCTACATCGCTCTTGATGATTACCTCAGCCGTGGCTCCAACAAAGTAAACGAAACCCTCGCTCAACTCTTCTTCTTTAGGTCCAACACTGATCGTTCCTTTGCCCTTTGTGCAGAGAATGATGCTGGGTCCATCAATAGGATCAAACGTCGCTTTAGAGCCAACCCGGTTCAGCGCCGTGCGCACAACCGCAAACTCTGGGATCGGGGGGTTATACAGCATATTGCTCGAGTTGGAACTGTATGCAGGCGCATTCAACCTCACACGCGAGTAATCCTTGGGCTCCATCTTCTGCTCGCTAATAGGGGCATAGCTATACGTCAGCATCTTGGTGAGGTTGTCGACGTCCTTGAATTTCGGGGTGAAGCCCGCGCGCACCACGTTGTCGGAGCTGGCCATGCACTCGATGATGTCGCCAGAGAGGTAGGCGTGGATATCGTCTGCCTTAAGGAACATGGCTTCGCCTACATCGAGCTTGACGTAGTTGAGGAAGAATTGAACGAAGAGGCCAATGTCGCCAGGGAATTGCGAGTCGAGGCGGATGACGAGGTCGGCGAGCTCTTTGCCTGTGTTGGAGGGTGGACCGCCGCCGGCAAAGTTTTCGCCCTCAGACTTTGCGGCTTCGATGAGTTCTTTGCTTGCGGATTCCAGTGCGTCCTTGTCTGCGTTCATGAGTTTTGTGAAGGCGGACTGAAGAGCCTTCTTGTTTGCTTGCACATCTTCCTCCTTGTCTGACGTCTCTTTTCCCTTGATAGTCTCCTCAAACTTGGTCGCTTCTTCTTCGCCGACGAGTTTGCGTAGGGAACGAACGGTCTTGAGGAAGTGCGTAATTTCGGCAAGGGGACGGAAGCCACAGAGTCCGTCGAACGGTGTGACTGCAATGGTCATTTCGGGCTTGTGGTTGTCATCTGAATGGTAGAGTTAGTATCAAGTCAAGACTGCTGCATGAAGACTGACCTGGGTAGTTCTTGGGGTCGCTCGCATGCAACTGCTCGGCAAGCTTCTTGTTGGGATGTGCCTGTATGCTCAAGGCCTTGTTTATAGACAGGACCTTGAACAGGAACGGTAGTTTGTTCTCATATCGCTCAGCGATTTCAGTGGAAAGTAGCGCCTGGTTCTCTTGGACAAGTTCTAAGAGGCTTCGCTTCGTCTCGAGATCTTTTGAGGGAAGTGACGGGTGGGTGCCCATCCACAACTACAACGGTGAGCAACGCGTCGACGACAATGCCGCATTGATTGCATACCTCAGCGTACGGCTTCTCTTCTTCGATTGAGAATTCCGAAGCTGTCGCAGCGTGGAATTTTGCAGCGGCCGAGTCTTTACCGACTTTCCCTGGGCTGGTTCAGCATACCGCTGATGGAATTATGATGCGGGGCTGCGTACCCCAGTCGTAGCTGTTCACGCCTGCAAGACAATCAATTTGTGTTATTTTTTCCTATTTTCAATTTCTGCTTACCGCATTCTAATCTGATAAGTGGGTTCCGCATTTTGGCAAGGCCTTGTATTGTGTGTAGATTGTGGTCAAGGAAAGTGATGCGTGGCAGCGGATCTTTGGCAGGCCCACTTGTGCCGCTAATTGGCGTCCCCCAAGCATCGTCACAAGGCTGGTCGGATTAAGCTCATGGAGACCCTACCCCTCTTCCGTTGCTAGCGCGGCTCCTACCCTGCATCGCAATCAACTACACGTGCTCTCGTTTGCATTTCCCGCTTCTTTCACTCTCCCTCCGCCAAACCACACCGCTCCCACATGACCTGCCTGCAACGCGTCCGGTAACATAGAACGTGCCGGGGAGCTGGCGGAGAACAACTTCCGTCAATATGGCTGCTCGAAGCAGGCCCCGCGGCCAACTCAAGGAGGAGTTCGATGAGGAGCGGGTGATTTGGAACTCGATCAAATCTGATGGCCGAAGGGTTGACCAGCTCATGGTATGAGACATCTCAATCAATGCATCCTCAGCACTCTTGTTTGCAAGTTTTTGACTGTATTCACAACGCGCCATGTAACCCGCAAGCTACGCGACTCTCGAGAGTCCATTGGCTATGCTCGATCCAGCACCATGTATACCAAGCTCATGATCAACGATGAGGGACGGACGTGACAAAAGCCCAGTGGCCTATGATAGCCTTGTGGACAGAATGGTTGCGAGGCGTGAAGCTCCAAAACCTTGCCGTTCATGCTTCCTTTTGCCACACCGCACCAAGCTACCTCATGCCGTCACCCTCTACTAACGTGTCGCAGAAAGAATCAGATCTTCTCCAGGAAAAGATCCTTGCTCTCCAAGCAGAGCAGGCCGCTCGTACAGGTGAGCTTAGAGAAGCTGGCGTGGCAGCACCAGCACTAACTTGAGCAGACCGTGGAGAGGAACGCTCAGCCCGTATTGACGATGATTTGGAGGACCTCTTACGAGACAACATCCGCAAGGTGGAAGAGGTCCAGGCTCTCCTCCAGCCTATCGAAGGTGGTAACGACGTTCATACACAAATGACTCTCCTTGCTGCTTTGCGCAATTCTGAAGAAGCTCAGCCATCTGCTTCACGATCTACTAGCGTTGGGCATGGGAAGTCTGGGCGCGACCGCCAGGGCAAGCGAAAGCTGACCGATAGCATCGATGACCGCGACAGTCTGACTGCAGATAGCCCCGGAGGCCCTAGCCCCAAAGTTATCATCAGCAGCCAGAAAGACCGACTGGTTGCCAAGTCTGGTGGCAGCAGGGCGGGGTCAGTCCCCATTGCGAGAGAGGGCAGCGTCAAGATGGAAGACGACAAGGATGACTCGGGTAAGGGTAAGATGGTTCTTCCTTCTTCCAAGCCCAAGCCCAAGATCAAATACAAGACCAAGCGTTGAGCTCCTTCGCTTTCGGCGTTCTTTCTAGACGACAGATGATACCCGCTTTGGCATCTTTCCTTTCGGCTTGTTCGAGGTTTGTAGTCGGATAGGCAAGCTCAAAATTTCACCTCGTCCCATCTCATACCTCTTTTCTGTGTGCTCATGCCACCATGTAACTTTCCCGTTTAGCATCCGCTACATAGCCGTCATCCCATCATACTCGATATCAACGGGGGCTGACAAATTCCAGAAGTTCGACCGCGCCTTACCCCGCAGACTGAGGTACTCTACCGCAATAACGCCAAAAACCGATCCTCCTCCTCGTCCATGTCTTTTGAGGGTGAAGGTATCCTCTGTCGCGTGACGTCAGTCATCGGCGAAGGCAAGCAGCGTCGATATGAAATTATAGATGCCGACCCAGATCCTCCAACTCCATCTGCGCCATATCGCGCCTCGGTCAATCATCTGATTCCAATTCCGCCCCAATCCTCTAACGCGACCCTGCCTGACCTTCCCAAGGGCAAGAATGTACTCGCTCTTTATCCAGGCACAACCACCTTTTATAAAGCGGAAGTTGTGGCTACATGGAGACAAGCTGATGGGAAAGTGAAGAAGGAAGATGGTGGGAGGGAAGGAGACACGGTTGAGAACCTGGTGAGGCTCAGGTTTGAGGGCGAGGACGAAGCGGATCGTGAGATGAGTGTCGAGAGGCGATATGTATTGCCAGATCGATGAGCATCTGTACAACCGTGCCATTTTTATACCAGATTCGCGCTAGCTACTCTGTAATTGGATAATATGCAATGGAGACTGGATACGTTGATTTAGAGCATGCGTGCATTTGGGTAGTCGACTGATGTTGACAGAACTGGGTAGTAACCAGTTTTGCTCTTCGAGAAATCTACATACTAGCGCTCCTTTGGAAATGCCCTGTCTGATCATAACCTCTTCTTTCCTGGCCCTTCACTTCTCTCCTGTAGTTGTGGCTTTGACTCTATGGTAGCACATATACGTCTGTACACCGCCAAGCCACTAGCGCGTTTTTGTGCAAGACTTAGGTAGACCCTGTCCACCCCCAACGCGAAGCCGCAACACGAATGCTCGCTTTGACCCCGCAAGACACCCCGCATACATACCAGGCATTGGATTTTAGTGTCGCCTCAACTATCAGCCGCATTTACGCGCTCATTCTAAGGCGCGGTCTCCCAGTCCAATCAGACAAGTGGCTATCCGCAAGTCTACCGACGCCGTCGGCCTACGCCGCACGCCAACCCAAACCCAACCGGTATCTGCACAAGTCTGACCCCCTCCACACGAACACCTGACTTCGTCATGAACAACTATTCTTTCCTTGAGTCCTCCCAACAACAGGCCCAGCAGCAGCAACAACATAACCAATCGCGCCCACCACCCTCACCCTCACACTCGCAAGCTGGTAGCATAGCAGGATCGCAAGTGAACGGCGGCGGCCAAAACGGCATTCCAATGGTCAACGGGCTGCCAAGCGGAGGTCAGCAGACGGACATGAACCACCTCTGGGCTGTGGTACAGCAGTTGAGCCAGCTGTTGGAGGAGAACAAGGCGCAGACAAGAGGTATTGTAGAAGGGGTTGCTGCGATACAAGGAAGGGCTGCTTTAGAGGAGGGCGGAGAGGTTGGCGGTGGCTCCGCACCAAGGGGAAATGGTGTGAGTATGAGAGAAGTGAATGGAGAGATCAACGGTATGTTAGCTGCCATTTCACAGCAACCAAATCGCGATTCTAACATTCTTCGTAGCAGCGACCCAGACACATCTCCAAAACCAGCTCACATCAGCCCAATCGACCATCGCTTCCCTCACCGCAACCAACACATCCCTCTCCGCTCTCCTCACAGACTACGAGTCCGCCTTGGCTCTTTTACTTGACAAGCTGCGCCCATATGCTTATTCCCAAACATCGTCGATCCTCGCACTTCACAAGCATTATCAAACACTACTTGAGCAGGAGCGATCTACATCTATGAGTCTCAGGATCGAGCACGCAGAATGGCAAGCGGGACTTAGCCGCGTAGCGGAAAACGCAAGGAACGCACTACGAATGCAGGGAGAGGTAGAGGCAGGCTTGCGCGGACGCTGCAAAGAGCTTGGAGAAGAGAACCGTGTTCTCCGACGCATGGTGGGGTGGGAGGAGAGAGAAGATAGTGACGAAGAGGATGAGGATAGTGTATAGCGAAGCGACAATAGGGTGGATATTTGTGCCGTTGTTTCGCGAGTTTTGTGCATAGCGATGGCGTTTGGGACACTGTTGTCTTATATCCATGTTTCCAGGGTCTTTGGAATAAAGTGTAATGTAGGCTGTTGGGATACCATTACATTCTGGTATGAATATAAGTCATATTATGAGGATGTTCATTGTGATCCTCTAGAAGGAACAATTAAAGTGGGTTACCGTGGTTTAGTCTCGAGGGAGTCTAATGTAGAGTGAAGCTATATATTTCGCAATGTCGAATACTTTACTTGTGCATGTTCAATTGAAATGGTTCATCATAAATAAGAATGCACACCACTATCGAGTCGTTGTGTAGTGAGGGAAAATTTGGGCAAGCCTTTTCCCACAAAGTTTGAGCTTCCCGCATCAACATCATATTACGAACTTACCTTTTGAGTCCTCTAATCGAAGAGCTCTCGTTTAACCACCGCTCAAGCAATATTTGCACAAAAGAATGATTCATCTTTATGGACATGGATCATTTGGACAGTAGTATGAATGATAACTTTATCCAATATTACCACAATCGATGCAATCATCTTTCTACCTCTGAGCGCCCTTGTGGCAATGATTCCCATGACGGAGAGGAAGCAAACATGTTTCTGTGATTCAAAGCACATGTCATTGTTTCTAGACTTCTACCAGTATGCGCCGAGTTACTCTTTCTGATTATCCGACAATTTAAGCATCACTACGCGATCACTGAACTTACTTACTCCTATAACGTCTCACGTGTATGAAAGGTAGGTATTGAGAGATAACAGAGAAACCTGGATGAAGAAAGAGTTCTGATCTACTACAGATTATACCATCGGCCTCGCCTAAATGACTATACTAATCATATATCGGCAAGTGCTTGAGAGATAAGGCTAATACGTGAGGGGTGCCGAGAAGGTTAAAGTCCCTAGTGTGGTATCAGACTAAGTTGAGGAAATATAAAGATGTGTATAAAATTTGGGACCGTTTGGAGTATGCATGTGTCTGCACAGGGGGTATCTCAAATTAATTGCGCTTTTTATATGACTCAAAGGGATATGGTGTAGTGTCCAATCAACGATTCCATTGAGCATAGGGTGTGTCCCAATCAAACAATGGCATATCAGCATACTTTTACTCGGAGCATACAGGGCTTGCTCTTGCTGTGAGTGCAAGAATTAAAAAAAAAAGTTCAATAAGATTCTAGTCTTCACAAGCGCCAGAGTTCCTTCGTCTATTACAGCGCTAGATGCCATTGGCCGGCCGAGTTCGGCCACCTTGACCGGAAAGTTAACTTTTATATGGCTTAAAAAAAGTTCGCCATCCCGCGCTCAATCTCCTTAGGCAAGGAGACGGAACCGAACAGGCGAACATGTTTCTACGCTCAGTGCGCACCTACCCACGGTCACTCCACACGCTGACCCGCGCAAGTGCGGTCCGGACATCCACCTATTACGCACCAAACGAGGTCATCCGAACTCGGCAAAGCCCATGTCCTAAAATTTCTACAAAACAGTCACACTTTGGCAACAGACGCTCTCTAGCAAGCAGTGTTCCTCGCCTTCAACAACTCGGCTCTGCAGAAAGGATTTCAACATCCAAAATGGCAGGCGACGACCACTACCTCACGCTTTCATGCCCTGACAAGGCAGGAATCGTTTACGCCGTGACGGGCCTACTGGCAAAGGAAAACCTCACGATTCTGGATCTGCAGCAATTCTCCGACCCAGACTCCAAGACCTTCTTCATGCGCGTGCACTTTGGCCATGCCTCGGACGTCTCCGCGCTGCAAGCCAGCATGGCGACGCTCGCCTCTGAAATGAGCATGACGTACCAAATCCGGCGCGTAGACGCCAAACCCAAAGTCCTCATCATGGTCTCGAAAATTGGGCACTGCCTCAACGACCTCTTGTTCCGCGTCAAGTCGGGCCAGCTCAAGGTCGACGTGCCGCTCATTGTGTCGAACCACGGCGAATTCGCAGAGTTGGCGAAGAACAACGGTATCGAGTTTCACCATCTGCCTGTTACAAAAGACACCAAAGAGCAGCAAGAGACGCAGATTCTCGATCTTATCAAGCAGCACAATATCGATCTTGTCGTGCTTGCGCGCTACATGCAAGTTCTGTCACCCCGTCTATGCACGGAGATGTCTGGAAAGATTATCAATATTCATCACTCGTTCTTGCCGTCGTTTAAGGGTGCAAAGCCCTACCACCAGGCTTACGAGCGTGGCGTCAAGATTATCGGGGCTACCGCGCATTTCGTCACGGCGGATCTGGACGAAGGACCTATTATCGAGCAGCGCGTTGCGAGGGTCGATCATGCATTGAGTCCCAAGCAGCTTGTCGAGGAGGGCAGCAACGTCGAGAGCCAAGTGCTTGCTGCAGCGGTGAAATGGTGGAGTGAGAAGCGTGTGTTTTTGAATGGACAGAAGACTGTTGTGTTCAATTAAAAACATTCGTACACTAGGGCGGATTTGGGATGTTGAGAACAAAAAGTGTAAATACTACATACATACATAGGTTACAAAAAAGTTCAAGTCGGGCCCTTCTTTTTTTCCCCTTTGGTTGCGGACTCGTTGCGAGAAAGAAGGCGCGGTTCAACGTCCCGAGCCCTTTTCGGTAGTATGCACAGAAAGAAGTTTGTACCAACCAGATCCCCAAATGCAAAATTCCATACTTCATCAACAATTCCAATACCACGAAAAAATAAAACCCTGAAGACATTTTTAAATCACAAAAATAAACCCCCCCCTCTCGTATTTTATACTGTTTAACCCCTCCCCCCCCTCTACCTACCCCGCCCCCTCCTCCTCACTATTTACCCATCTCTCTCCCAAAAAGCTCCCCTGTACTAGCCACTTACCTTACTTTACCCCAGACCACAAAACGGGCGGAATGCGGGACGATCCCCTCTTATCCTCGGCACTTTTTACTATTCCGCGATTTGTGCAGCCAACATCCAAAGCTAGGCTAGCCCCGATGCAGGCCGAGAATTGTGCCTCGAGACGAACACAAGCTGAGGGTACGAGGCTTGCGTGCATGCTCGTTACGACGGGGGAAATTGTGGGGGTGGGAGTGTGGGGGAAGTATTGGGGATGTAGGTAAAGGAAGGAGAGATGGGGGGGTTAGATGGGGAGAGGGGGGGAAGGTATAAGTAGGAGGGGGGATGAGGTGGTGTTGGTACATTGGTTTATCGCATACATTTACACTCTATACATTTTGATCTTTAATTGGGGGGTTTTTTTTCTCGATTAGAATTAAGTTGAGAGAAAGAAAACGAATTGCGTACATCAACATGGCATCTTCAAGTTCAACGGCCGAACCCGTTACAAAAGTGCAGTTGGAAGGTAAAGTCATTGCTATTACCGGTGCGAACAGAGGTAACTTTCCCCCATCATCCCCCCCCCCTTTCCCAAAAAACCCATACACCCCCTTATTAAAAAAAACAACAACAATGTTTTTTCAATAAAAAAAAACTAAACAAAAAATCCACAGGCATCGGCCTCGGCATAGCACACAGCTGCCTCACCAACGGCGCCTCCGCAGTCTACTCCCTCGACATCGGCACCCCAGACACCGACTTCACCACGCTCGCCTCCAAATACCCCAACCAACTCTTCGCACTAGAAGCCGACGTCACAAACGAAGCCTCGATCCAGGCGGCCATCGACAAGGTGCTTGCAGAAGCGGGGGCGCTACACGGCATGGTATGCAATGCGGGGCGTACAAAGCACAAACCCGCACTGGAATTTACAACGGAAGAGATTGACCAGCTGTGGGGGGTGAATTTGTATGGGAGTTTTTACTCTGCGAGGTGTGCGGCGAGGGCATTTATTAAGCAGGAAGTTAAGGGGAGTATTGTTTTCACGGCGAGTATGGCGTCGTATCGGCCGAATAAGGTAATGTTCTTCTTCCGTTTTCTAACTTCCCTTCTTCGTCTTCTTCTTCTTCTTCTTCTTCTTCTTTGCGATGGAGAGAGAGAGAGAGAGATTTAAACTGGTGGCTGACGGACTTCACAGCGTGTTCCCTCGGCACCGTACGGTGCGTCCAAGGCGGGCATCAGGAATATGACGCATACGCTTGCTATGGAGTGGGCGCAGTATAACATCAGAGTCAACTCTGTGTCGCCGGGTCTGGTCAAGACGGCGATGACGTACTGGGTTGAGCAGCAGCCGGATTGGGAGCAGCAGCTCAAGTACTATGGTGGTATGCCGCGGTTAGCGGCTGTGGAGGAACTTGGAGGCGCCTATGTGTATTTGCTCAGCGATGCGGCGAGTTACACGACGAGTATTGATATCCCGGTCAATGGCGTTATTGGTATTTGTTAAGCTGGGCCGAGCAGAGAATCAGTGGCTGTTTGGGAAAGGCGACGAGAGAGCTAAGAGAAATGGATTAGAGTCTTGTTTGATTATATCAACAATTAGAGATGGCATACTAGTTACACATTTTCCCCTATCCACTTTCCATGCCTGAATATGTAACACGTTTCTTATCGGGGCGGTTGAGACCAGCATAAGGCATGCCTTTGTAAATGGGCCCAACCTCAGATGCAACACCGAATGCACAATGACCAATGCTCTGAACTCCACCTCCACCTTGGTACTCCCCACTTGAATATGCAGGAGGATCACTGCCGTCAGCAAGCGCGCCGAATTGTAGCCTTGTGTTCATGAGCTCCATCGGAAAGGGATCATTTCCAAGACACGCGCCACGACTGATATTGTCCAAAGTCATGTTTCGCGTCGTGACGAGAATACGCGAGAATCCAGCGGAGAAAGTCGTGCCGTCTTCCCAGATGGTAAACAGTCCAAAGAGAAGTATACATAACGTGACGAAAATGACGGGAATGTAGCACTTCCATAAACGCTCTGGCACGTAGACGAAAGAAGACTGGAGTCGCGATCGCTCGACTGTCAGCTTCTCTTCGTTAACGGCGAGCATTTCCGGCGCAGAGAACAGCGAGAGGACCATGTCGGAGTAGAAGGATTCAATCTCAGTCCCTAGATTTTTCTTGGGCTCTGCGTTCTTGTGCACCAGTCGTGTCTTGGTGACGTCGGAATAGACTTGAGAATAGTAGGGTCCCGGAAGAGGAGGTTCGAGATCGACGTGTCCGCGAAGGAATCCCCGGAACATGGAACCTAGAGCATGATAGGCGGCTGTTTTCTTGTAAAGACCCACATCATCGCGTGGGCTGATGTAGTTTGTTGCTGGCTCAGGGTCTCGCGTGTGGTTTGTTAGACCGTAGAGGCCACGAGTGAAATTTGTATCCACAATTGGAGTAAGATATTCTCGCTTCGCCATCGACTTGAAGAACGGCTCGGTGAAATTCCACTTCACCGTGTACTTGGTCTCCATGTGCACACATCGGATAATGTGAGAATCAAAGCGATGAGTCCAGTGCTTTGCAAGAGGGTCATCAGGAGAGAGTCTTTCCGTCGAATTGGTGGTGTAACCGATCCATAGTATGGGCTCCGACTTGAAAACACCCAAACCTTCAGGTGCTTCCCCAAGAGGCAGTCCACCAGGCCCTTTGCGGAATTCTTCAGCTTGTGGTCGTTTGTAGGCCCCAATATCCACCTCAGCAAAGTAGGCAGCGCGGCCTTGGGGGGCTATTCTGCTATGATTGAACGGTGCGTCCAATTCGCGAAGTCTGTTCTCATCATTGATCTCCTCGCATTGATAACCGGGTCCGTTAAATGTCTGTTCGTAGGTGCAGTTGTATTGTCCTCCACAAGCCTGTTGTCGAGCGCCTTGCCGGGTGTTTGGATGGTCCATGTTGCTGTATGCCAGCAAAACTCCGATCCGTACCAACTCTGCAGATGGCTGGTCATAGTAATCGAACCAACCCGGTGCCGTGCCAGCGATATCAGTGGTGTTGTAATACATTACAGATTTCTTGTTGCTTCCGTCAGCCATTTTAACCGGATAACGCCAGTTCTTAGTGGATTCCATGGAAAAATTGAGCGTCGGAACTACAATGTCGACAACCTCAAGGTCAAGGTAGGTGCCGAAGGTGAGGGCGCCAGGTGAGAAGATGATTGTTGCCAAGGGTATCAGCCAGATGATCCCAGCAACGAACACAAGAACAGGAGCGTTGGTAATGGCTTCCCAATTTGCAAAGAGAGAAGGATCTTCTGTTGCGCCGAAGAGCTGGTCGATGGAGAGCACCGTCAATGCCCGCTCTCGAAACGTCCTCCATAGTCGCTGTCGAAAGACCAGAACAACGCACCCTCCGAATGCGACCTTGGAGAGGTAGGCTAGCACACGGCCGTAGAGAACCAAGCGGAACTTTTTGTTTTCATCGGCTTCCTCCTTGTGATGCAGGGCAGTGTATAGAAGATGTTGGAAGAAGGCGAAAACAATTCCCATGAGAAAAGCAAAAACCATTAGTGCCGGAGGGCGCCAGTGTATACGCCATTGTGCTGATTGTGTAGCGCGATGAGCAATAAGCCTTTGTGTCATAGGATCCGTACTTGAAGCCCGAGAGAACACGCTAGGTCGCTTCCCATCTGCATCTAGAGCCGAATATGCAACATCCGGAGACTTTTGCGATCCTAGCGAGTGCATGTGGATGCCTAGGCCGGAATCGACATCTTCTTGGAATCTTGAGCGCCTGTCGCTCATATCGTAAAGGGACTCATCACTGTTTCTGGTGGGCAGCGAAGCATAATCTCCTGGTCTCGAGATGGTTATGCCTGGCGTTGGGGGTGAATTTCCGTGTTCTGTGTGCGGGATGTCCATGTTGAGTGTCTGCAGTTGCTCTACATCACGAAGCACGCTGTGTGCTTCGCTGTATCCACGTAGAATGGTGTTGGGATTGATATTGAGAGGAGGGGAAGGTCTAGACGTCAATACGCGCCAGACAGGTCGCACAGCTGAGGCGCAGCTAGAGTCAGCTGGCGAGGGTTACACGTGTGTGAGGCTGAAGCCAACATGTCCCTATTGGACGTGCGCGCATTGAGGCTCCACCAAAAAAGGTCGAAAAGCCACAAGTCGTGTCGCTTGCATTGAGTTCGCAATCTTTTTTTCTCGTGGGGGCCAAAATCCTCAGCCCTTTAGGTAGTAGCGCACCAATTAACCGTAAAGCCGTTGTCCCTTGAAATAGTATCGGGTAAGAAAGAAAGATGCAAGGTTCAAAGCGAGATTAAACGTATTTTTAGTTGCCGTAATATCACCGTGCATGTGCATTCCATCGTTGTTGCACATATCCTTGAAGCTCAGTAGACGAACATGACACGACCGCTTCAGACCTCGTAGAACCTCTTCGCCTCGTCCTCTGTAACAGGACTGACATAGCTCCTCTTGGAATCGATAAGTCCATACCGGTTGCCTCTGATTCTCCACCACATCTCCTTACGGTTACCGTTTAGCCTCCCACCTAAAACATCTTCTTTCAATTGCTTGATGAATGCGTTGTAGATCTCCGGCTCCTCAAGCTCAGTGAGCTCTTCACGCATGACACGAATAGCCTCGAGAGCCCGTTGGTATGCGTTGTCACCAACACTGTTGCTGATGAGCGAGCGGATTTCTTTTGCAATGCCATCGGCGGCGTCTTGGATAGCGTCCAAGTCGTCGGAAGCAGAGAGAGCTTGTTTGAATGAGGGAATCAGATTGTTAGATTCAATCTTGACGCGTTTGGGATTGCCTAAGAGTTGGTCGACATCCAAACCTGAAAGAGGCTTATCACGCTCGGTACGCTGGCGCTTCCCTCGGCCCTTGACCTTTGGTGGTACTTTCTTCAAGTCTGCCGCTTGCTTGACGGCATTAAGTTGCTTTTGTGCCGACGCAACAAGTTCTGCAGGTGGCATAGAGTATTTGGTAAGAATTTCCGGTGGATCAGGGATCGGCAGGCTGGGGTCGGAATGTGTCGCTCGCCATCGTATAACTTGGTTGATGCGGTGGACAAGAGGCGAGAATGTATCTTCTGGTTTAGCGTACTCGTCTTCGTTCCCATCTTCGTCGCGGCCAAAGGTTGAAAGGTCCATGGCATCGACGTAGTCGCTCACTGCGTCGACGAGATTCTTAGTGGGCAGATCCTTGTGTTCCATTATAACTTTACCGCTGACTGTGAGTTTTCGATCCAACGGTGGGAATTTGTACCGCCTCATGTCTTCTTCAAAAGGAAGCTCTACGTCTACCAGAGCCTCCCACTCTGGCTCGATGCGCGGGACAAGCAGTAGCAAGACTGGGGGCTTTAGATCCTTTGCAACCAGCCTTGCGACTGCGTAACAATCAGCTTCGTAGAGCGCATGTATGAAGGATGACAAGCCCAATTGAGCAGGCTGGTTGGCCTTTTGTGGGACAATGAAGTTTGTCCGACTCAGAGGGAGAAAACGTTCGAAATCCTCAGCTCTGACAAAACCCACTAGCTCCATTGCTTGTTGTGTTTCCAGTTTGACAACGTTCATGTCGGACTCGGAAATGTGAACGGCCGTCCTGCCGTATTCGTAACCCCGCTCCAACTCGTCCATTTCTACATCCTTCTTGACACCGGGTTCGGTCTGACTTTCCACTTGATACACGCGCTGATTTCGCACTGCTGAGAGATCGGTTGCTGCTTGATCTTGATCAGTTCCAGCAGCTGAGGATTCAATAACCGGGCCTGATAAGCCAGTGGCGTCTGTCCGTATGACGAACGAACTTGCTGTTGGTGGCTTTGCTATCATGGTACATGGATATCGTTCAACATCGATGGTAATTGTAGCATCGTACCTGGTAGGGTCGCCCAAAGTCAGCGATCCTCTGTAGCTGTGGACAGGCCGTGTCTCCTTGAGACGAGGTATGTGAAGTTGGTCAATGGCCGTGGCTAGGGTACCGAAGTTACCGTCACAATCTTCTATGAAACTTTTCAATATGTCTTCATTTTGAGCCTGGGTCTGGTTAGCCATAGCAGAATGAGATATGTTAACCAGCAGTACCTTTTGAGGGTCTTTCTTCTCTTCCTTGAAGCCAATGTCGGGGTCGTCAAAGTCAACGCCAAGCAGTGTGATCTCAAAGGGAGCCTCCGGGTCTTTGATCTTTGATGTTAGTTGCTCCAAATCGTCCGTGACCATTTCCCCACGACCATCAGTCACAATGACAATTCTGCGGTCGTATTTGAGAGGGTTTCCCTTGGCACCCCTGGTTGCGGTGTCAACCATGTGTATTGCTACCGCGAGGGCAGAGAGGACTGTCTGTGTTAATCAAGGGCATACCGAATAGCAGGCAAGACTTACGATCTCCATTGTTGGTTCTGCTAGGCTTAAGATGTTCTTGGAGATTGCGAATGTCTCCAAGGAGATATCTGTTGTATGTAAGAAATTGCAGGAATTCCTGTAAGGTGGAACAAAACCTACTGCTTTATTTTGGAGAAGACCCTAATATGGTCATAGCCCTCATCCTCCTCTATGATACCAGCGAGATCCGTCTCGTCAGTGCGACAGCCAACAACGCTCATCAGCGCGCTTTTTCTGCCTGTTGCAACCTAGCAAGTTGTCAATCGCAGCTCTCTGGATCATGTGATGATATTTGGACAATGCTAGTGGCGTGCGTGTCTAACGCACTAAATCGCCGAATGAACGTCGGCTTACAGTGGTAGTGATTTTGTCCCAGACATATTCCAAGGCCCAATCAAGATCAGTCTGGTCGCGGCCATTTCTCTTTTTGCCCATGGAACGACCGAGGTCCAGGATGTAGACGGTTGCTTCTTTGGCCGCCATGGCTTGGTGTTGATTGTTCCTTGCACGCGCCTCGCGTATGTATGGTAGTAGTACACTGTGCTTTTGAAGCACACTGTGACAAGGCTAGATGCTTAGAACTGAAGCACAGGAGCTCCAAATGGCAAATTCTGTGCTGGCAATTTATAGCAAATTGGACAAGGAAGAAACAGCGTCCTAGACGTGTTTGCTGGGGCCATGCGAGACGGTGCAGCCTGTTGGATTAGGCAAACACACGCGTGGCGCAGCCGAGTGTGGGCTAGCGCAAACACGACGTCATGTGACGCAGTTGTCTGGCAATGCTCTATTCCGCATGTACGTACATATCATTTTTACATGTCATGTATTCACGAGAATGCCCATCACCCGAACGAATATACTAGATTAACCTCCCGGTGGGAGTTGTATCGAGTTTGCAAGTTCAATACTAGGAAGCTACAAAGGCGTGTCACCTACACTTGAATAGGCGCCTCAGCATCCGCGTGGGCCACAGCAAAGGGCATTACCACATGGCAGGCACCATTCTTTTCCGCGAACCTACCTTATCGGCACCGAATTTTGCCATGTACCATTCCTTGGTACCTACTGCCGTCACACCAAGATTGGTAGCGACGAATATGGTTCCGCAGGCCACAGTCCAATTGATCAAGCTGCCCTCTGGGGCTGCTATGAGTGATAGTAATGCATATATTACTACCTCGCAAGTGTAGTGCGGACAGAGGAGATTGGGAAACATGGGGTGAGACGGGAGCTGGTAGCCTTTACTCTCTGTGCGTAGGCGGTAGAGGTAGGCGTGGTAGGAGTGCTGCAGCATTTGGGCTGTGATGACTCCTGGCACAAGAAGTGCATTTGCAGATGCGCTACCAGGTGTCTCGACCCAGATGGCGGCGTTGATGGTGATGTAGAAGAGAAGGCCGAGAAGCCAGTGGGCAACGGACATTGTGCTCTTGCTGGCTGAGGTGTAGACATGTGACTCGAGCACGCGCCGCAGACCCTGAAGCAGCAGGAGCGCCCAAACCACCTGTTGCTGCCTATGCGCATGCCACACGTGCATCTGCCATGCCCACAGGAGCGAGCAGGCGACCGAGGTGACGTAGAAGTGGGTGAAGAAGTGATGGGGGACTTGCAGCGAGGCAGCAAAGTCGAGAGCGCGACTGAGTGCCGAGGGCTCCTGGTTCTCCTGGGCGGGCGGTGTAGTGGCACGGGGACCATAGGCTAGAAATCGGGTGCGTAGTGCAGGAACGGCCTGTATGACGAGGATCTAGTAAGCAGCAGCGGTTAGTGGTCGGCGCAGGCGGAGCTGAAGTGGTGGTGTCGCGATACAAGAAGTGAGGCAGTGAGGTAGAGGGCACGCAGCAAAGCGGGCAGCAGAGTGGGCGGAAGCGGAGCCATGGCTGCTGGAGGCGTGAGGGCGTGAGGGCGTGAGGGGAGCGTGTCTGTTGGGAGGGAGGGGGAGGGGGAGGGGGGAAAGGGGACGGTGACGGCAGCATGATGGGATGGCGGCCGGGCTGATCTTGGCGCAGCCGCGGGCCAACGGTGGCAGTGGTTGTAGCCGCAAGTGGCTGACGGCGTGGGTGTTCAGTGGCATATTGAGTTATTATTATTATTATTGTGACTGTGGCCAGGCGGCGAGGGCGGCGGCGATCACTGTGGTATTGTTAGTTAGTTAGCGGGTGTTAGCTGTGCAGGCACAGGTGGTATTATGGGGAGGTAGGCCGGCACAGCAACGCTGCCACTGCCCATGGCCCATGGGACTGGCTGGGACAGCGCATGGCGGCGCATGGCATGGCTACGTAGTAGCATGTCTGTACAGGCGACGTCCAGTCCAGTCCCCTCCGGAACCCACGTCGTCGCCCTCATCTGGCCATGGTCGTCGCCCACGAGCGAGCCAAAGCTGTAACCCGCACCGTGCGCTAGGTGTCGCAGGTAACGATAGCCTTTGCGCGCTCACCACCCGCCGCCTGCGTGGCCATGTCGCCGCGCGTGCGTGCTGCGTGCGCCCTTTGCATCCCTCTGCCCTCTGCCCATGCCACCGCAAAACAAAACAAAAAAAGGCTGCCCCATGGTCGACGGCATGCACTCATACATAGGCGCTCGCAGTCACCGTCGGCCGCCGTCGTTGCAGCAGCAGTTCCAGCTCCACGCGCAGCAGCGCAGCCAGCAGCATCCGCTCCAGCAGTAGCCGCACCCCCGGCGCAGGCGAGAGTGCAGGGTTGTGTTCAGGAGAGACGGGGCCCGCCTAGGATCCAAGCAAATGGCGCTCGCCGGTGAGTGGTGCAGCGCCGCCTGGCTACTCGCAAGCCTCGACTGTCTCTTCTCCGGCCTCTCGCTCAACCTCCACTGCTGCTGCTGCTGTTCCTCTCTCCACTCCACCCTGCGCGACACCCCCCATCACGCCCTCAGCGCCCACTGCCTCTCCCCGGTGTCGCTGCCGCCTGCACGCCCATTGTCCCCCCCCTCCCTCCGAGCTGGGCAGTTGAGCGCCGTGTTCCTGCCGTCTGCGCTCCCTCCCTCCCTTCCCTTGCTCTGCCGAGCCAGTATGAGGCAGGAACTGCAAGTGTCCTGTCCTTTATCGTGATGACCAGTAATGCCGATACTCTCGTAAACACGCCCTCTGCCCCCGTTGGCATCCTCCACGACCGTCCTCGCAGCTCCTCTCCACGCCAGCCCCACAAGCCCTCTGCTGCTGCTCTTCATTCATCCTGGAAGCCAGACCACGCCGAGCTGCCGCCTGCCAACCACGACGCCCACGACGACCAGGATGCAGAGCCCGAGTCCGAGGCCGAGACGGTCGTCCTGTCGCGCGACGAAAACCCTGCTGCTGACTCCAAGCTGATCAAGACGGAACGCGTCGACGATGACGACGATGACGACCACAGCAACAGCGACGCGACACGTCTGCGCTCCATCAAAGAAGAGCCGCGCCTGCACTCGCCCCAGCCAAACGGCCGCCAACGCACCACCAACCACGTCAAAATCAACGGCGCAAAGAGCCCGGCCCCTTCATCTCCAAACACGCGCACAAAGGACACCAGCCCCAACCATGTCGCCAAATCGCGTGGCCGCAGTGCCTCGACGGTTGACAACCGCAAGCGCAAGCTACGCGATGACTCGTTTCCCTTTGAGCCTCCGCGCCAGAAAGCCAAAACCGACACGCCAGGCTTTGGCCGCCCACACAAACGCTCCCAATCCACCCAATCCACTGCCACGGGCATTGCCGGTCGCAAGCGCCGCGAAGTCACCAATCTCGCTCTGTCCAACGAGGAGCATTGGTCAGGATCCAGCTCAGATCACTCAACCTCGCCCCAGCCATTGTCTGCACCCCATCTGCAGCAGCATGTCCGAGTAAAGCGCTCCACACATCGCGCTTTGACCTCGCCTGCGCGTACCATGCCCCATCGAAAAATTGATCGCTTTGGTGCCACTCGTCTTGCTCGAGAAAGTGAAAAGGGCGACTTGGACGCGGTCAAAGAAGCGTACGAGGAGGCGCCAGACGAGCTCGACCAGCCTGATTATGCTGGAATCACTCCATTGCAAAAAGCCTCGCTACATGGTTGGGCGCCCGTTGTCCGTTATCTGATAAGCAAAGGCTGTCGTACCGACTGTGAGAGCCATGACCGCGATACGCCGCTCATCGATGCAGTCGAAAACTCGCATCTAGACGTAGTCAAGCTTTTGCTCAACCAGGGCCAGGTCAATCCCCACCATTCGAACAAAAAAGGACAACGCGCCATTGATGTTCTTGATCCCGAAGACGAGGACGCGCCCGAGATTGAAAAAGAACTGAGAGAAGCAATGAGACAACGAGTGGATACTTCTACCAACGACCAAGAACGCACGCAGAAACAGGCCAAAACTGCTTCTCGCCTCTTGTACAACGAATTCAATGTCGAAACCCTTATCGAAAAGGCTGGAGACGGAGATATCCTAGCTGTGGGAGAACTCATAAACAGCAACATCAAGCCAAACATCACCTGCGGAGTTGCGGCAGCCAGAGGCGGACATTACGACATCCTTAGCATTCTCTTGGCTAGCGGCTTGAAGGCCGATCCCGACCCATCCAAGCACCCAGAGACGCCCATGACAGTTGCCATTGGGCGTGGATACCTGAAGATCATACAGTTACTTCTTGAACAAGACAACTTCAACCCTACGCGGAGGAACAAAGACAACAAGACGTACTATGAAATTTCAGAAGAACGACATGGACCGAAGTGGGAAGAAGAGAGGGATATGCTGAAACGCGCTTGCGAGGAGTACCAGAAAAATCATCGAAGTCCACGAAGAACCAAAAAAGAAGCACCGATCCCTGCGGCCAATCGCGTCAAGAGAAAGTCATCCCCACGACGGGAACGCTCCTCTTCGCCTCAAGCGGAGCCGAAACGTGCCACAAAATCAAATACTGTCTCCTCTGCGCCTCAAAAGTCACGACGGTTAATGTCCGGAAAGGAAAAGGCTTCTCGAGAGGGTCAGAGGAGGAAACGTGTTGTAGAAGACGACTCATCTGAAGAGGAGAGCGAAGAAGATGTACGGCCGCCTACACGCAAAGTCAAGCGGCGGTCCTACAGCGAAGGCGAAGGCGAAGAGGCAAAACCGGTCAGGAAAGCTCTGAAAGCACGGTCAGACGACAATGAATCCAAACGGCCGGTTCATGCACGTTCAGACGAAAGTGATGAAGATCATGGCGCAAAACCTCCAGTCAAAGCAGTCGTGAAGCCATCCAAACCGATCAGCGCAAAACCAACCCCGGAAGTAGATTCGCCCGACGAACGCAAGATTGTCAAGAACAAAATCAAATACAAGACCGTGGAGGAAAAGATAAGAAAACGAAGGCTGTCGGATGCATCGGCCGATGACACTAGTGTGAAGAGGACTCCTACTGTATCCGCCAAGTCGACACCGGCTCCACCTGAAAGGGTAGCGACACCTGAGGTGGAACGTCTAAGGCGTCAGGAAGAGCAACAAGCACAGGCAGAAGCGAAACGGAAAGCAGCCCAGGCAGCGGCCGAGGCTGAGGCCGAAGCCAAAAACAAGGAAGCAGAAGAGGCTGCCCGCAAGGTTGCAGAAGCAGAAGAAGCAAAGAAGAAGGCAGAGGCCGAAGCTGAAGCTGAGGCCCGGCGTCAAGCAGAGCAAGCGGAGGCTGCCCGTATCAAAAAAGAGGAGGAGACGCAACGGCAAGCGGAAGAAGAGGCCAAGCGTCAGAAGGAACTGTTGGAACGCCAAAATCGTATTTCAAAACTTCCTCGAGCCCTACGGCGAGCCTGCGAACTAGGTACCAATCGACCACTCCACTTTTCAGGCGAAGAGCTCGGCGTCTCAGCTGTCTTCCTACCACTCTTCTACGCAAACGCTCAAGATCTCAAGGATCCACAGGCTTTGCCCGGCAAGACCTACGTCTGCTCATTCCAAGTAGTTGGCATCCTTGGACTCCCCGAACTCGATTTAGCCCACCTCGATGCTCCTTACTCAAATTGGACCCGAATTCCTGTCAATCGTACACAACGAGATGCAATCCTGCGCCAATACGACGTTGCACTTCTAGCTCAAGATTTTCGATTTCCCATGGAAGGTGCTCCAGACTTTGACTACGCGAAGATTCAAGAGAGTATCAAGGAGGCTAGGAACCAATTTGCAGCAATGGAAGGTTTATATTGGGTTGAGGAATCACTACTGTATGCCGAGGTGGACAAGGTGGAAACCCTCCGCCCGTTGCTGAACGACATGCGTGCTGAGTGCAAGAGACGACGAATCCATCTGGCCGACATCAACGACGAGCTGCCGGACAAGAAGCACAAGCCCCGCAAGAGCTTCATGGACATTGTGCTCTCCCAAAATGGTGTCAACAACACTGTTCGCACCACTATTGTCAACGGCAATGGCTGAAGTAACGAAAGCATTCAGGTTCACTAGTCACAATTAGCTCGGAACGAGTCAAGCAGTAGCACGCATTGCCGCACCAGCGGAGGGGGCCGACAGCAGGGTTTGGGGGAGTGTCTAATTGAGGTTTGGAATGAGTCCAGGGGGACATAATACGTAGAAGTCGGCCGCGGAATTGCATTTTGCAACCTTGCTTGTTCACATCCATGGGCTATGTACTTGGCATGGACGCCAATCATCATCAGCATTTTGTTGGAAGGCCACGGCGTTACGATAATTTCCATCTAAAAAAGTAACGATTCCGGCCGGTACCGTCCCCCCAGTAGGGTTATTTTTGCTCTCATGCATGCGACCCAGAAAAATAGAGCGAATGAATTGAAGGCGGAGGAGGGCAGGTTCTCAAGTGAAATAAGCATGAAAAGCCAAGAACAGCAACTTTGTCAAAACTCAATGCATGATGGGAAATTAGGAAATCTTTTCGTGTTTGACCTTTTGTGGTTCTCGCCCAGAAAGTGATTTTGCATGGGGATTATTTTAGGGATTATCCTTGTCTATGCTTTTTTGACGAGCACACTTCCCCCCACTTTTAAAGCGGATCCACAATTTCAATCCCCCCTCCGAACCTGCCCCGCAATTCGGAGCTCGGAGCTTGCATATCTGCCCTTTAACCTTTTCGTATCAGTCTAACTGAGGCGCGACTTGTTGTATTACAGTTGGGAAACGACGTCTTACCTCACTCACTAGATTCAAGTAGTACTAGATCTTCGTCGAATCCCAACCAAACATCCTCTTTACCTACAAACCCTTTTCCCTCCCGCCACATACACACATACACATACATATATCCCCCCCCCAACCCTACCGAACCAACAATGGCCCCCAAAAACAAAGGCAAAGGCAAAGACGACTCCAAAGCCGAAACTTCAAAAGGCAGTAGCAGCAGCAAACTCAAACCAGCAACTAGCATCAATGTCCGCCATATCCTGTGCGAAAAACACTCCAAGAAGGAAGAGGCGCTCGAGAAGATACGGAATGGAGCGAAATTCGATGATGTGGCGAGGGAAATGAGTGAGGATAAGGCTAGGCAAGGTATTTTTCTTCCCTCTCCCTTCCCTTCTCTTCTCCCATCTTTTTTTTTCACTCGATTCTTTCTTCACGTGTCATGATTTTGGGTTTCTTATTCTTATTGTGACACAGGCGGTAGTCTAGGCTGGAAAGTACGAGGCAGTCTGATGCAGGATTTTGAAAAGGTGGCGTATGAGCTTGAGCCGAGTACGACGGGGAGTCCGAAGATTGGGGAGGTTAAGACGAGTGAGGGGTATCATATTATTATGGTTGAGGGGAGGAAGTGAGGCATTGGGGGAGAGAGATGTGTGTATGAAGAGAGAGATTTGTATGAGGGGAAAGTATGGAGTGATTGATACCCTGGTATAAGAATGCTAGTTGAGAGGGATTTGTGTAAGAGTTGTCATGGTTGGTACATGTTAAAATGTGCTGATGAGGGGATCGTTCTATTTCTATGGGTCAAGTAGGACTCCGTACGCCTTTGCTTGCGGTACATCGTCTGTCTACCAAGGTGCCCCTGAGAGGCACTCTTCCACTCCATATCTATCTTGTCGACACACAAAACCTACGTGTCTCAATATGCCCGTATAGCTGGGTTAGATGCCGACCTAACAGAAGTAAGGAGAAAGATCAAAGCTGGCGCGGGCTTGCCCCTGTCCTCCCCTTCTATTGTGTCCAATGCACGGATATGGAGCCTAGTATGTACATGATCCGCCCCATAGAGTAACTGGATATCGTATAGAACTGAACGCCACGAACGCCAATGCTCGAATATGTCAATTGTCCGGAACTATGCGCAGTCCTCACAGCGTCGCTGCTGCCTCGACGGCTCCCGTAAGCTTGAACGTTTTCGGGCTTGAAATGGTCACCTCGACGGGATACTTCCATTCCATAAACTTGGCCCATCCTATTTCCATAGTCAGCATCATGCCAAGCTACTCTTTGTTCCTTTATGCTGAAGATGACGTACCCCAGTACGCAGCTTTCCTGCCAAAGTATTTCCCCAGATACGGCACCATGACCATTGTCAGCAGCAGTTCCAGTTGCTGCAGCGATTCTTTCCATTCCCGATCCGCATCTGACATGTATTCTTCCTCGTCGACTGAGGAACTCGAAGAGGAAGAGGGCAGGGAATCAACCTCGTCGGCCGAGGAGTGCTCGACGAAGCTCTCGCTATTGCTCATCGACATGGCGGGTTCGGTAACGGATGACCAACAAACAAAAGCGGTGGATACGTGACTCGGAAATGCGGATTACCACCAGAACATGGGACAATTGTGAAATCGCGATCGTGCAATGCGACGAGTACCTGTCGGGCTACGTCGGCGCGTTTGGTGATGTGACGCCGCAACCAATGAGCGGAGGTGGGGCTTGGGCGGTTCTCATCACGTGACGCAAATCTTGGCTCGCAGTTCGACTCACACATGTGTGTTGCGGCGAAGTTCAAGGCCGTTGTTGCCCACGTCTGCTCAACGCCACCACCAACAATCACCCGCAAACAGCGATCATATCCGATTTTTCCTACGAGAATTATTACTGCAACACCGACGGAAAACTCTCTATACAACCGCAATCATGGCTGATACTGTACGTCATTTGACCCCACGCTGGGCTGTTCGAAATGGGGAAGTGGGCATTGGGAGAAGAGCCGGATGCAAGACCGCAGGTGACCTTGCAGTCCTAGGCATATTGGAGTGATCTGCAGTAATATTCCAACGGAACTGTTACTGTGATCGCTTTGTATAGGCTTGCATCCGGCTTTGTTTTTTCTTTCCTCTGTTACGACAGGCGATGCTACACTTCCCGCACATGGATGGCAGCTCAATGCGATCTTCGTCAAAAAGCTTATGCTAACATGACTCCCAACGCAGGCTGAGGTCCCCGAACGTAAGACACGTAAGTCTGTTCAATTTTCTGAAGGCACCACGATCGTCGACAGCAACGGCGAAGTCACCGAGTCTCTGGAGGTGAACGGCGGCAAGGAATCTGCCGAGGGTCACTCCTCTGGTGGCGGTGAGATTGCTTGTGTGTAGGCAACAAAAAACATAAACTGACGGGTAGGGCAGCGGGCGATGACAAGGAGGTCGAAGAGGTCACCGACATGTTCGCTGACCTCGCTAAGAAGGTATGCATACACGCATGTCTTGATGTGTGGCGGGCTGCTGACACAAGTACAGAAGAAGAAGAAGTCGACCAAGAAGAAGGAAGGCGAGGAGGATGACGGCGCAGAGGGCGATTTCGCTGCGCTGAAGAAAAAGAAGAAGTCTAGCAAGAAGAAGGTCGAGGATGATTTCGAGGCTAAGCTCGCCGCTGCTGGTGGAGAGAAGGCTGAGGGCGAAGAGGAGGCTGCCGCCGCCGAACCAGAAGTGCAAGAAGGCGACATGATGAAGGGCACTGGCATTTGGCAACACGACCAGACGACTCCCATCAGCTACAACCTCCTCCTCAACCGCTTCTTCACACTCCTCCACGCTCAACACCCCGATCTCGCCAGCTCAGGCACAAAGAGCTATAAGATCCCGCCCCCACAGTGTATGCGTGAAGGAAACAAGAAGACCGTTTTCGCCAACCTTGCCGAGATTTGTAAGCGTATGAAACGTTCCGACGAGCACGTTGCGCAGTTCCTGTTTGCCGAATTGGGTACGAGCGGTTCATTTGCCGACCAGAAGCGTCTAGTCATCAAGGGCCGTTTCCAGCAAAAGCAGTTGGAGAACGTGCTTAGGCGATACATTGTCGAATACGTTACCTGCAAGACTTGCCGCTCGCCCGATACGGACCTGTCCAAGGGTGAGAACCGTCTCAACTTCGTTACTTGCAACAGCTGCGGATCAAGGCGTTCGGTCCAAGCTATCAAGACTGGTTTCTCTGCACAGATCGGAAAGAGGCGGAGAATGGTGGCTTAGATTGTTCATTCTTGTTATGCGGGGTTTACGATGTTCAATGTTATTGCATGGCTCGGCTGGCTGGGCTTTTCGGTAAGCGGGCGCGCTTTTGGACGGCTGCTTTAATGAGGGCCTTTCAGCGATATGAGGATGCTGTGTAACATTCATTCCATGGATAGTTTTGCGTACATGTGGAATCAAAAGGGATTCGGAATGATGAATGATAAGTGGAAGGATATTCAGTGCCAGTGTGGGTATGTTTCCTAAGTGATGCAGAGTATTGATACATCCTCGACTGGACTTCACTTGCTTAAGATACCTGGATATGATTCTTACACTCTGTATGCCTATTTTCATCCTGCCACTACCCCTGACAAGACGGTTCTACATTGTCGGTATAGGTGTTTAAGCGGCACTTTTGTTACACATGATAGAGCAGGGAATGTACTCTTTGTCAGGCCCATGACACTTGTCATTCTGTCAGTCAAAGTTAAAGTTGCATAGTTTTTCCAAGCTCGCAATGTGTCACCAGGGAGTCTAGGCTTAACGCCATGCCTTGAGCTTGGGTCTTGGAACACCCAAGGCCAAACTCGCCCTTCACCCGTGCCGCCTACATCACACAACATATTGAGGGTTGGCCTTTACACAGGGCGCACGGCTGTGCCTATAAGGCGTCGGTGTCTTTCATGCTTGCCTATCTTTTTCACTGTGAGATGGCTTTTGAGATCTGCTGGTGAGCCAACAAAGACGAGACCGAGTACGTAACCTGTAGTAATACTTGTGTTCTATAAGAAAAGCAAATCCGGCTAGACTCGAGTCTTAGTGAAATTATCTACGGTTAGCGTGTATCCTATGAGAACAGTAGTACTCTGTAGATATTCATCAGCTGTTCAAGGGGCCAAGCTGGGACCAGTACCCAGTCAGCTATTCCCTCAAGGCAGCTTGGCTTAGGTGATGTTGTTGCATAGCGTATGGCCCCCACGACGACATTGGCATGCAAAGACAGGGGGAGGGCCTACAAGGCTTTCATGTCAAGTCCGGCGGCACAGAGAGAATTGGCAGAAACATGGGGTTTGATTTGTCCGTCCTGTAATATGCTTGTGCACCCCCGACCTAACTACCCAGACGACTGCAGGCGCCTCCGTCCCGTTCCTGGTGGACCGCACATGCAAAGACATACCAGGTTTTTGCAGCGTCGTCGCAGCAAAAATGGCAACTTGTGCATGAACTACGATGTGCACTTGTGCTGCTCACCCGTCGCACATGGTGGGCGCGTGCTACCCAGAGAGCCCAAGGCGAATGCGGGGCGCTGATTCGGCGGTTACAAGTCCACACCCCACTAACCAGCAGGCTGCGCGCCCGAGGCTGAGCAGCTTGACCAAGAAGACAGGAATGGGGCGCGCGGTTAAAACGCCTGTCTATACTGCTTGTGGCTGCTGATATCTCCGTAGACGAATCTGAATCTCCCTGCTCTTTCCTTCCTTTCTCTCTCCCAATTCTGCCTTGAGCTTGTGATACCCTTCTAGCATTGCCTTTTGAGCTACCTCACTGCTAAGGCAGCCCCCGAATCAGCAATGTCAGGACACCAGCCGACTCCGCCACCGGGTGGGAACTATTACCCTCGTGAGTTGCATGCTGTAAACACTATGAGGTAGCAACTGACATTGGCCAGCTCCTCCCGGTATTTCTCTCCCATTCAAGCTCGGATTCGAGTAAACCTTCTTCTACAGAAACCCTTCTGACGTATTTCAGACCAGCAACACCAACAACAGTACTTCGCGCCCCCTCCCGGCGGCCAATCCTACCCACCACCGCCTTCTTCTCCCCCCGCGCACCAGCAACAACACTATCCACCTCCTCCAGCCGTAGGCACCACCACACAGCATCACTACGCACCGCCGCCTGAGAAACAACAATATGCGCCGCCGCCCGAACAGCAGCATTACCCACCTCCGGGCCAGGCGCAATCGCCCCCACCGCAAGCGCAACCACAGCAATACCAACAGCAGCCCATGAGCCCAGGCTTCGGTGGATTCCCTGCTGGAAGCCCAAGCGCAAGCCCATACCCGCCTGAGAAGCAAGGACACCCAGGCATGGGACAACCGCAGATGAGCCAACAGAGTATACCACAGCAACCGCAGTTTGTAGGCGCAGGCGCAAATGCAACACCTGCAACAGTAGCTGCAGATGACGTCGGCACATTCAATGGAGGAAGTTTCCGCGTGAGCCACAGGGATACCAACACGATTCTCACTATACAACTGGCAATGGGATGTCCATTTACCGCGAAACCCGGTGAGTTTTACACCAAGCATACCTCTTCTTTGCTCTCATTGCAGTAGAGGAGGGGAACAGAGAAATCTGAAATTACAAGAAGACAATTGCTAATTCCAAATCTTTCCATGACCAGGCGCCATGATCGCAATGTCACCCACCATGACACTAAAAGGCAACGTCAAGTTCTCACTCAAGAAAGCCCTAATTGGCGGCGACATGACAAAATCCACATATACCGGCCCCGGAGAATTGCTCCTGGCTCCTCCTGCCATCGGCGATATTACCATCATCAAGCTTGGTGGGAATGATACGTGGAGTGTGGGACGTGACGCTTTTCTCGCATGCACGCAGGGTATCGTGACGGAGTATAAGAGCCAGGGTATAGGCAAAGCCATGTTCAGCGGCGAAGGGTTCTTCGTGTACAAGATTAGTGGTACGGGAATTCTGTGGTGTACGAGTTTTGGTGCGATTATCAGGAAAGATGTAAGTTCTTTTTCCTTTTTCTTTCCCCCTTCTCACACATCTTTCTCTTGCGCCTTTTTCCACGGAGGAATTATACTGATATGTGTGACTAGCTTGCTGCCAACGAGAAGTATATCATCGATAACGGTCACCTTGTAGCGTGGAACTGCAAGTACGTACTTGAGCGCGTGGCTAGCGGTGGTATCGTGAGTAATTTGGCGTCGGGCGAGGGTCTGGTGTGCAAGTTTACGGGACCAGGTACCGTGTTTATGCAGACGAGGAATGCGACGGCGTTTGCGCAGTTTATGGCGTCTCATGCTGCGGCGTAGTGTTGGAAGAGAGAGAGAGAGAGATGGATTAGGTGGGATGGTGGGGTGCAAGTTGACGTTGACTATTCTTTTATGTAGAAATACCTTTGAGAACGTATGGATTATATCGTTTCAGTATGGTCTTCAGCTGTCTTTCCATTTTCTGGGACTCGTTCTTGAGTCCTGGTTGAAATCAAGTGCGCCGTTGCTTTTCCCCCCTTTCCCCCCCCACCCATCCATTTGTCTAAAATAGCCGTCCGTATTCGAACTAACATATATACTCATGCCCAAAATTAATCAAACGTCGTCTTCTTACCCTGCGACTCGACAATTGCCTGGCTCGCCCTCGGCGCACTCGAATGCGCCGCACCGCTCTTGATTGTTCGCGGATCAACCTTGCGCTTCGACCCACCGCCTCGCTCGTTATTCCCACGGCCTGCTTTACGATCACCGCCTTGATCAAAGTTCCTCCAGCGATCCGGGTTAACGCCATCAACAGCCTTGACGGGCCTATCCTTGCCCCAGCGCTTGTTATAACGTGTCGTCGCATCCTCTGCAAACTCACATCGCAGCTCACGGCCCATGAACTTGCTGATGAACCATTTCCTCTTCTTCTCAGGTTTTGCGTCGTCGTCGTCTTCATCGTCGCTATCGTCCTTTTTGCCCTTCTTTTTGAACTCGGCTGCGTCTTTGAAGACGAAGCCTTTGACGGCCCATGTGGCGGATTCCACGTCGGCAAAGGTGATCCAGGCGTAGCCCTTGCATTTGCCCGAGTCTTCAAAGGTGGCCATATGGATGTCTTCGATGTCGCCGCATTGCGCGTAATGCTCTTGCAGGTCTTCTTTGGTCACGTCGAAGGAGAGATTGCCGATGAAGACGCGCTTGTTGGGTGGGTGACCCGATTTGTCTGCGCCGGCTGCGCGGCGATTGTCCTGGCCTTCTTCTGTCTTTGGCTTGTCTGGCCGTCCCTCGAAGCTCTTTGCGTTCTTGATGAGTAGGGCACGGCCGTCCATTTTAGTTTCTGTCAGGGCAATGGCGGAGTACATTGCTAGTTCTGTGGAGAAGTCGACATATGCGAAGCCCTTGTTCAGAGGCTTAGTTGTCCAGCTCGGGTTGACCTTTGTAGGTGGGGGCATGTGGACGCGGGTTATCTGGTCGCTTGCGATTTCTGAATTCTCGGACAGGAATGTTCGCAATGAATCCTTGGTCGCAGACCACGGCAGGTTTCCAATCCATACACCGTATGCTGATCGCTTGCCGTCTGCATCCTTGGCCCCCTTTGCTTCGCCATCTGTCTTTGTGCCGGCGTCTCCCTCTTCTCCCTCGGCGGCGGGTGTAGGGTTCAGCTTCACTTTCTTCGCTTTGCGGGCGGCTTTCTTGGAGACCGGCTCCGGGAGGTTGACATCGATTTCGAGCTCTTCGGGGAGGATATCTCGTTTGCGCTTCTTCGCTGGCGTCTCTGCTTTTACTGGCGCTTCCTCTTCACTGGCGCTAGCTTCTGCGACCTCATCCTTGGACTCGGACTTGGAGCGCTTCTTCTCCTTCTTTTCCTTTTTGTCTTTTTTCTCCCGGCGCTCCTTGTTGGAAACGGCGACGGCCTCGTCGGAAGAGGTCATGTCGATATCTTTGGACATTGTGGTGTGCTTGATGGTTGGTCTAGCTGCATTGACTTTGAATTTTTTTCTGGGTCCTGCATTTTCGCTTCCTTGCAGCCAGCGCTAGGAGAAGACGGGCTTAGTCATGTTCTGTTGACGCTAAACACCAACATTGGGGCTCTATCGCTATCACTATCGATAACAACTTTGCTTGGCTTGGTTCTTACGACTCGTGCATGTCGTTCTTGTGACCAAGCTTGCACTTGTGCGGTCTTGAGTGGCTCTCGCCGAATGCCAACAAGTTCTGTTGTGGCGCCAATCATAATGAAGCCGTTGCACGACGTGGCGATGCAGGCTGCGTTGTACTCTGCGTAGTGGCAGTTTGAAACACCGCACTGGAAAAGGGCCCCGTACACGTACAACGGCGTTGGCATTCTCACCAGATATGGGCCGGAGCTACTAACCGGCGAAGTGAGGCGAAGATATCGACGGCCGTCTTTCCGGTCTTGCCCATGTTAGTGAAACGCTATCTCAGATGATCAGCTGGTACACCGGGAGGCCATCACGTGCCGTCAAATTGGGTGGCGTCATCGAGGCGAGCAGGAGGAGGGTCTTTGGTCAATTCAGTGGGTGAGGAGACGGCAAGGCAGGGTGAAGGCAATCATCTTCTGGCGACGAGGGTCTCACCGGGGCTGACGACGTATGCTGCAGCCTGGGGGGCGGTCCACAACCACTGGATCGACGCGACCAGTCCAGGTACAGCATACTGCCCGCTGGAGTCGAGGCACTACTCTTCGCCAGAGACATGCACGACATCAACGCTCCTTCAGCTGAGCGGGACGAGTCTCTTGCCCGCGAACCTTTTCTCCTCACCAGAATGGGCAAAAAGAAACGTCGCCCGCCTTTCAGGACGGTGCCAGCCTCCAGTTGGAAAGGGAAGCTTTGGCAGTCCGGTGGCCGGGTCGTGCTCACTTAGCGCGCCCTGGTGCTCAGCACTGACCCCACTCAAGGCAGCTACCATTACACGTCCAGCTGCTCCGCTGCCGTCTCACTTGCTCCACCTCCACCTCCGCCTTTACATCTCCATCACTCTCCCTCAACAGCAACTCTCTCTACACCTGTTGCTGCACTCCTCCCCCATCCGCTCGCAAACAGCGGTGCCCGGCAGACTGCGTTTGCTCTGTCCGCTCCTTTGTGCACTTGCCTTCACCGCCAGCCTTGCTTGCCCATTATGGCGGCGACTAACCCCGTCCCCGTGACGCTCGATACACCCATCGTGGTCAAGGTCCTGTTTCGCGGCCAGACGAAGAAATTCAAGCTGCCTCTAAAGGACCTTGGAGCTCATGTGCTTCCTGACAAGGTCCGTATAGTCCCATGCAGCTTCATGTCCGGCACACGCGGACGGCAACACGGCCCTGGAATGTGGCGGATCACTTGGACATGCGAATACTGACTGCGTGCTCGCTCACAGCTCCGAGCTATCCTCGCACTCCACCAAGACAAGGATGTTCTATTTGAGCGCTACTCCGACTCGGCCGCTGCGTACGTCACCTTGGACGCCGACAAGCCCCAGGTCTACAAGACGCTCTTCCGCGCTGCAAAAGCCAAACTCAAGCTTCGCCTGAGGGTCTCCATTCCTGGCGAGGAGCCAGTGCCTGCGCCCACACCTGCGCCTGCAGCACCTCAAGAGACACCCGCCGAAGCTCATGAAACAAGCTCGGACGATCTTACCCAGGAGAAGGTTATCACCCCGCCCGTTATCGCTCGTTCGCCCGACTCCAAGTCGATTCGCTCAATCAGCTCTGTTTTGTTACCAAAGGCCAACGAGAAAGAGCAAGAGGCTCCAGTGCCTCAGGCTTTCACCACTCGACAGGGTAGGCACCAACCACAAGATTGATCATGAAGCATGTGGCTAACATGGAATCCAGACTTCTTTGGCAACGTCACAGCTGCTGGCAGCAACTCGAGTCTCGCCTTCCGCCCTAAGCCGACGAACGTGTGTACGTCGTGGGTTGTGTACTGCAACAACTGCAATGAGCCCATGGAAGATGAGCACTACCACTGCAGTGTATGCGACGGAGGCGACTATGATCTTTGCCCCGCGTGTGTCACCAATGGCATCCACTGCCCTGGAAACAGCCACTGGATGGTCAAGCGCTTCGTTAAGAATGGCGTTGTTGTTAACAGCACAACCCAGCGCATTGCACCAAAGGCCAAGGCCGAGACTGAAGCCGAGCCCGAAGCCGAGGCCGATGAGCCTCAAGAACAAGAGGTTCCAGGCGCCTTCACCGAGGAAAAGCAGCCTGTTGTGTATGACGAGGAGCCAACTCGCACCTGCAACTGCTGTGTCAAGATCTTGCCAGAGAGGGAGTTTGTCACATGTATCGCTTGCGATGATTATGACCTTTGCCTGCAGTGCCACATCAGCAACAAGCATGGCCACCACCCCGGTCACGCTTTCAAGGCTGCCACTAGCGAGACTGTCCTACCCACCCTCGCCGATTTCCTGTGCAACTCTGGAAGGAATGTCCGCCACTCGGCCGTTTGCGATGGCTGCGACAAGTTCATTTATGGCATTCGCCACAAGTGTCTGAACTGTCCCGATTGGGACTACTGCACCGACTGTGTAAAGAACGCCAGGTTCATTCACCCCCGCCACCGCTTCGTTCCCATTTACGAGCCTTTGGCTGAGCCAATGAGCAGCCCTAACCGCCACTACGGCATCTACTGTGATGGGCCGCTCTGCAAAGACAAGGAAAACCTGTCCTACATTGAAGGCATTCGCTACAAGTGTGCCGTCTGCCACGACACAGACTTTTGCCAGAACTGCGAGGCCCATCCTAGCAACAAGCACAACCACACTCATCCTCTCATCAAGTTCCAGACACCTGTGCGCAGCGTTAGCGTGACAACCGTCAACGATGACAAGGAGGGCAAGTTGCTCTCTCGTCTTGGTGATCGTTTGGCTGCCAGGCGCTCTACCGCCACTGAGACTTCCGTTGCTCCTTCTAGAGCTCCTTCCGTCGCTCCTTCTACCAATGCCGCGACACAAGTCCAAACCATTCTTGATGTGAAGCCAGAAGAGTCTCAGGCTAAGAAGGAGAAGATTACCATCAGTGATCTTCTCGTCGACTCCATCGAGCCAGTCCAGGAGAAGATCGTTGTACCTGCCGAGGAGAAGCCCGTCAAGTCGGAGGCCATTCCGATCCCCCGATCTGAGACCGCTGCGGATGGACTTGATGCCCACTTTATTCGGGATACCATTCTTGATGGCTCCAGGATCTCTGTAGGCGCTACATTCGTCCAGACCTGGACTCTTCGCAACCCAGGACCAAAGGCCTGGCCTGCTGGATGCAGCGTTCGCCATGTTGGAGGCGACAACATGCTCAACATTGACAACAGCCGTCCATTGAGCCACACGGAACTTGCCGAGGCCAGCGAGAGCAACGTCTTGGATGATGCCGTTCAGCCCGGTGAGGAGGCTCAGTTCCGTGTAGTCATGAAGGCACCCCAGCGTGAGGGCACCGCAATCTCATACTGGCGCTTGAAGACTCCTTCAGGCATGCCTTTTGGTCACCGCCTGTGGTGTGATATTGCCGTCATTGCTGCACCAGCACCCGCAGAGCCACAACAGGCTGCCTCCAGGCCTGGTACCGCAACCACTTACGAGGTCGCTCCCAGGTCTAACCCAATGTACGAGCGCCTTATTCAGGCAAGAGCCGAGAGGGAGAGGGTAAAGTACATGCGCCAGACTCACTTGCAGCAACTTGAGCAGAACCACCAACAAAAGATGGAGCAAGTGCAGCGTGTTCGCAAGGCTGCTGTCGAGCGTGTTCTTGAGTTCCGTCGGAAGGAGCATGAGGCTGCCCTCGCTACCATCAAGCAGGAGCCCGTCTCACCAAAGGTCGAGGCTGCCCCTGAAGAGCCAGCTGTAGAGGCGGTTGAAAAGGCGGTTGAAGAACCAGTCGAGGAGCCAGTCGCCGAGCTCCCCAGCCCAGAAAAGACTTCAGAGCCCGAAGCCGGACCTTCGTCGTCTGGCATGATTTTCCCCCAGCTCGACAAGGAGTCGCCTGCGTCAAGCACCTATCAGCCATCTCCTGCTGCTCAGCCCATGTCTCCTCTTTCCGCAAAGAGCACTGTGGCTCGCACTATTACTGTAGCTTCAGATGATGAGTTCTTCGAGGATGCCGAGAGCGTTGCACTCCACTCCGACGACGGCTTCTTGACCGACGAGGAGTATGATATCCTCGACGCTAGCGATCAGGAGATGCCATAAGTAGATCTCGAAGAGGTCACAGGCTGGGCATATTGACAAATGCAAGAGCCCGCAAAATGCTTTAGGCTGGTGTTTCATGGATTTGGGTTCCGGGTGTTCGGCTTATGGGTGGCGTACAATATGGTATTTCAACACACTCTCTAAGCAGAAGGCGCTGGTGTGCCACACGTAACACATTATGCTGTGCGGGCGGCACCAGGTCTCCTGCTGTTTTCCTATCACTTGCGAGAATTTGAACTTTTCCTTACCTCTTTCTTATGTCATGTAAGTGTAGTGGGTAATTCTATTCTCTTAACAAAATGCGTGCATCCAAATATGGAAACAAGTGAGACTAGGTTTGCTCGAACAGCCTTGGTGATGAACTTACAGGTAGCAATAACTACGTCTCTAAGGATTATGCCTGTCCGATAGGTTCTACAGTGTATGTTTGATGTGATACATCGTCACAACATGTGCTCCAAAGAGACTGGCACGGGATTGAGAACCAGGTAAGTTGCTTACAATCTGATGTTTAGCTGACGGATGAAGAACGTACAACTTACACAAGTTCATGACGTAAAAATCTCTGTTATGTACCATAGCATGTTGACATTGCCGACTCCCATAGCATGACTCTCCCGATTGCGAAATGTCAAACTTACCACATTACTCTTCCCGGGTCCCTATCTTTCCCCCCAAAAGTTGCCTGCCACCGTTCACCCATAGTATACCGGCCGGGACTTTACGAGTCAACCGCCTAGAAGACGCACGGTTGGGGGTCCCCGCTCGTGGCGTGTGCGCCCTGAATGCGAGGGATGGAATTGCCCCACTTGAATTACTCGTACATTTCTCCTGCATTTTTGTTTTGTGAGGGGGAGGATGTGGTTGTGGTGCGTGCGGGTTTGCTTTCGGGGGGGGGGGGGAGAGTGTGTGACATGGACGACTTTTCTTGAGACTAGATGCTTCATTTATTGTGCTGTTGGTTGTAGTACTCTTCGATATGGCAAATGAAGTGTACTATGCGATGGGGCTATGATGGAAATACTTTGTAGGAGAGAGATTTCTGGTGGGTTGGGATTTCGTAAATGCTTTTGTTGAATACTACGATTTCAGGGCTTGCAACTACTTTGCGAGATATGGAAGCTTGGAGATTCTGACGGAGATTACGGGCGAATGCAATTTTTATCAGGGTTATGTTGCTTATGCAGTTGAACGTCTTGATCCTTACGACCATTCCGTTGTTTATTGGGTTGGCTGCATGTATGACTGTGAACTGTATATTTCCTCCTGATAATGCAAAGCGATGGGTGTTACGCCTAGATGAGAGGAGTTGTTTTGCTGCAATGTTGATCATAGAATCTTGTGAACGCTGCCCATACATGATTTTCTCAGTAAGCCTTCGACTGAAGTAGGGCCATGCAGTAAGAATAGCGAGAATGTAATATCGGAGCCCGTGAGAATTCTAGAAGTGCGGTTGATCTGGAGATTTACTACGAAAAAAGAGACTGCGCCAACTGTCTGTAGAACCACAGTAGCATGTCTGTATTGACTGAAGTATGCGACCCACCACCTTCCCTCACTTGGTCGAGTACACAACGATCTAATACCAACAAATATTATACTTGACGAAATTGATGCTCCCGCCATGATGGATTACTGTTCATGCTGGCCATTTGGGAAGGCACTCATTACAGCGGGTATGCCGGCGTGGATTGACGAAGACTTCACTGTTTTTGTGCAAATACTGCTTGCATTTCAGGAATATAAATTTACCATCGGTGAGATATATCAGGGAACATGAATTCACCATAGGACAATGGGTTTAGCGCGCTTGCTAAAGCGGATAGAGATGTAAGTTCAACTTGCGCGGGTTTGTCACAGCACTCACTCCCGACAAGACTTTTCAACTATTTCGTTTGCCAAACGTGCTACACCAACTGCCACGTAGAACCATGAGCACGCATCCCATATATGCAGACTACGGCAATGAGGGTAGCCGTGAAGCCAAGATCGCACTTTCTGCTCTTGCGCACACCCTACACATGGACCCGCTGGTACTCAAGATTGCTCTTTCTAATGCTTTCGATATCCTGCACACCACTGGCGGCAATCCAACGCTCGCGCTGCACATAAGCTTCAATCAGTTGAACTACTACATCGACGGCAGCACTCTGGATAGGATCATCGCGGCTTTCTGTGATGCCTTTGCATTCATGCTCAGTGACAAGAAGGGTGAGTGGAACATACCGTGACAACACTTCATACTGATCAAACTTTTCAGATCACACAGCGAACGCGCAGACAGTTCCGATGCCAGACCACGGTCACATTCACACTCCTGCAGCACCACGGTACCGATACATCGCACCAAAGGTTGGCTATAATATCCAAGGGGGATCTATAGGCCATGGTACAGGTTTCAACATGCCCGCTGTGTCTTCAAATAGTGGCGTGAACTTGCCAACATCGGTAGGAGAGTATGAAGAAACCCTGAGCCAGATGGTACAGGGAGGTCATCCTATGAATATCATCAACAAGGAATGGAAATAGGTTTTCTCTGTCTACTAGGCTCAACAACCCTGTTTCGGATAGGTTGTCTTTCATGGATTCCTCAGAGTAAAATGTCTAGGTCTCAAGCTACGTGCGATGCATCACTGGCAATTGAAAGTTCTGGTGTCATGGAACGGAGATTGTGTCAACGGTGCAAGGGTAGAAGAGGTTTATTCAAACTACACCAACAATATCGACTTTGAGCCTCTTGATGAAATTGTGAAATACTTTAGCGTGATATTTGACTGTTGTTCATACTGATCGGCCCTTCCCCCTGCCTCTACTACTAGCGACAATAGTATGAATACATGAGCAACTCGCATCTTTGTATATTTCTTGGTGCGAATCTTCCTGTACAGGACCAGCACCCCATGTGTCGTATATATTTTCTGTCATGGCTTCGAGTAGAGCATTCTGAGTTGCTGGCTTCTCCGTGTCGTAGACAACCTTGAATGTATCCCAATCTCCGCACAAGTGTTGAACTAGTGTCGTGACATCCGCAGAAATCTTTTGCGATTCTTCTGATCCCTATATACTAGTTTTCTGGAGGTAAAAACTACTGTAATGCGTGCCTTTCTCAACCTAGTCGGTAGGCGGCGGGATGTTGTTATCAAACTGATGGCCTCTAGTCCAGTTGCGTTCTACTCCGTCATTACGAAGGATATCACACTAAACGAAGGCTTGGATTAATGCGTTGCCGCTAAGAGGTCCGGAATCGCTCGCATCTGTGTCTGCTTGATGCGAGGATGCTGACATGGTGGGGAGTATGAGGCGGGCGGGTGATAGTCGCGCCTTCTGCTGAAACCTGAGAACGCTTTCTGACAAACGGTGAATAAATAGCGAAAGCAGTCTTGAACTGCAGCTGACTACTCATTGATAGGGTGAAACCGTTTTTGGGTAGTGAATTGGGTATTCACCTTGGTCTGCCTTGATCAGCATTCACTACACGCCGTCGGTGCCTTGATAGAAACGTCATATCTATCTTCTAGCCCTCCATACAAACAATGACCCTAGAGTATATGTATGGCCCACTGCCAACCATGTCTCCCCCTTCAACAATCTCGACAACCAATACAACTGAGTAACTCGATAACCAATATAACCGAGTAACCATGACCGATCAACCCGGTCAAAACGGCAAAGATAAAACATCCCAACGGGGTAGATACATCCGTTTCATGGAGTTGGAGGAGTCGTTGTTTCCCGACAACGAGGGAGACTTCGCCTCCTCCTTCATGAATCCCAGAAGACCGAGAATCCAATCGGATCGGCGTAAGTGCCAAAGATCTAAAATTTGCGATCTTTCAGCTACTAACACTTTCCCTTTAGCTTCTCCCTTCGATCCGAGGAATTCGGAAGAAGCCTATCGTTACGCCGGGAACAGGGTTTGGACTGGAGAAGCAGTCGTATATGCTTCTCCTTTCTGGCTAGAGGAGCTAATGGATTTTAACCCATCACAAAATCCATCCTTCTCACAAACTGGCACGCCAGAAGTGACAGAAAGTACGGGGATCCTGGTAGGATCCCCACAGGCCGGGGACTCGTCGTACTTTGGGAATCCCCAAGGTTCCGGTTCCGGTAAGAATACCAATCGATTGTTGCTCATACCTTCGCTAACATATCTTTGCCCAGTTTCCGGACTCCAAAGTTCCCGTGGGGCGATAACCCCATCGTCTACCAAGAAGCCCCGACGACAAGACAAGGACAAGTTCCAATTCGTCGGGTGGAACGATGAAGCGAAGCGGGCGCTATACCGCCGGAAACGGATATTGAAGAAAGGTTCTTCTTTCTTCCTACACCAATTCCCGGGCGAGACCGAAGTATCGGTGCGAGATGCGTGGGAAAAGTACGGCGAGGAGGGAAAGCGGCTGTACGAAGAGTGGGAGGCTGCGGAAGAAGAGTAAGGCGCGACAGCCACATCTTCGAAAACTTCCGCATAGCCCATCTTCGAAAATGTTTGGCACATATGCCGAGATCCGTACGACAAACAGATCAGGGTTATCGAAGAACTACACAAACCGAGGAACAAAGCCACCAGAATAATCCACCCAGATAATCAAAATTGGGGTGGTATCCTAGGCGGCGTCGACCTGGAGATCCGAAGCGACGTGAAGCATCCGCCCAAGATCCACATTTGGGAGACGGATAGCCACCTTATTTTGCAGTCCGTTCGAGACGCCACTGGTTTTTCTGACGTTTGCAAGATCTACGTCTACCGCAACCAGTGCGAGAAGGCTACACTGCTCCCTATCGGCGTCGAGCAATTGATGGCAGTTCATATAGATGGTTTTGCTGTGCTGTAGAGTGAATATGTAGAAGTAGAGGAAATAAAAATAAAAAACCCGTGAGATACCCTTATGAAAAAGTTCGACATGGGCTTTGAAGCTGGCAGTACATGGACCTTCTTCCTCTGTACATTCTTCTTCGTAGATAGTATGATGATATAGGAACTCAAGGTATTCTCGAAGATGGAAAAAACATTTATGGAAGCGGTGACTGATGTAATGAAATATTGAGAGTGGATATAATCGTGATGCTTGGAATGGTGTTAAGAAAGCGATACGGCAGCGATCGTAGGTTGAATAGGTAAGACGTAACAAGCCGCGGGTGATGTGGTATACAATACCACAGTGCGCTTATATCGAAGCATCTCAACCTTGTGACCTTTTGGTTGCGAATTTGCGGTTACGGTCACTTGGTGATTGCGATTGCGACAATGTACTTGCGAGTGGTGTTGATGTTGTTCCTCGTCATGTGATCTGCTCACATGGAAATCCAGCCAATCGCCGCCGGCGCGTCAGGCTCGGATGCGACCAACACCCGTTGAAGTGTGTCGGATCTGACAACGGTCTATGTAACTCGTGTCGCACACGTGCGACAATGATTTGAGTGGCATCCGGCGTCAACTGCAGTACGATCCCGCCTGGTGGTGGATCTACTTGGTGTCAAGTGTCACGTAGTTTCTGCCCTCCCAACGGTATCAGATGCGAGCCACCCCAAGCAAGTCGCTGTCAGTCGCATCAATCTACATTACACGTACTTCCACACGATCACGGACCATCAATCTATCGAAGAAACATTACTACTCTTCGCCTATAGCTATAGCAGGTTTGGATCTACTAAACAGATAAAGAGAGGTGTTATGCGTTGTTTGATTCGAAACTCGCTTGCACGCTAAATCTGGGTGCACTTCCTTATACGCAACCACCATCTTCAGAATCATTCTTGGCGTCCATGGCGTCGCACCCAAGAACGGACACATGGAAAGCTTGACGAAGATGCTTAGTCTTCGGAAGTCTTGGAATGACTACCCGTAGAAGGTCCAGGAGTCCATATCACAAATAGCTATGAAGCTAAACCGAGCTGCGACGATCGTGCAACGTGGAGAGCGCGCCATCGCCCTATCACACACGAAGCCTTGGTATGCATTGGCGTTTGACACACGGTTTCTACCATGCGTAGTTTTCCAAGCATTCAGGCAATGTTCTAGATACGTTGCATCCTGCGTTTGTCAGTAACGCCCAGGACGATGCCGAGGACGGATGGGGGACGTAAGCATTCTGTTGCTAAGACTCAACGCCTGTCAGTGACAGCACTATGATATAAAAACCTATCTGGAGTTCCCTCATAGCTTGCTTGTGCTTCTACACTCATTTACATTCGGTTACACTCGCTGCCGGACAGTCTCATTTCAAAATCCATTCACTTCGAACAATCCCATTTCAATCAACATGAGGGTCTCTCTGGATTTGATATTCGGACTCGCGCTTTTCTCAACCGTCAATGCTTATGTCATTCCTTCTCGCAATGTTGGAACCGACTACGTGCTTCCTTCCCGGAGAATCGGAGCGGTATGTAAAACACGGCAGAGCGGCTACTACTACAGGCCAATTTAATCTGTCTTTCTTGGATACTTACACCTATACCAGATAAGGGGCATTTCCTCAGCACCTCGCACCAATGCTATCCAGCGTGATGCAGAAGTCAGCCATGGCGTTCACCCCCGCAATCCTCAAGGCCTGATGATCGGAGGTCTTACTCTCGGTGGACCAGGCGGCGGCATTACTGGAGATGGCCTTAACCTCGGTGGCAACGGCAACAAGGGAAATGGCACTGCGATGGCTGAGGGAATGAAGGGCAAAAAGTCAGGGAAAGGGAAAGGGAAAGGGAAGGGAATGAAGGGCGAGAAAGAAATGCCAGCGGGATGCGCCGCTCCGCCCCCTGCTGGAGAGGGAGAGAAGTCAGCACCCGCTGCAGGAGGAGAAACACCCGCTGCAGGAGGAGAAACACCCGCTGCAGGAGGAGAAACACCCGCTGCAGGAGGAGAAACACCCGCTGGTGGAGAAGCACCTGCTGGAGGAGAAGCACCTGCTGAGGGAGAAAAGCCTGCTGAGGGGGGAAAGCCTGCCGGTGGAGAGAAGCCTGCTGAAGGAGAGAAGCCCGCTGGAGGAGAGGCACCTGCTGGAGGAGAGGCGCCCGCTGGTGGAGAGGCGCCCGCTGGCGGTGAAGCACCCGCTGAGGGAGGAAATCCTGCTGGAGGTGAGGCACCCGCTGGAGGAGAGGCACCTGCTGGTGGAGAAAAGCCCGCTGGCGGTGAAGCACCCGCTGAGGGAGGAAAGCCTGCTGGAGCTGAGGCACCCGCTGGTGGGGAAAAGCCTGCAGGAGGAGAAGCATCTGCTGGTGAAGGAGCGTCTGCCGGTGCTAAGGCGGAGTCTGTGGGCGGAAACAAAGCCACTGAAGAGTCCGAACAGTTCTCTGAAGAGTCTGGTATCAGCCTTGGCAAATCTGGCGAAGCTGCAAACCTTGGCGGAAACCTAGGAATCACAAAGGGCTCTGATGGTAGCAGCTCTGTTGGTGGCAAGAACGGTATCAACGTTGCCGCTCGCGGATACTAAGCAACCGTTACAGACAACGACTAGGTGTGGATCATAGAGATGTCTTTGTCCAGCCTCCTGGTTGATACATCTCGCACTTCTCCTGCACATATTCAAGCAGCTGGAACGTCTCCTTCATGTTGTCGAAGCTGGTCATATTTCGCGTTGTTCAGGATTGCTGCCTTCTCTCACCGGGTCAATGGTAGTGTGGTGAGATAGTTTATAGTCCATCACTTGTACATACAAAAGAATGTTATTCGACGCACCTTCAGAGTTTCTTCATGTTTTATTCCCAGGTTGTGCCTCTGCTGGTTTCACACCTCACCGAGATGGTACCCAAGATTGATGTTGTACGCGTGAACGGTGAAAGGGATTACACTGTATAGGCACGGGCCATGAGTCACTTATGAGGTAGCAGCGACCTGAGCCTGCTCCTGGCTTCTACACCTCACAAACCACCTGATATCTACTATCACTTCAGACATCATGATTTTCACAGGTACTAGTGACGGCAAGGATGGTGCCGAGAGCCATCACGAGCTGTGCAAAGAAGCTGTTAAACAACCTGCTCTGACCGAAAAGAGACAATCATCATCCTGGCTTGGAATGAATGAGTTACAGCTTGAGATTCAGCGCTTGACAAGCGACATTGATACGCGCAACGCTTACACCTGGAGTCTCGAGCGGGATCATGCTAAGGCTGCTTCCGTGGTATTGGAGAACGAAGTACTTCGCAAAAAGGTGGATGAGCTCATCAAAAACATGGAGATTAAAGACGCCGAGCTATATACGCTCAAAAATGCTATGGCTAGCTCTGCCGAAACAACTGAAGAGGCAAAACACATGCGCGCCCAGATGGAGGCTTTCGCATACTCCAATAACAAATTGAGAGAAACAATTGCGAAACACACAGCTCAGGCCAACGATGTTACTCGCCTCCAGGCTTCAGTCAGCGACCTGCAGGCGAAGCTCAATGCTGAGGAGGATACCAACAAACGACTCACTACAACACTCTCAGAGAATACGGATACAATCAAAGAAATCACTCGTGTATCCGACGTTCTAAGAGCACAGAACAAAAGTCTTGTGAGCAAGGTCAACGGACTCCAAGAGGATCTAGATTCCACCGAGAAAGCTCGAGATGGGTAAGTTTGCCGCACAATCGTTCCATTGCACCACAGCAATCTCAACATTCTACCAATCACTTGACCAGAAGATCACAACCATTGCTGTCGCCGTCATTGTAGTCAATCTTTTATATGTGTGAGCCTTTTTAGTCTCTTTATTAACATATATGCAGGCACTACAAAAACTACACCCAGACATTGCAACGCTGCAACACACTCCAGCAGGAAACCGCTGCGCTAAAAGAAGAGAAACGAGCTCTCGTCGAGAAACTCAACAATCAATTACACAACCTGGGCGGTTGGGTCACAGATCTGGACCTTATGCAAGAGGAAATTCGCATCTACGTCTGCCCGCATGACGGCTTGAGAACCATCTACCCAGCAACGGCAAAAATCACGCAGATGAAGAAAGCCTGGATGATAGCAAGCGAGATCTGGAAGCTATGTGACAGCGAGAACAAGTTTCTGAAGGCTTATGAGACATCAAGACGAAACATCTTGGAGCATCACCGTGCACACGAGAGGGCGCAGCATAAGAATGGGCATTGTAGGAAGAGGATCAAGGCGGCGTTTGAAGAGCTGGATCAAAAGAGGCAGTTTTGTACCAAGTACAACTGAGGGACTTAATGACATACCGGAGATATGGCTATTGTACCGTGAGCATGTGGGTGGACTGGCGATATAATGTAAAATACTCAAAATGATGCAGATATATCAGTCGCGTAACGCAAGTACGCATACGTACTTGAACTAAGTCAAATCCATAAAACTCTCCACCTCCCCCATATCCCCCCCTAGATATCCCCCATTCTACTCTCCAAAATGGCTTTCAACATGTCTCGCAACAGCCACCTCATCCCCCTCAAAAACCCCACAAACCGGACAAACCGCCGCCTCCCCACCGCCACCTCTACTACTACCCTCATATCGTCTATCCGCCTCCTCCAACGCCGCAAAAAGACCCCCATCAACCTCCCCCCTCCTCGCCTCATCATAGAAATACTCATCATTCTCCCTCACATCCCTCTCCATCCTGCTCCCTGCCATCCTGGCCCCTCTCCCACTACCTCTCACCTCCCCATCGCGCCCTAACCCCGCATCCGCCCCTCCAACAAGCGCCTCGCCCCTCTCCCCCTCAGCCTCACTCGCAAGACTCTGCACGCGGCCCACACGGCCATCCCGCAGACGCACTTTAACGCCTCGCGGATGGTCGCCGCGTGTTAGGATGTCAGCGACGATACCCGAGACGCGGTGGCCGGTGGGCTGGTCTTGTTTGAGGATTAGGGAGACGGGGGTGCCGGGGTGGATGGAGGCGTAGGGGGGCACGGGTGTGTATGCCGGGGAGGGGCGGGAGCCTCTGGGGTTGTCGGATTGACCTCTTCCCCGGCCCCGGCCTCGGACTTGTCCTCTGCTGCCGCGCGAGGAGGAGTCGCCTCGGGGTTGGCGGTTGGGATGGCCTCTTCGTCCTGTTTGCATGGCTCTTTGGATCGCTTTGTGGATGGTGTGTGGGACGTTGTTTTGAGAAAATTATAGATGGATCGAAAAGTCGTCCCAGAATTAAAATGGTCGGTTTCTTTTGTTTCCTCCTCCTCTTCTTCCTCAAATAATTTAAATAGTCGTTCCTTAGCGTGTGCTCAATTTCATGTCTTTCTGTCGCTCGTTTCGCATGAAAAAGCCGAATAGATACTTGTAGCAGTAGTGTAGGCGCTATCTTAGATTATTATTAGAAAATTGCCTAACACTTCCTCAAAAGTGACTGGAAAATAGGAATGTTTGCTTGAAAGAGCCTCAATGGCAAGACGTCAAGGATAAACGAAGTCGTTTTGAACATTCCAAGACTAGCGTTAATTACGTCATTTAGTGATTTCTCCTTTGTAGAAATGATATCTGCCAAAACATATCAGCAAGTACTTTATCCGCACTTGATGTCTTCAAGTTCCTTCTCACAGTGACGATTTGGATGTCTCAGAATCATAGCAGCAGTGGGGTTCAAAACAATAAACTTATCTTCAGCTGAATTTTTCGCTATGTAGGACCTTATCCTGGGATCTGTCAAAGAACCCTCCAAAAATATGTGGAAAAAACCATCTAGTCGCAAACGAAAGACGCCAGGCAATGCAACGAACGCAACAGCCCCAAATACAGGAGAAGCGACACCAAGCGACCGTTGTACGAACCTAGCGCTTGCGCAACTTCTGTACCCAACGCCATGTATGAGAGATCTGTCAGAAATGTGTCGTGCCAAAGGGGTATACACATGAATCAAAGGTCGTCTTGGTGCGTCCCAAAACATATTTGGGGTATCCAAGAACAACGAGTATTTCTCGGTCTTTAGAAAGGGAAACCACCGGGTGGTCCCCTGCTTCGGCCGCCACCAGGCATGCCGCCCATGCCACCAAAAGGACTGCCACCGCCGGAGCTGAAGTGGAAGCCTCCTCCACCGCCTCGGCCGCCTCCCATACCTCCTCCCATGCCGCCAAACATTTGCATGACTGTGGCTGATGTTAGCTCCGTTTCATTTAATGAATGTCATAGCGTTACTTACGAATTTCTGGATCGATACCACCACCCATGCCTCCTCCCATGCCACCGCCACCAAACATGTCGTTGGGGTCAACAAGGTCGGCGCCGGAATCGTATCTCTCACGCTTCTGCGGGTCGCTCAGGGTCTCGTGTGCTTCTTGAATTTCCTTGAACCTGTCTGCAGCATCGGCATCATCAGGGTTCTTGTCGGGGTGGTGGATGATGGCCAACTTTCGGTAGGCCTTCTTGACTTCAGTCTCAGTTGCGTCTTTTTGGATACCGAGAATCTTGTAGTAGTCTTTCCTCTTGCTCTTCTTGAGCTCCATCTCTGCATCGCGAATCTCTTTGGCAATGCCCGGCTCCGACGGGTTTTCTTCGGCGATAGCCTTGAGATCGCGCAACGCCTCCTCCCAGTTTCCGCTCTCACCCAAAGCCTTCGCCTTGGTCTTCCGTGCCTTTGTGTAGCCTGGATCCAATTCAAGTGCTTTCTCGCAGTCGGCGATTGCCTGCCTCCAGCTCTTTTGCCGAGTGTGGCAGAGGGCTCGGTTCTGCAGAATTTTTGAGTTCGTGTTCTTGTTTGCAGGGTCAACTTGGAGCGCTTGTGAATAGATATCAATGGCCTCCTGATATCTGCCAGACTTGAATGCAGCGTTGCCTTCTGACTTCATGCGATCCAACTTTTGCACCATCCGCAGGTACTTGACTGCAGCCTTGAAGTCAGGATCGCAGTTCAGTGCCTGTCGAAAATGCTGCAATGCCTTTTCATTCTCACCCTGCGCGTAGAGAATACGGCCACGAAGCACCAGGGCATCTGGGTCTTGGTTGTTGTATCGTAGCAGAGACATGACAACGTTCTGTGCCTCTCCCAGCGCATTAGGGTTGTTCATCCGCAAGTGTGCTTCTCCCCGCATCAGCTGCCACTTTCTTGGTTTGTCCACGCCAGCACCGAGGCCTTTCTCAGCCTCGTTGAGAGCATATATAACCATGGAACCTGAGCCTTCGTTCCGTGAAGTCTCCTCTGCCATGCGTAGATGCTTCTGCATGGTCAGCGCAGGCTGTTTGTCCTTGGTAGAGGCACCAATCGAATCGTACACCTGCAGAGCCTCATCTGGCCGGCCCAAGCTGGTGTACACTCGACCTAGTCGCAGCAGAATCTTCATGTTGTTGGGGTCGAGCTCGTCTGCCATCTTGCAGTCCTCCATGGCCTCGTAGAAGCGGTTCGCAGAAATGTAGGCGGCAGCGCGGTTGGAATAATAGGTAGCATTCTTGGGGTCGGCCTCGATGGCTGTGGACTAGTTAGTCTAGGAGTCTACTTGGTGTATTGTGGCACAAGGCTGCGGGTGCCGGCAGTGCTACGGGCAAAGCGAGTATTGCCAGTGTAACAACGCACCTTTGGAGTATTCTTCGATTGCCCTGGGGTAGTCTTTGATCTTGAAGAACTTGTTGCCCGCGGCCTTGTACTCCTCAGCATCGATTGTCGGTGGCTGAGCGGGTGGTGTGGCGGCCTCAGGGGTGGCTGCATAGTTGGCGGTGGGTGGCGGCGGGCTCTTTGTATATCTGTGTGGTGGGGGAGCCGGCCCATCAGGTACACCGTTGGTGCCATTTGTCTTTGGGGCGTCTACCGCGGGGCTCTGGGGTGCGGGAGAGGACGAGTGTTCCCTGTCCAGGTCCATGGGCTGGGGCGTGGGCTGGTCCATGGCAGCGGACATTTGGACAGAGAGACGCTGACGCTCCTCAGGCGGCAGATTCAGCGGGTGCGAGTCACGGTCGTATTTGGACGAACGCTTCGACGAGTAGGAACTGGAGCGGCGGGAGGAGCGTTCCCTGTCCTTGACCTTTGAATGTGACTGCTTGTCGGGTGAAGCGGGAGGGATGTCGGAGCTGGACTGCTGTGTGGGCCTGTATTTTTTTGACGATTTAGCAAAGAGAGAGGGAAGAACCATGGAGGCGAAGTGCGGGCGAGTAGCGGCCTGGTGAATGACTGGGTCGCTGGAATTTCAGTCGAGCGATGTTTGGAGAATCCAGGGTCGATGAAAATTGGAGCTGGGATTTGGCTCGTCCCGTTGCTAGAACGTTCCATTATCAGCGAGGATAATCCCGCTAGCACCGCTGCCACACTATCAAGCCGCGGCGGACGTGCATGGGAAGGCTGGGGCGCGGGTCCCTCGGGCGGAGAGCCAATCCTCTGGGATATCCGTACTGTCGCAGCTTTTTTTTTATTTTTATTTTGATATGTGCACATTCGGACAGCAAAGGAAACACATGGCCTTGTCTGCTGTATTTTCATGCCGACACACAGTAGGTAAGATGGAAAGAACACAAGGAGCCCGCGTGCCTCTGATTCTGGTCTTTCAGCTACCTTTGACGCTACCTTGCACGACAAAGCCATGGCCAAACGTTGTCGCGGCGAAACGAGACCAGTCCCTGAGGCAACGCAATCTGCGATGAGCGAGGCTGGGGTGCGCACTGTCAACAGATCGCCAACACCGTGCACTTGGGGTGCGTGAGTTCGTCCACTCCTAACGCTCGCAACCCACCCCTTTGCATTGGCATGATGCGCTGGCTTTTTTGACAACCAGCCTACTCGTTTGTGTGCCAATGCTAAACGCTGCTTGCTTGCATTTGCGCTGCTGGTGGCTAGATGGCAACGAGAGAGGGCTGGGCGGCGCGTCGGGCAATCCTGTCGAGATAAACTTTGTTCTATGCGTTGCTGGGTCCAGATGAAGGCGCGGAGTAGAAAAATGCTGGGCGTGGATGCTCCATAGCCTCACGCGTCAGCAGACTGGGTGGTAAGATGTGTCTGGCTCCATGGCCATTCCTATTGGCTGGTGCATTGACTGGTTCGCACAGTGGACCCCGCTCCGCCCCGAGCATACTTCACCACCGCCAACTCAGAGAGAGTATGTGTTGTTTAAACCGTGGTTAGTGTATTCGGTACAAAACCCAAGCATGCCTCAGTAACAGCAATAATCACTTTCTACATACTACTAGTTCAACTTCCCGTGTTGCTCACGCTAACCTCCGCCTCGCCTCTTTCGTCATTCTGCGCCATCATCCCGCTCTCTTCCACGCACGTGCCATTAGGTACCAGCATCCCGGCTTCACTTTCCAGCATACCCAGCCAAGGCTTCTACTTACTCCACATCTCAAGAGAGCACACGCTCTTTGGCGCGATCCCGGGTGCCACCGTCTTCAGCGCCCCAAACGCCCCCAAAGCCCGGATCCGCACCAGCACCGTCGCCTCGGCCCTCGCCTCTAAACCCGGTCCAGCAGCACGTATGACAGGCGGCGACCAGCGCCCAGTGGCCACTTCTGACCTTCGTCGACGTCTTTCCAGACCACGCAAACACCATCCAGCTTCGACTGGCGAATCCGATCGTCTCGTCATCACCATGGGTCTTTCGTACAACATCTACCTCAACTCGTCGCGCATCTACGGTTGTAAGAACTGCAAGACGCACCTCTCCAACCACGATGACATCCTCAGCAGGGTTAGTGTGCCCCGATGCCTTGGGCTGATATCGAAAAAAAAATGCTAATAGGTCGCTCGCAGAACTTCCGTGGCCAACATGGCAAGGCTTACCTGTTCGACAGCGTTGTCAACGTGACCGAGTCTGACCCCAACGAGCGCAACATGACTACCGGACGTCATATAGTCCGTGACATTCACTGCCGCCAGTGCAAGGAGACGGTCGGCTGGAAGTACGACAAGGCGTACGAGGCCAGTGAGAAGTACAAGGAGGGCAAATTCATCCTCGAGGCGGAGCTCTTATGCACCGTCACTTGAAGAGGCTACACTACACACGGGGCTTGGCGTCTTGGGTGGGCATTTGCGGAGTTTTGGATTGGATACGGGCAACATGACTGGGTTTATACAGACGGTGGTTTGTTTGCATTTCGGTTTTATTTTATTTTTTTAGCTCTGGCTGGCCGTTGCAGGCCGGTCCTAAGTAGCATGTTGAACTCGCTAGCTTTTTTTCACTCCTTTATCGGCCTACTCGGGCGTGAAGTCGGAAAGATGTGGAGTGATGCTCGCAGGCTTGCCACAGCGAGCCGAGGCCCGCTCTGCTGCACTCTGCGTCATGACGCCATCCCGGTGCTTGTTCACAGGACGAGCACTCTATTTCAACCTGGTCGAGCATAGCTACAGCAGAGACATGCATGGAATTCTGCAAACTATGTGCGTACGAGCCTAGGTACTGTGCCTTCCTTGCTGGTGGCTGCTGCCCCGCTGAGGAACGACTGCGGGGTAGCTACCGAACATGCTCTTACTCCCACCACGAACGCGTCTCCCGCACATCGGCCTTGGGTCCGAGCAGACACTTCATATGTAGGGCGTGAGCTCCACTTAGTTGCATTGTCTTACTTGCGTCCATACACACACACAATTCTTTTCGTTCTTCCTCTCGTCTTTGATCATTGTCAATTGCACGTATTGCACCTGAACTTCTTCCAAACACATGATGAAAGCTGTCGTTTTCAAAGGGCCGGGAAAGGTGGTGATCGAAGAGAGACCTATCCCCAAGATCCAAGATGACAAGGACATAATTGTCAAGGTGGACAAGGTACTGTTTTGTCAAAGCGCCAGCGTGCATTGCTAACCCCCATGCAGACGGCGTTGTGCGGGAGGTATGCTGGCACGCTCTCACAATAGCACGGACTGTTTCTGACTAGGAAAACAGCGAACTGCATGTCTTCAGGGGTCACCAGCCATCAGGAACCGAATTTGTCATGGGCCACGAGTTCACTGGATATGTACACGAGGTAGGCGCGTCGGTCAAAAACCATAAGGTTGGCGACCAGGTGGTCACGCCCTTTACAACGTCGTGTGGAGAGTGCTTCTACTGCAGCCATGGGTATTCATCGCGATGCACCAAAAGCCAACTGTTCGGGTCTGTTGGCCTGGACGGCGCTCAGGCCGAGTACGTGCGAGTCCCACTTGCTGATTCGACAGCTGTCAAAGCTCCACCAGGGATCAAGGACGAAGTCTTGGTTTTGATGGCGGACATCTTCCCTACTGGCATGTTTGCAGCAAAGAACGGTTTCCAGTATTCCAGTCCGGAGGAGATCAAAGACAGCGTCGTTGTCCTCATTGGATGTGGGCCTGTTGCTCTCTGCGCGCTGTGCAACATCACTGACTACAAGCCCAAGCACATTCTCGCCGTGGACTCTGTGCCCTCTCGGCTCGAGCTCGCCAGGTCGCTCGGCGCCGAGCCGTGGAATTTCCAGACGGACCGCGAAGGACTCGACAAACGCGTCAAGGAGCTCACCGAAGGCCGCGGTGCTGACATTGTGATTGAAGTCGTTGGATTGTCACCTGCTCTACGTATGGGCTACGAACTGATCCGGCCGTGGGGCGTCATCAGTTCCGTTGGTGTTCACAATGGCGAGATTCCATGGACTGGAAACGAAGCTTACAACAAGAATGTTCGAGTTCAAATGGGCCGTTGCCCCGTAAGGAGCGTGTTTGAGGAGGCAATGGAGAGCCTCAAGAGACATCAAGACAAGCTCGGGTGAGTGCAAACGCTTTTACTGTGGGCACCATGGCAGGTCAGCTTACACGAACAGATTCATGGCGGACAAGATCATGCCGCTGAGCGAGGCGGTGGAGGGCTACGACTTGTTTGACAAGATGAAGGTGCAGAAGGTTGTGTTTGAAGCCCAAAAGTAGGGGGGCGTAGGATAGGATGTAGTAGTACAAGTAGTAGTATATATGTATGTGCATGTACATAGTAGTAGTATGTAAGCAGATGTGCTCCGAGGAGGTGGACAGGCACAGTTAACCTCTTGAGAGGGGAGAATATAATAGGTTGGCCAATGGGGTACTCGTGGCTTAGAAAGCAAGCATGGCGGGCCAATGCTGTGATGGTGCATAGTTAGTGCTAGCTGCTGCATCGCCGTGGGGACCAGGATGGCGGCGAGGCGAGGGCTCGTGCACGCGGGGTCTATTCTGTGTTTGCGGATGGGGCGGCGCGAGGATGGTCGACGAACAGGCTGGTGCATTCACGCCTGCACCCAATGCCCTCGCCTCGTGCTGCCCTCGTAGAACGCAATGCTGCCTGCTGTGCGAGGACGGCTGCTGCATCGCAAAAGAAGTGCAGCTGCTCCCTCTGCCTGCCCTCTTCTTGAATGCGGCAAGGCGTGCCCGTTCTCGCTAAGACGAGCTTCAACCTGCCTGCCGCCCGAATATTGCGCTCTGCCTCCAGACCTGTCCCTCCCTCTCCCTCTGCCTGCCTCGCTCCATTGTGTGTCTGTAAAACCCCCCCGAGACTGGCACCATCACCACATCTCTCTTCTCTCCTCTCCCGGCCCTCTCTCCCTCTCTGCCCCTCTCCGCTCCCCTCAACCCACCCTTGTTCCTTTTCCATCTGTCCCGTCGGCCGTTCCGCACCGACCACCTCTCTCACCCCCGCCACTTCCGTAGTCGCCTGTGAGTACATACAGCTGCTCCCATGTTCACTTCCACACACGATCCCAAACACAACCACTGACACTCGATCCCACAGCCTGACCTCCCTTCTCCCCCGTCTCTCTCCCTCCTCATCCCCTTCTCCCCCCTCTCACGTCCTACCGCCGTCCTTGCGACTTACCCTCTTCGCCCGTGAGTGTTGCGACGTTGCGCCAGTCGCGAAACTGCGTCACTAAACTGCGTCACTGACGACTGCACCAGCACTTTCTCACGGCCATCCCGCAACATGTCCACCGAAGAGCCCCAGCCCGGTCCCGGCCAAGACGCCACTCGTGTTGCCGATCAACTCGACCGCCTCAACATGGACGGCGAGGGTGAAGTGGTCCCACGCACCGAAGAGGAGTATGCCGAGGCGCAGCTCACCTTGCGAGCCATTGTTTCGTCCAAGGAAGCCGGTGTCATCATAGGCAAGGCTGGCAAGAATGTCGCCGACCTACGCGATGAGACTGGTGTCCGCGCCGGTGTCAGTAAGGTAGTTCAAGGCGTCCACGACCGCGTCCTCTCCGTCACGGGCAGTCTCTCTGGCATATCAAAGGCATATGGTTTGGCTGCCAAGGGCCTGCTCGAGGGCGCACCTGCCATGGGCATGGGCGGCGTTATTCGCACTGACGGCACTCATCGTACGTACAAATGCTGTGTCCTGGCACCAAGGTAACGGGTGCATGAAAATGCCAAGCTAACTTTTTCAGCTATCCGCCTCCTCATCTCCCACAACCAGATGGGCACCATTATTGGTCGTCAGGGTCTGAAGATCAAGCAGATCCAAGATGCCTCTGGTGTCCGCATGGTTGCTCAGAAAGAGATGCTTCCCCAGTCGACGGAACGGATTGTCGAGGTCCAAGGATCTCCTGCCGGCATCGAGAAGGCTGTGTGGGAAATTGGCAAGTGTCTCATTGACGACCACGAGCGTGGCTACGGTACTGTCCTCTACAATCCTGCTGTTAGAGTCCAGCCCGGCGTGGGTCCCGGTCCCGCGGCGAATGGTGGCAGCGCACCCGCCGGTGGTATGGGCGGCGGACGCTCGTACAACCGCACTGGCCATGGCGCTGACTTTAGTGACTCGCCGCCTGCCTTCTCTCGACGGTCCGGTTCGGATGCTGCCAGCAGGCCACCGCCCCCTACACACACGGAAGACGGTGAGGAGATGCAGACGCAGAACATTAGCATTCCGTCTGACATGGTTGGTTGCATCATTGGGCGCGGCGGCAGCAAAATCAGCGAGATTCGAAAGACCTCGAATGCTCGCATCTCCATTGCCAAGGCTCCCCACGACGACACTGGCGAGCGCATGTTCACCATCACTGGTAGTGCCAGTGCTAACGAGAAGGCCTTGTACCTCCTGTACGAGAACCTCGAGGCTGAAAAGATGCGCCGCAGCCAGGCGCAAGAGTAGACGGCTATGCTAGCACATCCTTCCACATTGGACACGATTGTGGGTGGTGCTGCCTCCACGCCACCCATTGAAACTGGCGAGTTTACTAGGAGGCCATACAGCCGCTACATGATATTGCTGGTCCTTCACGTTCGACAGCCATCTGTACGTGTCATTCCCTAATGAAGGCCCACCGACATGAGATCCAAAAGCATGAGCTTGATTAGTTTCTTACCTGCTGTTAAATGATGGATACCACGGATTTTTTGGGGGCATTGTTTTAACTTTTTTTTATTGTCGAGAGAGAGATCGATATCCAAGTGCACGCTGAGCGGTTCACGAATGTCATGATGTTATGGCCTTTGATATCCGGATCGCGCATGTGCTCATGGGTAGCAGCGCTAGTATCCATTTTGTGGTTTTTCTGGCGAAGAAGAGATGGGGCAGATATGAGTTTAGTCTCATTGCCTCGAGCTCTATGGTAGCACTTCAATGTGCTTTCCCTAATCACTCCCTCACCATTCCCCTGCTACAGCCCGTCACTCCTACCGATACCTACCTACTAGATACAATCAATCAAACATATTATGTCGGCATGTGAGATGTTGTAGCCCAAGGGGCAGTGATCCCAAGTATAGATATAGAGGAGATGAGCTGGCCTTTGCACAAGAAGCACAGCGAGGCTGCGAACGGCTGGACCCTCGCTGGTCGACTAGCGCATGTACGTCATGGTGTCACGCTTTGACACGAAGCACAGGACGCAAGTGCCGTTGGCCCCCCCCCCCTCGCTAACAGCTCAACCAGCGTCGGACCACTGCGGGTGGTGCACCACCATCCAACACGTCGACAGCCTCGAGAGTGCTGGCGAGGGCGCGTTGTCGAGTGGACGAGTAGTGCTCGAGGCGCGGCAGCCCTCTGATGCGGTGAGGTTCGGCAGCGGAGCTCGCTTATCCTGCTGTGCTTGCCAGGTTTGGTAGTGCCAGGGATCGCCCAGAATGCCGGAGATTGGTAGACTAGAGAGCACCGCACAGCTTTGACGCCCGACCGATTTCCGAGGCTGGGATGGCAGTTGTCTTTTCATGAGCTATGCTGTTCTAGGAAGGGGTGCATAGTGGTTAAAGATGATTCTTCTTGACCGCACATTCCCTCTTTTCCCTCCCCGTCTCTTCACCTCGACAGACTTTTTTGCCCGTCACTCAAACTGCACCAAACCACCCATACCAAGTCACATCAGCACTACACCACCATCTGGACCAGAGACAGCACTCAAGAAACATCATACCACCGGCACATTCTGACAGGATGGCGCCCGTTCAGACACAAACCATGACATCCCACCAGTTCGACAACCCAGTCACAGTCATCCGAGCCTCCGGACGGATATCCAAACCACCAGCGCGCTCCACACGCACACAAAACAAGGCGCTCCTGTCACATTCGCCACAGATTCCCACAGCACACCCAGACATTAACATCACATTACTCCGCAACAAGTTGCTCCTGCAATGCCGGAGATACCTACCCTCGGACCTCCTTCATGAAGCACTGGCAGACGGCATCTACTCCCGTGCCACTCACTGGATCACGCCGTGCTCGAGCGCTGCGTCCAAATTTGGCAAGCGGAAGAGGTACTACGTGCTTGACTCGTCGACATTCACGTTCCAGTCTCTTGGCAGCGCATGGGAAGCGCGGATCCTGTCGGGTGGCAGCCAGCCCATTGACGCTGGCAACGGGGTTGTCATCTTTGTCAAGGAGAGAAAGGAATGGGACGCCTTTATGGCGGGGTACAGAAGGCAAGGCAAGCGAGCGGGGCAATTGATGAAGCTCAAGCAAAAAGACACAGAGCGAGGGTGGCGAGACGCGTGGAAGCGAAAGTGCGGTATGGAAGAGGGCGGGGGCAAGGAAGTGAATGCCGGGCCCATGTGGGTGCTGGTCAAGAGCGCTGTTGCGAAGATTGTCAAGGGCGAGGCCTGAGACCAGCAAGGGGAGCGGGAGGAGAAGTTGAAGCTCACGTGTAGCAGCTTAGGGCAGAATGAGGCGGAGAGGGCGAGGTGCGTGGGCGGCGGGGTGGGGAGGGAGAGCGGTTAGCATCATCAGCAGGCCGGAAGCAAAGGGCTAGGCCTCGGCGTTTTTCTCTTTGCATCATTCTTAGCGAGCATTTTTTTAGACACGACCATTAACGATGGCTGGGGGGGGGGCGGTAAGCGCGTTCCTCAGCGCAACAACACCAGTAGAGTACATACATAGAAACACATGTATCCTTAATGGAAAACACGCACAACACAAGAACGGCAGCACGGCTTTGTCCGCATTGTTTCACCCTCCCTTTCGGCGCTATTTTTTTTCCTCATGTGCCCGTCTGCGCTCGTCCCTCCCCTCCCTTCCTCCCCCCGCCCTGAGCTTGAGACGTCCGCCCCACAGGGGACAAGGCCACAAGGGCGGGTGGTGGCCATGCTAATCGCCCACTGGTTCCGAAACGCTAGCTTCCGAATTCCGATTCCCGAAAGAGGCTCAAACGTGGCTCGTGCCGCTCACATTAGCGTTCTCCGTCCTTAGCTCCGGCGCGCCGCACTTGAAGCCACGGTTGTCAAGGCAGACCGCGAGGGCCAGAGACAAGAAATCATCAGGCCCTAAAGCCAGGTGTTCATTCTCGCCTTGGTGGCTGTTGTTTCGTTTATCATCGACATTACCCGGTGGATTTGACTCTTGCGCTTTCTCATTTCTACTTTTATCAGCTTGTTGCTTTTCATTTTCTGAGCGCTCATCTCCCTGCGCCTGTCCACTCCTTTTATCCCCCTCCAACCTTGCATCGTCGACGCAGAAGACTCGCAAACAACCGCATTACGAAAGAACAAAATGGCACAGGCAGTGCGCCGCAAGGCCAACGAAACCAATGGCCATGCGCACCACCGTCTAGACGATGCGGTGCACTCGATTGAGCAAAAGCTGGAAGAGCAGGCGGAGCTGCATGCGCGAAACCCTCAGGAACAGAAGGAGGCAGGACTGTTCCAGCTCGTCATTTGCGTCGCTGGTATCTACGGTAGTTTGTAAGTATCACAGCACGCATATGCGACAAAGGAATACACGCTGACGAGCGCAACCCCAGCATGACATGGGCCTGGATCCAAGAGCGTCTAACAACCACCACCCACGGCCCCTCCAACCAACGCTTCACATACTCCATCTTCCTCAACACCATCCAATCCGCCTTCGCCGCCATAACCGGCCTAATCTACCTCTTCCTCTCCGCAAAGAAAGACCCGAAAACCGGTGTTCGCACCGTCGCCCCCATTTTCCCTTCCCGCAACATTCTCCTCCCCTTACTAGGCATCGCGCTGACCTCGTCACTTGCCTCACCTTTCGGATACGCAAGCCTCAAGCACATCGACTACGTCACCTTCATCCTTGCCAAAAGCTGCAAACTGCTCCCCGTCATGTTCCTCCACATTTCCCTCTTCCAAAAACGATACCCACTGTATAAATACGCAGTCATCGGCTTCGTAACCCTCGGCGTCGCAGTCTTTACCCTATACAGCCCGTCCACTGCGAAGAAGGCCGCCAAGAAAAGCGGGAGCGTGAATGCGGATGCGTCGCAGACTGTCGGCTTGGTCTTGTTGGGTGTGAATTTGCTGTTTGATGGTCTGACGAATACGGTCCAAGATCACATTTTCACGTCGTTCAAGGGTTTCACGGGTCCCCAGATGATGTGTGCGCAGAATATCATGTCAACGGCACTCACAGTCTCGTATCTCCTCATCACCCCTCTTCTCGCCTCGACCCCGCTAGCCTCCTCGCTCGGCCTCGCCACCTCGGAACTCAGCGATGCGCTGGGTTTCATCTCCAAATACCCGGCTGTGGGCGCAGACGTCCTCATGTTTTCCGCCTGCGGTGCTATCGGCCAGGTGTTCATCTTTCATACCCTCGCCCATTTTAGCAGCTTGTTGCTTGTTACCGTCACGGTTACCCGTAAGATGCTGACTATGGTGTGGAGTGTGTGGTGGTTTGGACACGAAATTACGAGTATGCAGTGGGTCGGTGTTGGACTTGTGTTTGGTGGTATTGGTGCTGAGGCGGCGATGGGGAGGAGGGAAAAGGCTAAGAAGGCGGCGGCTAAGAAGGCTGAGTTGGAGGCTGCTAAGAAGAGGTAGATGGAGTTTCGGTGAGTTGAAGATATGGCGATGCTTCTTTTTCTTCTTCTTCTTTTTTTTTTCTTGTACATTCCAACGCACATTGCTGGTTTCTTTGCTCTGGAGACTTTTTGGAAATAGGGGGGAAGGGAAGGAGCACACCATATACCATAGACAAAGAGTGTAGAAACACCAATGTAGAAAGTTCAACCATCTTTCTCCCAAACCCCCCCCCCCTCCCCTCATCTCCTCTAATACACACGCTATCTAATTCTAAATCTACTCCACAACCCCCTTCCTCGCCCACTCCCTAAGCACATTCTTCTGAATCTTCCCCGTACTCGTCTTAGGCAACTCCCTCACAACCACCACCTCCCTGGGTACCATGAACCGACTAATATGGCTATTCTCTTTCGCCCACTGAATCACCTCCGCACCCAGCGTGTCGCTCTTGGAGCCATCTTTCGTAGTGACGAAGGCCTTGGGGCGCTCACCCCAGTGGGAATCCGGGACGGCGCAGACGCCGACTTCGAGGATGGCGGGGTGGGTGGAGAGCATTGCTTCGAGGGCGACTGAGGAGATGTTTTCGCCGCCTGGAAAGCAAACGTTAGTGTATAGATTTTGAAAGTGGGGGAAAAAGGGGGAACGTACCACTAATAATAATATCCTTTGCTCGATCCAAAATCTGAATTGCGCCATCAGGATGCCAGACTGCCAAATCACCCGTGTGCAACCATCCCCCTTCCCACAGCTTGCGTGTTGCCTCTGCGTCTTTGTAGTAGCCTTTTGCGCAGATATTGCCTTCGAAGATGATTTCGCCGATTTCCTGGCCGTTTTTCTCTACGTTTGTAAGGACGCCAGCGGGTTGCTCGGGTTTGATGACGCGGAGGGCTTTGGCGACGATGAAGCCGTGGCCCTGGCGTGCCATGCGGCTGTATTTTTCTTTGTCGGGGAGCGTGTCCCACTCGGGCACGTGGTAGCCCTTTGTGATGGGGCCGTAGGTCTCGGTTAAGCCGTAGACGTGGACGGGGTTGAGGTTCAGGTTTGACATTTGCTCAAAGAGCCAGGCTGAGGGTGGGGATGCTGCTACGGTGACGCGGACGGGTTGGGGCAGGCGTTCGGCTTCCTTGGCTGCGCAGAGTAGTGTGTTGACGGTTGGCGCTGCGTTAAAGTGTGTTATCCCTTCTTCCTTGAGCAGGCGCCAGATTTCTGGGTAGTCAATCTTTCGAAGGCAGTAGTGTGTACCTCGGACAGCGGTGACGGACCAGGGAAAGGTCCAGCCGGTGGCGTGGAACATGGGTAGTGTCCAGAGATACTTTGCGCGGCCTGAATGGTAGTTGAGCCCGGATTCAATGATATTGCCCATGGCAGCGAGATAGACGCCGCGATGTGTGTATTCAACCCCCTTTGGTCTGGCCGTGGTCCCACTCGTGTATGCAAGCGCAATAACGTCTTCCTCGTTCTTAGCATGCGATTCCAGGTTCTCCCATCCTTTACCGCCCTGCTCTATATCATACTTCAGTCCCTCCAACACCGCATCGTCAAAAGGACCCGAGAGCTCGCCCTCGGTGGCATCCATGTCCGTGTCGACTAGGATTGGTACATCCGGTTTTGCCTTTCTATAATCGTCTAGCAGGCTCACAAATTCCGCATCCGCGATAATCATGTCTACGTCCGAATGTTGGAAAATGTAGCTAATATCATCGGGTTTGAGCCGATAATTGATAGCTACATTTACAGCTCCCGCGGCCGCAATTCCAAATATGCTCTCCAGGAACGCTGGCGTATTGGTCGCCAGTATACCCACTCTCTTGTATCCATGTTTCTTCAAGTAGTATGCCAGTCCTCGCGCGCGATCCGCAGCTTCGGCATAAGAACGCCGCAGGATCTGGTTGTTCGCAGTCTTGTGGTATATGGCCAAAGCATCAGGCTCAATCTGTGCAGCGCGCCAGAGAAACCATGTCGGGCTGAGCGTGTGGAAGTTGTTTCTGTGGTGGTATTCGTGGCTATCGCCGGGTTGGATGGGCGGCGGACCGGGTACGGGGTTTGCAGAGGTGAAGTGCGATGCGAGCTGCTTGAGACGGTCTTTGGCACCCTCCATGGTGTATGTCTTGTATCCAACAACAATTGGGATGAAACAAGCTTTTATACACACACGAGCTCCAGGGGCGATCTACAAGCTTGGCCAAGCTGAGCTGAGCTATAGACGCGTGAATGCGGAGTAAGTCCGCTGTGGGTTCAAGTGCGAGAGATGTCCGAACTCTTTCGCGCCAGGGTACTGTAGGACTGTGATGACAATCTCAATAACATTCAAAGGGGCACGGTCAGCAAAAAGCAACATTCAAGTAAATCACAACCGAAGCCCCAAAAAGAGACGCGTTTAGGCAGTGCTGGGCGGGTTAACACGTAGAGTCGTTACCTACGACGCCGGGTTGGGGAAATCTGGGGAAGAGATCTGATGCGGGACGACGTCAGGGCCGAGGTTAAGCGCTAGCTGGCTTGCCATCTTGGCCATTGGCCATCCGGCCATCCTTCCGACCGCGGCGGTTCTGCGTGCACATTGCCTGGCTTGCTTGTGCAAGATGACGGTATGAATTGCACTATTGGTCTGGTCAAATGCATTGTCAAAGGGGACTGAATTGGATTAACAACATAACCGCCAGTCTATTGCGAACGCTCAACGCCATCAACATGCTTTACATCAGCTGTGATTTTTCATTTCGTATTGCTTCTAGCCGGAAGAGTACCTGAAGACACAGCAGACCGACCGCAAAGAGACCCATGAACACGTAAGCACTCTGGTATTGATGTGCTCTTTTAGCCTGGACACCCTTTCGAATGGTCGGAGTATAGTAGAGGAAAGAAACATCCCATGAGCCAAATGCAATCCACGCCGAACCACATCACCGAAACCGACACTGGTCATCAACTGCCGTTTTCTAGTATCCGAGGGCGGTAAGCTGCTCCTGGGTCTTGCTGTCCACGTTGGCCGTCTTCTTGGCCTCGGCCAACTGCCGTCGGAGGGCCTTCTTGCGCTCGTAGTAAGCAGCACCCTTGACCTTCCTGCGCTCCTCAAGACTGCACAAAATTTTGTTAGCAACACAAATTGGTGTGTGATAGTCACAAAAACATACCGGGCAACAACGTCCTGGTACTTCCAGCCGAACTCGTGGCCGAGACGTCCGACAGTGCAGTACTTGCGGCCAGGCTTGAGCCTCAGTACCCTCAGGGCCTGGGGAACAACGACGCGCTTCTTCTTGTCGTAGGGGGCGGGGATACCCTCAAAGGTCTTGAGGCGCTCCATGGCGGCGGCACCACGAGCGGTCTTGTGGGGAATCATGCCACGGACGGTTCGCCAGAACATCTTGGAGGGGGCGCGGAAGTGGAAGGGACCTGAACGGCGGATTAGCACGTCGTCGGCGAATTGGCACACAGCAGAATTCTTGCTGCCAGAGTGCCGCAGATGTATAGGGGAGACATACCACCGCGGGTGGGGTTGAAACGGGTCTGCTTGCGCAGGAAAGCCGAGTACTTCACTGTATGACGCTGTCAGCAGCCGTAGTTTATTTGTTGGAGTGTTCCAAGAGCGCTTCGCAAGAGCAGCCACAATGCACATCAACAACCATTCAATGCCCTTTGGTCAACCCCTTTTCGTGTGCATTCATTGTGGCCTGCTGCCTACGTCGCTTGCTCGTATTCGGTGGGTGAACGTACGCTTCGCGCGGAAGAACTCGCCGGAGATGTTGAGAGCCTCACATCGTACGACGACGATCTTCTGGCCATTGAGGAGCTGCTTGGCGACGGTGCTGGCGAGGCGACCGAGCAAGTGGCCCTTGCCGTCGATGACCTGGGTGCGCTGTCAGCGAGAGACTCCTTGGAAAGCAGCTTGTGCATTGGTGTTGACAAAAGGCGCGGGCTGGCACAGCGACCAAGTGCAACCGCGTGCGCTAGAAATATGCGGCTTCGTGTATTCGGGGCGTACGTACAATGACGGGTTCGAAGGTCGACATTTTGCTCGACTCCGGTGTGCTGTGAGGTTAGTTGTCGTGAGGAAAGAGCTCGTTGCAGCGGATTCCAATACCACCAACAGGCTAAGCGAATATTTCCACTGGTGTGTGTGTGGCCCGTGCACGGCTTAGCGTCGCTCGAGAAGCCTCTGCCAGTCCTCTTCAGCGCAAGATGCTCGTTTGGGAGGCGAAGCACCTCACCGAATTTGAGAGCTTTGTGCAGAGCCCTGGAGCTTGGTGTTGTCTCTTTTCGTTGCGCTTATCGAAATCGGGTGGGAATAGTAGTACCGTGGTGCTGAGACAGCACTCAGGGAGTACCACGATCCTCAGAACGGCCATTTCCAAATCCGCCAAATGCCTCTGTGATTTCCTTACACCTGTGGCAGTCCTTTACAATTGACAGATACGTCGCATCCAGTTACTGCAGTTGTGTTTATCCAGATTCCGTGTATGGTTGACGTTGAGCATACCTGGCCGTGAGAAAAATAGCACCAAGTCAATTTTTGTACTTTGCGCCAAGTTCGCAGCACGTTGACCACACAGCAGCTTACACAAGGAACGCCCGAGTTTGCCTACAGAGAAACGTACATGCCTGAAAATACGCGGATTAAGAATTTTTTCTCATACCAAAATCGCAATCGATTCGTTCCTTTTTTTTGATAACACACTCACAATGATATATCTATGGGTGATGTTGGCAGGTACGCCCTGCAACTCTCCGTTTCCTGCATTCGCACAAATTGAGGTGTACTACTCTCGAATCTTTCCAAGGAACGCGCAGTCGCTGTTGATTACGATGCGAAATCGCTGACTGAGTGGCTATCTCCTCTGCCAATAGCCCTTACGCTTGTATACTGAACTAGCCATCGATATCTGATTGATTTTTTCATCATGCCATGTTGGTGCGGATGAGCTGACTATCAATCAACCGGCTCAGTTGTGCGACGAATCTTTACCATTCCATTTGCCAGCTGTACCCACTCACCCACTCACTCACCAGCACTTGTCCTTTGTCACAAAAGAAGCTTCCCGCACACGGAAGCCCATATACATGGTTGCAAGCAAGCTTGTTGTGCATAGGCCTTGATATTGCATCACTGGGAGATCTATGTCCGTTTAACACGAGAAATGACCGCAGAAATGCCGTCAACTTACCTAAAAGCTTTTTTTTGATCTACCCCAACTTCTGCATATGCAATTATTAAACCTTAGAGATCGGAAATAGTCGATCATAATTCATCCCTTCCCGACAGCACCAGGCTGCGTATGTTGTCTCATAGGTCTAGAGATTCAATTTCCCACATCCAAACTCCGCGTGCGAGACAAGCTCCATCGCCTACATCAGAGAAAGCGGTGGACTGAAACCACTGTTATTAATATATAACACATATGATAATGCCTGAGTTTCGTTAGTGGTGTGTACTTATGCGAATGGCTAGACATGCTCACAGAACAGGGCTATTGGGGCGTACGCTCACAACTGCATGTCTAGACTCCAAGACCTGGTCAGCGTGAGAGCAACAATCTTGGCATTTCATCATGTTTATGCATGGTTCATTCCAAGTGTCAGCGCAACGCCGAAAGTCAAAGTCATTCACCGGGGGCCCAACCTGATGTGCGTATCTGACTTTTCCTGTGCCTTGGCCATTTCCCACGTACATACATTTCCAATTTGCTAATGCACGGAGCAGAATCTTTGCAGACAACAGATGTTGGTCAACCCAATCCTGCGGATGTCGTCACAACGATCGTCGCATCCCCTGGATTTTCGCCTCTAGGTTTTCCACAATCTTACCACAATCTTACATACGTTCTGGTCCAACAATCTGGCACGAAGCCCAGTTATCACTAGTAAGCAACGGGTCCATGCAAACTATGTACTTATTCCCTACTAGTTGGCGTAAATGGTAAAAACTCGGCTTTTAATGGTCCCTACATTCGAGAAACCATGACTAGAGCAACTTTACAAGGCTGTGACGTCTGCGCAAGCCAACGCCTGGCGAAAACGTTGAGATCGATCGCGGTCTTTTATGCCGAAACTAGATACAAACCAACAAACAAGTTCGCAATTATTGCTCGGTGGTTAGTATTGCCTAGACGCTATGCGCTGGCTGTTGACCGCATGTCTTTCAATACGATCGACGCGGTCGTTAAACTGTGATCGAGCGCACAGATGTGCGACCCATGTGACATTTGACCGTCTGTTCGCAGATGAAAGGGGACAGTTTCAGTGTACTGCAATATAGATAGTCCATATTACCCCATGCAAAAGGAACAGGAAAAGCGTTATCCCATGTACGAGATTCCACCCGTCATCGGCCCCTTCTCCGCTGTTGTTGAGAGGTCATCCTTGGACTTTGGATGGTTGCCGTCGGCTAGCCACGTAGTCATGGTCCTGGCTGGCATGCTGCCACACTAAGTCGTGTCATGCGCCACAGCAAAACGCAGACGACTTGGCAACCCTGAACATCTGCACATCTGCGCTTGGCATTATGCACGTAACCTGCTTCTCAGCCACGTTTCACGCAGTGCAACACCAGCCGAGGACGCGACATGCGCCACTCCTTGGGTGGATATTGTTCCAGGTTTTTGAGTTGTGGCGCAAAAGGAATCGTACGTGATTGCTCTTTGTGTGGCTAGGGCCGTGGCTAGGGCCGTGGCTAGTGGTGTGGCTAGTGCAGTGGCTATGACAACAGCCGGTGCATGAGACACATTGGCATCTCGGCTTACATGTCGATTTGCACCCTGCGACTCATGGCAAGCAGCCAGTCAGAGCCGCCCTTTGGGCTGAACCAGCTGAGTCAGCCGGAAGTCGGCACCTCTAGCTCGATAATATGCGCCACTAAACATCGTACCCATCAAAAAGGTGTTCCCACCTCCAACATCCGCATTCGGAGCTCTCTTCATGCCAAGGGGCCTTGTTATGACGCAGGTGTGCAGTATCGGTACTTCCGAGAGGCACGAATGGGGTGACGCTCTACTTTTTTCCCCTTTTACTAAACAGCAATAGGCCACCGTTACTCAAGGAATCGCTTGGCCTGTCTTCAGCAGCAGACTTCGCCATGTGCGTGTGACCGTATTGCGAAGGAGCGCCTCGCCAATCCAATACGCTTTACCGGTACATACAAGGAACCTACGGGGAAACTAACGCGGGAAACCCGTCTTCCCCCCTGCTGTTCCAAAAAAGGGCAGTCGGCGGGCAGATGGCTCACGAAGCGGGCATGGACGGGCGCTGCCCACCTGTCAGCTCTCCTCTTTTATTCGATAGTTGGGCGCATACAGTCTTGCAATGACTCTGCTATGCTGCGTAGGTCCGTACATATCACGCTGACAAGAGAAACAGCCAAGGCATGGCTGGAGCACTGTGCGATGAATGAAATCGGTGAAGCAACCGCCGAATGCATGGAGACTAGGGTCACCAGCCGCAGTCAAGCCACGCTGTCATGTTTCTGGCGACTTTATCCGACGCTAAGAAGGTAAGGCTGGGCAACTGGGTCAAGTGGAGAGGACGATGCTTCGGAGCCTCGCCCTTGTCCACATCCCGAGAGTTTGTATCTGGAGGGGATGAAAGAATTGCAACCGGTTGATAGCAACATGACGGATCCGTTAGTAACGATATAGGGTGTGGGCACCATGACCTCAAGCGAGAGTTGTTGACTGATGATCGTTACTCGAACAAGAGGCTTTAGAGCGCACGAGGAGCAACAAAAGAAGGCCAAGCTGCGACGGGACAGCGGGTCACGCCACTAGTAGGGCCCCCGGCGGTGCAGCGCCACGGCCACAGATCCGCTTCTCTTCGCTTCAATGTCCAGAATGTATTGTTAGGCAGGGCCCCAACTGGAGCCGTACCATATGGCTGCTTCTTCCGTGGCGTGGATGGCGGCTCAGCAGGACCCCTCACCTGTGTTCCCCGTGGCATGGGCTCCCAGCTGTGTGACGCCACAGGGCGCATATTGAGCCATGGTAAGTGCTGACCACTGACCGCGATAGTGGTGTGCAGCTCCCGCTGTGCGTCCCAGGAGGTCTGAGTGCCGCCAAATCACCATTGCCACTGCCGCGAGTGGGGGCGGGAGCCCATGAGATAACCGTCATTCAGGTTCAGCCAAACGGTACAGTAAATTCGACGGCTTGCTCTAGGCAAGCTCAATAGATGACTGTGATCTTATTCATGGGGCCCCCAAGGCTACGTGCCGAGACCATAACCCAAAACCCGAGCTTGGCCTACAGGTAACAATAGAAAACGGACAACTCGGCGGACAGCAACGATTCGACTATTCGACTCCATCCATCGCCCAAGCCCGGCGGGACGGTGCCCATGCGACATGCGACATGCGACGGCGCTAACCCTAGAACTAATACGTGACCCACACGCTTCTCCGCCGCAGTATAACCCTGTCGGAAGCATCCACCAGTTTACTCTTAGGCGCAGCATTCCCCCCAGCCACAGGACGCGATGCTCGATGCTCTCCATCTGCCAACCATGACTTCCCCGGCCCTCACGACAGCTGAAGACCTGCCGGCAGAGTCTGTCCGCTCCGCCCCTTTGGAAACCCATCAAGAAGACACATCCGAATTCGGCGAAGAAAACTCGGAAACTAATGACGTCGGCGACGATCAGCCACCCAAGCCGCAGCCTCAGAAAAGACGACGGGTGACACGTGCCTGTGATGAATGTCGGCGCAAGAAAATCAAATGCGACGGCAAGCAGCCGTGCACGCATTGTACCGTCTATAGTTATGGTATGTTGGTAGCCACGTGTATAGCCGGAAATAATCCTGTCATCTTTTGAACCCACGCTAACACGGTACAGAATGGTAAAAAAGCCCCCCGGATAGAACCGGACATTGCAAAATCTCAAACTAACATGCTGCAAGTACTTACGATCAACCATCAAACCGCCGACGGAACGCAACTCCTCAGTATATTGAGGCCTTGGAGAGCCAACTGAAGCGTGCCAAAGCCTTATTGCAGGTGGTGCTCCCAACTGTAGATTTAAACGACCCTGCCATCGATGCCCACCTTCAGAATGGATTGCTACCACAGCTACCCCAGGCGGCTCCCCGACTTCCCGTGATGCCCATGGAATCACGCGCGCCCCATCATCATGTCCCTTTGCAAAACGAAGATGTTCCTGACTCACATCTAGAGGCCATGGTCAAGGCGACAGGCCAGCTGGATCTTGACGAAGAGGGAAACTGGGATTACCAAGGCCATTCTTCCGGACTTAGCTTCATGAGGGGGCTTCGCCAATTTGATGACATGTTCCAAATTCTACCAGATGCTTCGCCATCTTTTAAGCAACGTACAATGTCTTATGATGCCTCCTCACCAAGTGCTCTTTCCATAGCTGGATCTACGTCTTCAGCGATCAATGTGGCTCTTCCCAGCAAAGAAGAGGCACGCACTTTGTGCGACAACGCCATTATTCAGTATACTGCCATGCTCCGAGTGGTCCATCTTCCTACTTTCTATGAGCAGATGGAACGCGTATACAAAGTAGCACCCGAAAATTACGGAAGTGCTGAAACTAGTTTCTTGCCTCTGCTTTTCGCTGTTCTGGCCCTGGGAACGCTCTACTCAGAGAATGAGCAGGGTGCTGATGTTACAGGCTACGATGCCCTAACTGACGAAGGGTAAGTGATTCTCCCAATGGACGCCAGCACCCTCAAGCTAACATACCCAGACTCAAGTACTTCAAGGTTTCCCGCCAACTCCTGGACATTACTGATTGTAGAGATTTAACCTCGCTTCAAGCCATTGTTTTCATGATACAGTTTTTGCAGTCATCGGCCAAGCTTAGCACATGCTATGCGTATATTGGAATTGCCCTACGCTCAGCACTGCGTATGGGTTTGCACCGTTCGTTCAATGTCACATTCTCGCCTATCGAATCTGAAACACGTAAACGTATATTCTGGGTTATTCGGCGAATGGACACATATGTTGGAGCTATGCTCGGATTACCGCGATTCTTGGAGGACGAAGATATCGATCAGGAATGGCCGGCCGAAGTTGATGACGAATACATTACAGAGACTGGGATTCTGCCTATGCCAGAAGGAACCATTTCCGTAATGGCTGCTTTCAACGCGCATACTCGTCTCGTACAAGTACTGAACAAAATCTGCAAATATGTGTATCCTATCAAGGGTACGCAGTCGGGCGGCAAGAATTCGGTAACCTACACTGTGGGTTACTCCAAGATCCGAGAAATTGAGAAAGACTTGGCACGCTGGCTAGACGAGTTGCCCGCCGCACTGAAGCCTGGTGGCGAGGTTCCACCTGTTATCAAAAGGTATGTTTAGAGTCCCTTTTCTATGCTTGTTACATCTGCTGATAGACATGACAGGGTTCAACAGCTTCTTCGCATGGCTTTTGGACATGCACAGCTCTTGCTATACCGGCCATTTTTGCACTATGTTTCACAATCTTTCAGCGCCAAAGCTGTTGACCAGAGGGCATTTGCATGCGCCTCTGCTTGCGTCAACGTCTCCCGTAACATCATCCACATCTCCACAGAAATGCGGAAGCGCGGTGTACTAGCCGGGGCATATTGGTTCTCCATGTACACGACATTTTTCGCTATCGTATCAATTCTCTATTTTGTATTGGAAAATCCTACTAGCCCCACCAGTTTTGAGTTGCTACGAGATGCTGTGGAGGGCAAGGAGGTACTGGCCTATTTTGCAAAGAGAAGTCTGGCAGCTGATAGGTGCAGTATTGCGCTTGAGGTACGCAAAACCCAACCTCAAATAAACCCGTTACGCTAACCATTTTCAGGGCATGTTCGAACGGCTACCAGAGTCTATTAGACATGGTGGAGAGATCATTGCGTCAAAAAAACGCCGACAAGGAAGCTCACCGCAATCCTCAGGAACAAGACCTACCTTGGCCAGTCAAAAAGAAACGATAAGCCCACGACGAGCGAGCACCTACCCTGACAACATTCCACACGTCAAGACGGCTGGCCCTGACGCGTCCTATCCGTCTCCCCACAGTCATTTTGCTGGGATTGGCTCAAACTCTTCATATCCCTCACACTCAATCTCTAACCCTAACTTGTTCGATGGTGTTCCGGGTCTCACACCTACCTCTTCCAATGACAGTCTGCCAAGCTTTGGTATGGCCCCTATTCATGACGCGCAACAAAGCTCGGTCTACAGTCCTTCGGTTTTGAGCAACTCATTCACAGATCCATCAGGCATGAATGTGCCAATCGCAGATATCTCGACTATGATGTTTCCTTCTACCGACCCTCTTGCCTATCCGAATCAACCAATGACTGCTTTCGAAAACAGGCATCCTCAAGCGTTTGATCGCACCAGTGTTCCACCGGTGAGCAGCGGCCTTCCACACCCAATGTCGTCCGGCATAGACGTGAAGGGGCATCCTCCCATGTTTGCACCAACCAGTATGCCCGGTGGTCAAGGCCGACCACAGAACGACAACGAAGCCCAACTGTTTAGTAATATTCCCATGTACTTGATGCAAGGCGCACAGCAGTATCGAACCTATCCACAGCCAGGGATGCAAATACAAGGACCACACAATGTTCAGTTCGATGACTTGCTTACCCAAGAGGACTGGTCACATTCTTTCATGGACCCGGCGTTGACCATGGGTAATGGGAGGCCGCCACATCAGCAATTTATCCCGCATGGGTGGCGCTGAGACAGCGATTCCAATGGACACATGATTAACCGAACTGGAGTGCTCCTAGATTCGGAATGCCGCTTATTGTTCGACTGAGAGCCCTAATCTCAGGTCAGAGAACTGCCACAAGGTGGAGCCCTTACAAACCATTCAAATAAATGACGCCACCACATCCCGGACATCTTCGGCCACCCGGCCTCTGCGCATTACGAGCAACGGCCATACATTTTCCTTAGTGCATATGATTTCCATTGGCGTTTTCAAGTATCAAAAGCGTTATACCCCAAGGCAACCGGCTGGCACCGAGAAATTAAGCATTTTTCAACGGTTGGTGGAGGGTGAGGGCAGAGCCTCGCTGCTCAACGTTGCAACTCCGGTGTTCACTTCGATTGCGACCTGTACAATTCGCTCTAGTGTTACTTTTGTTTTGTTGGTTCCATAATTTTATTTTTCCAATCTAGGGCGGCGTTTGACTAAACAGAGTAGAAGGATGAATATACGGACTCGCGGTTGCTAGTCCCTTCAACAGAGAGTTTCTTTTTTTCGCAAGGGTATTCGGGGAGAGGGGGTAGAAGTTGAAGAGGCACATTGCCTCAATTCGTCTCGTAAGATGATAACCAGCTGCCTTATTAGAGTAGTAAATCAATACACGCATATCAACGGCACATTTGATTCCAATTGTAAGAAACGGCGGACCAATTCAAACGGGGCACCTCGCCTCTTCTTCCAGGCAGAAACCGCAGAACGCTACTAACCGTATTGCGCATTTGCTCTGCAGTTTGCCGAGCGAATAGCCGAGCATCCAATGACCACGACTATCCTTGGACGAAGCTCGAGTAGTCGAGGACCAGTGACTGCAAGACACTGCATGTAGGCGTAAAGCGGACAGGAAGATGCTGCAGCAGGGCGGGGTAGAAGAAACCTCGCGGTATTTCCAAGACCGATGCCTAGCAATTACACCATCCGCCAAGTCAGACTACTCTTCTGGGTTATCATTCGCCAAGCACAAGCACCGCCATTAGCAGCGCAGTCCAAAGTGGAGAATTCGCAACCGCCAAGCGTGAAGTACCGGCTTTTTACTTTGAGCCAGCTCGCAGTCAGCAAGCCCTTCTTGTTTTCTTTACCACAAGACCGGGTTTTCCGCACCCCGTACTTACACACCCCCGTCACTTGGGCTTTCTTGGAACCCAAGCCTACGTATCTAACGACCTTCTTAACCTGGATGATGGGTGTAGATGTAGAGGTTAGCCTGCCATGTACTGATAGGCTCAGTTTGCTTGTCATGTTGCGAACGGGCGGTGTTGAGTCGGACCAAGGATGATGATGAGGTGGGGGACGGCTTTCTAGGCGGTTGGGGGATAGTGGGAAATGTATTAGTAGCGTATATATATATGATGTGAGTGTGTTACCTGGTTCTTGGGAAGAGCAGCGAGTTCTACTGCGGGCTTTTTCTTGTCCTTCTAGAAGTTGAGGCTCTTGTGGTAGTAATCATGGTTTTGTTGCCCTTGTTGTCGGTGCTTGGCTCTGCTGCCGTGAGCAGGGCGGCAATGCTTGGTACCGCTGCTGAGTATGACGACGGTACTGTGCACCATATGATTATGGAGATGAAGGTGGTATGTTGATATTGTTTTCTTTCTTTTTGTGTCTGTTTGAGAATTGGCTTTCGTGGCTAACGTTATAATCTAGGCCCAGTGGGATGCTGAACTTGCCTCGGGCCAAATGGACAGCTCCAGGTATCCTGAGTTGGGCTACACGCCATGTGTGGATGGTTTTGCGGCTGCAATTCCGGGAAACTACAACAATACCTTCAAGTGCCATAACGTTAGTTCTCCTATTTCTAAACAATATGGCTATGTAGCTAACACGGACCAGATTGATCTTTATCACTTCCTGCCACACCACCTTCTTGGAAGTAGCCAGGGTCAAGGTTCCTCGTCGTGGGGCTGGACATCTGAAGATGGACGTGAGTTTGTCGCCATTGGCCAATTCGATGGAACGGCCTTTGCGGAAATCACCAGAGAGGGCAAGATGGTTTACCTCGGACGGCTGCCGCAGTACGACGCCATTGGATCACGTTGGCGCGAGATCCGCGTCATGAACGACTACGCAGTGATTGGCAGTGAGGCCATCAAGCACGGAGTGCAAATCTTCGACATGAAGAAGCTGCTAGACTTGGATGGCAGCGAACCCAAGAACTTTACCCAACAGGATCTTACCGGTCATTGGGGGCTGGGCACGAAGTGGAATGACTTGCCCGTAGGCAGGACACACAACATTGTCGTCAACCCCGAACTCAACTACGCAGTTGCCGTTGGCTCCGTCGGCGGTAACGAGACTATCCGTGTCCGTGGAAACCTTCCCTGCCGTGGAGGTCTCATTTTCATCGACATGACCGACCCGTCCAACCCCACCAGCCCCGGATGTGCAAGTGGTGACGGGTATGTACACGACGCAGAATGCCTGGTATACCGTGGTCCAGACACCAGATACTACGGCCGCGACATTTGCTACGCGAGCAATGAAGATACGCTTACAATTTATGATGTTACAAATAAGACGGGTAACACGACGACGATCATCTCGCGGACGTCGTACCCGGGTGCCGAGTACGTCCACCAGAGCGCGGTCAACAACGTCACGTGGCAAGAGTACCTCTTCCTCGACGACGAATTTGATGAGCGCGACGCAAAGGTAGGACCTATGACACAGGGTCTGCCCACTACTCACATCTTCGACATCCGCGACTTGGAGAATCCCTTCTACTCGGGTAACTACGAGGGCAAGCGCCGAAGTATCGACCACAACCAATACGTTGTAGACAACTACCTCTACCAATCCAACTACGGCAATGGACTCAACGTCTTGGACATCAACTCCATCACCTCGGACCCCACTGGCGGCGGTATCTGCGAGGCCGGTTTCTTCGACATCTACCCCGAAGACGACGAGAACGAGGGCGGCGGCACTGTTGCTTTCCTCGGCTCCTGGTCCTCATACCCCTACTTCAAATCGGGCTTCATCTTCGTGCACACCATCGAGCGTGGCTCCTTTGTCGTCAAAATGACCAGCAAGGAATGCGAGAAGCCCAAAGTCTGCTCTGTCGACGGCTGCCTGAGCGGCATGCGCACAGCAAATGTCGAGGGAAGGTTGCAGGAGAGTCAAGAGTTCTGTGGCAACTTTACGCAGAGGCAGATTGAAGATGAGACGGCTGTGCCGGACTTTGCAAGGACTGCGTGTGCTGGTAATGATACTGTGGCAAGGGTTAGCAGTGCGTGTGCTTGCTTGCCTACGCTCGCGGTACCTGAGTTGCCACGTACGACGAGTCGCCCGCCGGTGCCTACGGTGTTGCCGCCCAGGCTGTAGCAAGATGTACGGAGTAATGGATGTGTTAAGAGCATTCTCATAGGAAAGCAAAAGTACAAGTCGTAGATGAAGAAAAATTAATTCTTACGCCAAGTTCCATTTCAAAAAAACAATCGCATGAGAAGTGAGATTCTTGCGTGATTTCTGTGTTATAAGATTCAGTAGCCAGTCGTCAATCTGGCATCTTGCTGAACAACGTGGTGGTGCCTGGCACACGGCTGACCAAAAACAGACTAGTGCCCGCGCCACATGCTAGCGCGCGTGGCTCAGCCGCCAAAATCGACGTAACGTCATTGTTGCTGGGTTCGCTTGACAGATGAGAGCTCGCCCACTTTCTGGACACTCGTCTTCTCCCTATTCACCAGAACCTGTTCCATTGGACGCTGCGATTGCACATGGGAACGCTGTAGCAGTCAGATCCATCTCCTACTTTTCCATCCCAAAGACGCCATCATCCCTTTATAGAGCCCATCAGCTCTCGCCGAGCATCATACATATCTACCTGCCGCACAACAATGGCAACACAACGCAAACCTCTATCCGCTGAAAGCAACGGTACTCCTACTACAGCTGAGACGCCTGCTGGTACCATGCGCCTCCCGACCTCGTCTGCTCGTCGCTCGCCGTTCCTCCCTACGCGCCTCGAGGCCCAACTCATCGCCATCTACCCGCTTACCCTCCTGCTCGGCAGCGTATTCAGCACGCTCTCGCCCTCGACGCGCAATGCGCCCTACTCGGCAAGCCTACAGTCGCACCCAGCCGAGTTTGCGCCCTCGTACTTTGCGCAAAAGAAGAACGTCTTCAACGTGTACTTTGTCAAAGTAGGTTGGCTCTGGACCACGCTCGCATTCGCCGTTTTTGTCGTCTTCCACCCCAGTTTTGGACAGGGTGCAAGCACGAGGAGATTGAGAGCATTCTTGAGATATAGTCTTGTTACCATGTGGTGGTACTTCTTAACACAGTGGTTCTTTGGCCCGCCGCTTATTGATCGCGGGTTCAGATTTACGGGCGGCCAGTGCGAGCTGCTGAGGAATGACGACGCGAGAGATGATATGAGTACCCCGAGGGAATACATCACGGCTGCAACGTGCAAGGCGGTGGGGGGCACGTGGAAGGGTGGTCACGACATCTCGGGCCATGTCTTTTTGCTCATCCTTGGGTCTTCGCTGCTATGGCTCGAGTTTCTCCCTGCATTGACGCGCGTTGAGGGGCTCAGGGACGGCAGGTTGATTACCCTACCTGATGGAAAGGTCGCGAGTGTGGCCGTGGAAAAGGACCTAGCCAAGACTGAGGGCGAGGCTACTGCTCGGGGCGTCAAGTTTGCTCTCGGCGTTGCGGCGTTGATGTGGTGGATGCTGCTCATGACCGCGGCTTACTTCCACACTTGGTTTGAGAAGTTCACGGGACTTCTTGTGGCATTTGCGGGGCTGTGGACCGTGTACTTTCTTCCAAGAGGTGTCCCGCAGGCAAGGGCGTGGTTGGGCATGCCCGGTGTATGATGAATGGGGGATGGATCATCGGGTGGATTACACGGCATTTTCAGTCTTTTAATCATGAAGGTTGAACGCGCGGAATCGCATAGCTTGCATTACGATGATGAGTAGGATGTATCGAGTAGAGGCATAACAGGCGTAGTATTGTTTAATTCCATGTACCACCATTCTGATCTCGTTTTACCTTTGCACTATTCCTTCCATCCTAACATGAGATTCGATCGTCTCCACAGGGATCAGCACCGATGAACCCCGATGCAACCAAGATCTCAATCCTCCACTACCGAAAGCCCTTTCCGCTTCACTCCGCGCGTCTTTTTTTCTTCTTTCCTGATTTGCAACAAAAAATTCCTCTGCGTGCATCATACGATGTGTAAACATCCCTGCAACCCTCTGGTCCTACTACTCCTCGGGAGAACCTAACATGCTTAACATTCTCCCGAAGCATCCAATCCCATCATCGCAAGCGGGGGTCCCCCGCACTTTCCTCCACTATCGAATGCGCACGCACAAAGTAGGGAGTACCAAGTACATACCCGAACCCCCCTCACTAGCATTAGTACCTGTACACGGGAAAAGAGCCCCCCCCCCAAAAAACGCACGAGTTATTTAACCCATGACGCCATGAATCTCCACTTTCAAACGTCGGCGCCCGCCGTTCCCATTTTTTTTCGTTCCAAATGCCCAACGTGGTAGAGCACCCGCACACGCACCATTGGCTGCAATGCTGCAAGCACCTGTCTGCCAATCACTGTGTTCTCCGTTAATTCTCCGCCTCGTTTTTTTGGCCTGATGGGGGGGTTCGCGGACGAAGTTGCTTGCTTGCTGCTAACCCCCAGGATTGCCCCCCGTTTCCCCCACTTTCCTTCCCCCTCACGGATGGTGAAGGTGCGGGTTCTTTTGGGAGTTAGGTGAGGGGGGACGATCTCGGGATGTGAGCGATCGGTCGGTCGGTCTGGCGAGGTGGGTTGGGGGAAATATGTATATATAATGGTAGCAAGTTTTTTGTTCGTCCAAAGTTTTTTTCTTCTTGTATTAATGTACTGTTGTTTGCATCGAGCTTGATCTCGCCATGTTGGGTTTCAAGGGTGTTTGTGTGTTGGGCCTATTGGTCCACGCTGTTGTTGGACAGGATGGTAGGTTTTTTGTGCAACTTGAACTTGATTGAGATATGGACTAATTGAGAGGAATGATAGCTGTTACGGCGAGTGGAACGAACTTTACGCTGACGGCGGATGGCATGTCGTACCTTTTCCATGTGGATACACAGTCTGGAGATCTCAGATCAGATCATTTTGGTGGTCCGGCAACGGATTTCACGCCTCCTGCTCGCATCTCCTCTAGCGGATGGGTTGCTGGAGTCGGCAATGCTCGTCGCGAGTTTCCTGATATTGGTCGTGGCGACTTTCGCTTGCCTGCTATCCATATTCAGCATGCGGATGGCGACACTGTAACGGCTCTCCGGTACCAATCTCACGACATTTCGCAGGGCAAACCTTCGTTACCAGGGCTTCCAGCGACGTATGGAGAAGCTGGCGATGTCACTACCGTGACTGTACATCTGTACGATAATGTGTCTGATGTTTCGGCCGCACTTTTGTACTCGATTTTCCCAAAGTACAACGCTATTGCACGTAGCTTTACCATTACAAACAATGGAACTGCAAATATCTCGATTGAGAGGGCAGCGAGCTTCAGTACCGACTTTCCCAATGTCGAGTTGGAAATGATTGAGCCTCATGGCGATTGGTCTCATGAGTTCCAGACAGTACGAAGACCGATTGACTACGGCGAGACCACGTAAGTATTTTCTAAATAATTCAGAACTATGGCTAATCAAGGGTAGATTCCGGAGCACTGCTGGATACGCATCGCATCTGCACAATCCTTTCTTCTCACTTGTATCACCCACTACCACTGAATCGACTGGAGAGGCATGGGGATTTAGCTTGATTTGGACTGGCAGCTTCGCCGCGACAGCTCAGCGCTTCTCCAATGGTTACGTACGTGTGCTTATGGGCCTCAACCCAATCCATGCAAGCATTCCTGTTGGACCGGGTGAAACTTTTCAGTCTCCCGAGGCCGTTGGTGTCTACTCGTCAGAAGGTGTAGGAGGCATGTCGCGGTCTTTCCACGACCTCTACCGTAACCATCTCTCCCGTTCGAAATTTACGAACCAGACGCGGCCAATTCTGCTCAACTCATGGGAAGGTCTGCAATTTGATATCAACGAGACTTCACTCGTCAGTCTTGCTGGTGAAGCAGAACAGCTCGGTATCGAACTCTTCGTTATGGATGATGGTTGGTTTGGCACCAACTACCCGCGTAACAACGACTCACTCGGTCTTGGTGACTGGACACCCAACCCGGCCAAGTTCCCCAACGGTCTCGGTCCATATGTTGGCCAAGTAACTGACTACAAGGTACTGAACGAGTCAAAGCCCATGCAGTTTGGTATCTGGGTTGAACCAGAAATGGTCAACCCCAACTCGACACTGTACCACGAGCATCCTGACTGGGTCTTGTCTGCTGGAAAGCACCAAAGAAGTCTAACGCGCAACCAACTAGTTCTGAATGTCGGACTGCCAGAAGTACAAGACTTCATCATCAACGCCGTTTCCAACATCCTCGACTCAGGAAACATTACCTACGTCAAGTGGGATAACAACCGCGGAATTCACGAGATGTCGCACCCATCCGACGACTACAAATACATTCTCGGCCTCTACCGCGTCATCGACAACCTCACCACCAGCTACCCCGATGTCCTCTTCGAAGGCTGCGCCTCAGGCGGCGGCCGCTTCGACCCAGGTCTCCTCCACTACTGGCCTCAATCCTGGACCTCAGACAACACAGACAGTTCTGACCGTCTCACTATCCAAATGGGCACATCCCTCGTGTACCCGCCCTCGGCAATGGGCTGCCACATCTCCGCCGTCCCCAACCACCTCACCAACCGCAACATCAGCTTCGAATACCGCGGTCACGTAGCCATGATGTGCGGCTCCTTCGGCCTTGAACTCAACCCTTCGGAGCTCTCCGCCGAAGAAGCCTCCGCCGTCCCCGCCATCATGGCCGCCGCAAAAGAGGTAAACCCCATCGTCATTTCCGGTGACTTCTACCGCCTCGCACACCCCGCACAGTCGAATTGGCCCGCAGTACAGTTTGTGAGCCCGGATGGCGCGAAGAGCATCGTCTTTGCGTTCCAACAGACTATGAAGATTAAACCCGCTGCTCCCCCCGTTAGGCTGCAGGGTCTGGATCCCAAGGCGAGGTATAAGAATGATTTGGATAATGGGACGTATAGTGGGGCGACGTATATGAATGGGGGTATTAATGTGAGGTGGGACCCGATGGATTATCAGAGTAAGTTGATTTGGTTGGAGAGGGTGTGATATATGGGGAGTGGTGGAGGAACGGATGTATTTACGTGTTAATGAATGTGGATATAATGGATCGTATGGCTGCGTGTTGTTTTGCTATGTGTGGAGTAAGCGTATGCTTTATCGTTTAAACAACGGTGCGCTAGTGGGACTGGTGGTGAGACTAAATGCATAGTTGCTGCTTATATAGGAGTGATAAAGTTTGACATGGTACGCACTAGAAGACTACAACTATGCAGATCAACTATGCAGATCAAACAAGGATAAGACAGAAGCACAGATATATCACATCAAGCATGAGAAGCAAAAAGAAAAGTTGAGCCAGGCACTCTATGCCATTCAGATATATATATATATAAAACGAAGATATACAAGAAGAATTAAGGGGTAGTTGGCATCGGCCTCTGACCGAACACCTTAGTCGCTTTTTCTCTCTCCCAAGAAAAGTTGCCTTGGCCGCTTAGCAAGAAGCGCCAGAAGGAACATTAAGGCAGCTGGAGCTCTTCTTTCCACCGGTAATGCTGACACCGGACCAGTTCCAGCCGGAGCAGCTTCCCTTTCCGCAAAGGACGTAGATCTCGGTACCGGATCCAGTAACGCTACCGGCAACGTTCTTGAGCGTAACACCGGTGATGGGGACGCCAGTGGTGGGCTTGCCAGTTGGGCCGCCGTTGAGGTAGTCCTGCTCGATGACGATGCCGTACTTGGCGATGTTCTTGAGGGTGATGTTTTCGTAGGTGATGTCGGAGACGGAGCCGGTGGCGCCGGAGATGGTCTTGATGCGGACGCCGTTGTCCGAGTTGGCGATGGTGGTGCCGCTGACGACGACGCCCTTGACGGTGTTGTCCTTGCGGCCGCCAACGGAGCCGATGGAGACGCCGTGGCCGCCGGAGCACTGGCAGTTTGTGACGTGGATGTCGCTGCCGGAGTTGATGGCGACGCAGTCGTCTTGGTTCTTGATGTTGGCGTTGGAGATGGTGATGCCGCTGGAGCTGCCAATGTCGAAGGCGTCGGTGTTGTGGCCGCCGGCTGAGTCGCCTGCAGAGTTGTCGATGGTGATGCGGTCAAGAGTCAAGCCGGTGGCACCGTTGATGGAGAAGGCCTGGACGGGAGTGTTCTTGATGTTGAGTCCGCTGATTGAGGATGTAGTCAGGGAGTGAGCGTAGAAGAACTGGATTGGTTAGTCAGACTACAGTTCAGATTAACTTTCAGTGAACTCATCGCTTACCTTAGGCTTGGTCTTGCCGCCGTTGGATCCCTTTCCGTCCCACCACTTCTGACCAGCGGCATCAATAGTGTGGCCGGAGGCACCCACCACTTTGATGTTAGTTCCGGAGACGGAGATGAGAGGACCTTCCCACTCCTTGTATCCAAAGGTCGTTGTGCCCTGGAAGGTGACGGTGGTACCAGACTTCAAGCCCGTGAGGTCCAGGGTGGTACCAGCAGGAACTGTCATGCCGCTGATGACAATGTTGCTGCAAGAGGCCTTGTTCTTGATAGCAGTCGCAGCATCGGTGAAAGTGCAGCCATCGCGGGCATCAAGGCCTGATGGGGCGGCAGCAACGAGCGCACCAGCGCTCAGAAGCATCGAAGTAAGAGCATATGCGACCATTTTGCTAGATGTGGGAAAAAGCAGAACTCAGAACTGAATATGTAGCTATAGAATCAAAAGAATAAGGGAAGGAATGTGTTAATTGATACTGGAAATAAGGAGGCAACGCTACAGTACTTATACAAGGGCCCCAAACATGAGGGAGCAGTGGAGACTGGCTTCCCCACAGGTCGTGTTAAGCTAACTCTAGCTCTAGAATCTCGGAGGCTTGTCGCTCTAGGCAATGCTTGACACTGCGCTAGGCCACGTTTTGGATGGACATGAGTAGTAAAGAACCGGAATGACAAGCATTGGAGGATCCACCTGATCGATTTCTCCGCGTTGCGGAACGCTCGTAGATTGTATCTTCGTATTCTGGAAGATTTGGGTCTTTGGACGTATCTTAGTATTTATCCTTTGCACTGTGTCAGCCATCAGCGCTGCGAGCCGTTCGGCGGAGCTTACAATATCTCATCTCAGATTTGCAAAACAAACCGGCAATGGGTGTGCCGACCCATGCTGAAACGAAATTACAGCGGCATGGTGAAACATGTTTTGGTCAAAAACGGGATACAGAAGCGTGGCGCTGCTGTGGCGTAGCGCCCTAGTTGGCACGTGGATGCCGAACACGGGTTGCGTGTTTACACTGCCGAGTACGACCGATTGATGGAACAACTAGCTTAATCTATATGAAGGGGGGAGGGAGTGTGAGAGGGGCCGCTGAGGGTCTCGGGCCCTGAGAAGCTTAAGCCGATGTCATCACACATCCCGACAAAGCGGCTTACAGGAGTTACCGAAACTCTGGTAAGGATCATTGCGTTACAACTTCGATGGCATTGCCTATTTCTATGGTCAAGAATATATCGCTCACTCTTGTAGTGCCTAATTCTCGCATTTGTTAATATGTGTTTAAATTGAAACCCATTAGCGCCATCCAAAGCGGCGTGCCACGCGGCCCGACTGTCGGTTGGTGCGTTCTTCGGCATATTAGACATCACAGCATCAAATGCTCCCACTTTGACAAATTTGATCTTCGACATGTACAGTCGGTGCTGAACTACATACTGTGACACTGTTCAAAAAAATGGGTCGACATTTCGGACTAAAAAGAGTGTATTGTAGTTCAAAACTATCGGCGAATAAGCAGCACGCGACCCAGTTCCGTACTAGCAGTAGCTCCGCTAGTAATACACCCACCTTCGCTTTCATTCGCGCAATTACTCCCGCATCGGAAAATAACCACAGCATGAATGGTCCATCTTTAGATGCATCCAGGTAACTCAGGGGCCAATAGGCACACCAGAATAGATGAAGACAACGGACTCCGTATATCCTCAAATCAGTCTCGTAGAAGCGGAGTAGCCATGGGGGATCATGTTCCTTAGACCTGTCGATCACCCTTCCAAAAGCAGGGGCTGGTGCAGACATCGAGTAAAGACAAGACGATTCGTGGACAAATCCGACACTAATAAGCTTGAGGTAAATCGCATTTGGAGCTCTAACAAGACTCTATGTTTTGCAAGTTGACAACAGGTCGTCGTACGTGTACGGATCACACATAAGAGCTGATTTGTAATGCCTGATGCGCTTAGAGATCAGTTCTCTGGGGAAAGCCACGGGTCAGATGGCGCACATTTTCCATAGTCTCCTCGATTGACGATTGGGGGAACAATATCGTACTGGAAGTAGCTAGCAATTCCAAACATACTTTGTGAACTATCTGCTTTCGGAACCCAGCAAGTGAAGGGTATTCAGCCATCAAATCAGTGCCGCTCATCACCCCTGAACTATACGGAAGCATATCCTCCAGTTCTCCTGTCATATCCTGTTCGAATTGTTCCCAGTATGAGATTTGGAGACTTCTCAACTTGATCTCTTGCATCGGCATGATTATGTTGGAAAGCTTCTCCAGGATTGCTTTTGGTAGTGCTGTGTCGAACAGTAAGTTATGAAAGTGAATGGCGTAATCCGAGACGGGAAATTGGGCCATCAATTAGTCAAGGATAAGCTTCAACAAGAATCCTACCGAGAAGATGTACGCGAAAGCTCGAGGTCTTCGTTGTTGATGTGGAAATCAAAGCTAATGCTATGACGTACGGTGAATGGATCCTCGCTATCGTAGTACAGGAACGCACAACGTGAGTCATATGACTGACTTGACTTTTTTGTCTGTTTGCTACATAGCGTATCAGATCAATTATCTCAGAAAAGAATGGCAGGCCACACCCCAACCTGCGGGAACCGGATATCAAAAAATTAACTTTGTGGCTAGAGTAAAAGGATTTGGATAAGCGTCAGCGAGACCCTCGCTCGAACCCTGAGAAATCATTGGCTAATACTAATGTGTACAACTCTATTAGGTAAGACAACCAAGATATGATGACCATATGCGAGTCACCAGGATCCTGCTCATGAGCACACAAGCTTACAAGTAGCTGAGGTTTCATCTCATCGGCCAGAAACACCATATGCCTCCCAGAAGACCCTTTTATTCTACCCTTGGGCGTTCCCCATACCACAGTTATCCGGATTTCATTGAGCAGCCTGCCCTCATTACCCTCTCTGTACAATCCACAATTGTCCTTTGAAGTGTTCTCCGGGGCCTCAGGGTGAGGTAATGATGTCGCGTTGTACGATGTCATCCATTTCCGGTGACTACTTATGTTGGCACGAATGATGGATGTCTGCAATAAGCTACCGATGATAGTAATTGTGTTGACTACGCGGTTTTTCTCTGTTGTGGCTAGATACAGTTATTTGGGCTCAGAATTCTGTGCAGTGGTCAAACAAGGAGAAAAAGTTAAGAAAGCTTCTTGGGCACTACAACGTAAAACCCCTTCATGCAAATCAAAGGTTCAAGGAAAATTTGATTTAAATGCAGAAACGGTCTTCAGAATCTGCTCTCCCAATCTTAGAGTTGCTTTTAGTTTTTGGAGGAGAGAGATTTAAACTCTCGATCTTGCGAATTTCTTAGCATTGTTGTAAAAGAATTCTGGTATCCGGAAGAAAACTCACTGCGCCACCCCTCCAAGCTACCGATATATGTAGCGAGAGGAAGCCTGGTGGACGAAAAGACGGTGGTGCAAACATGTTCGTCTCGGAGTGTTGGGCCAATGGATTGATAATGACTGCTTGATCGTCTCAGATGGCTTGCGAAACTGGAAGGAAAGACTTTCTGCAGTGAGCTTGACAAGGAAACAACATTGACCTCGTTCGATTGTAGCTGCCTTCACTTTTTGCAGGCGTGCTCATTATCCTGTAGCCTATGTGGAAATTCCATCTGGCAACAGTATGGTGTCTGCCTGGTGTGCACTGAAATAAAGCGCAACTCTAGAGTCTCAGTGTCAGAGCCTAGCCTCATCTGACCCCTTAAGAGCCATCTTGAACCACCTTAGGCTACTCTACCCCTTTCTGGCTCGTCTTAGTCATACCTGACTTATCACGATAGATATAAGCACTGTAAACACTACCTTAGCTCGGCAGCTGTTCGTCTCTGTTGAATACAGACCGTTAAGCTCATATTCCTATTTTTACACTCTACCCGTGCCTGATTACCTTTTAACGTCTCACACTCAGCACATCGTGGGTAATTTCAAGCTGATATGTTGTGAGCCATAAACACATGCAACCACGCCATGTCCAGGAAGAGCATTGCCTCTTTCTGTTACTTCCTTAGATCATGTTTGTAAACGATAAATTGAGTCTGGGTGAATGTATACCTTGTTCTTGACTGGCCGTTCGCGAAGCCGAAACTTGATTCTTCTTGACTGATACATATCTTAGGCAACCTTTCTTCAGAACTGTTCTTGATAGGGTGCTAGTTGAATCACATGACTCACTGCATGTAACCGTCCAAATGTTAATTCGACCAGTCACGTGGCCATGCCTTGTGCCCCCTTCATAGCTATCCGGGACATCACGTGATTTCAATGCTAAGTTCCAATCAAATCCGCTTAGACCTACTTCTTACTCCTTGCTCATCGTTTGGCTACTGCGATTTCGGTCCCATCTTATCGGTTCGAACGAATCAAGTGAACTCAATCCCAAAGCATGGAAAACTAACGGCATTATGGTTCCCAGTCTGCTTCAGGTTCATCGCCAACTGATCATCGCAGTCTTAACTGCCGGGCGGGTAGCTCGTCCACTCGATTGACATTCTCAACTACCGAAGCCTCTCGGCCAATATTCTCGACGGAGCAAAAAGGCAAAAAAAATGTTTTGGAAGCAAGATGGTCAATGTAGCCAACGAATTGCTGCTGTTGTCAAGATGATGTCGCGTATGTCGCAGCTGTCGCACGTCGGCCAAACTGAGTGGTTGACTGTTTCCCCCTTTGAACTCTATTTACAGGAAGTTTATAGTTCTGACAGCTTGCGTTCGCTGTGCAATATATGCCCCTGTCTGAGCAGCGGCACATTCGGAAGAAACGGAACCTTGCTGAATAGCCCGGGGATGCGCCCCCGAAGCGTCGGGCCTCACCAAGACCCTTTGCATTCCAATCCTAGTATCAAATCGTTCTCTCGATCATGGTCTGTGAGGAAGGGAGTAACCGCGACAAGGTATGTATACATAGAGGTAGCATTGTAAAGTGGGTTGTTTCTAGAGTCTGGTAGTCTTCGTAGACTCTTAGTGGAGAACGAAGAAACACCTGAACCAACTGTTTCAAGCATTTCCTTGCTGTGCTTGAGCGCTATTCAAGGGGCGTGAAACGCAGAGTCCTGTGGACCTGTCATGGATGGACGCGCCAGTGATTCGACCGCTGTCAGGACCACCCGTCTTTGGTGAGACGGCTGCTGACAGGAGGCCAAGCGCGTGCCTCACGCCAATGGCCCTTGGACTTGGCCAACTACTACTCGAATTTCCTTGTCGCGTTCACTGCATTGAGGATGAGCCTGTACGATAGCTATTTTTGTAGCTTGAATAGGACAAAGCCATGATCTAGGCGGCGTCTCACGATACCCATTCTCCAAGGTACTAGCGCCATAAGCTGCATTGCCTAGCTTGAATAGTAAACTGCACATTCGGAGTTGCCCACGTTGCGAAACAGGCGACACGGGTGGTTCGCAGTCGTTGCCAGCCACAATCAGCCCTACAAGGCCAACAGAAACATTGTCAACCAACGGTTGCGGATCCGGAACCGCTCGGAGCACAACTGATCGACACTTTGGGGAGCAGCGTGTGGCGATAGTACTTAAATGGGCAACCCAACACAACCATGCATTTGAGGGAGTCTAGGATGTTAAGTTGGGCAGAAGTATACACCAGGAAAAAAGGGAACAGGCAGTGTCAGCGCAAAGATTGCACCAGCACATTCCAGCAACACCAACAGCTGGTGATGACATTCGAACAGGACGCGTACTGATCCTAAAGAAAAGGTCACTACCAAACTCGGGTTAACATTTCGCATACATGGAAATCTTGCGACAGTGGCGCGAGTGAGGTATTCGACCAGTCCGTGTTAGATTGATTGCGCCTCTACAACGGTTGATCGTCGCAAGAGACGAGGGAAATGGAAGCCTTTGGATTAGGAGAAATGCATAACCGCGTGAGCACTGCTGCTTAAGATGATTTGAGCAAGGTCCAGCAAGGATGATGCTAAGCAAAAGCTAACAAACAGCCTTGGGATTCGACCCGCGCCTCGGAGCGTTGACATCGACAAGACGTTCGGGATACCTGATCCCGCCTGGCTACGTGAGCACACGTATTTTTGAACATAGTAGGTCCGACTTTTGCTATGCACAACGGACGTTGTTCTAGGGGGGCGCACCCAATGGAAATCGGAGGAGGAGCGATGGTGAAATCGCGGCTCCTGGTACCTGAAACGGCGAGGCTTCAAAGCGCCGAAAATCTACACACTAAGGAAATAAACTCTGCGCTCAGACACTGCAGACATTCCCGGTCCCCCCCAGGTTTTCGGGCCTTTATTCTTTTCTCCAAGGGGGGATGGGAACGGACACAGGAAGATAGCATTCGTAATGCTTGGAACAGCCCTTGGGGGCTTGGACACCGACGAAACGCCATGAGATTAGATGCAAGGAATTGTTTAAATGGAATCGATGTCTACACGGAACATGGCTTTTCTCACTCACACGCATCGCACTGCGAGTTAACACTCTCTTTAAGTTAATTAATCACATTCATTTACTTTGGCTACCAGCCTGTCCTGTCTTTAAAGATGCGTTTCACCGACGCCGCCACTCTCTTCTCCCTCTCTTCGCTCGCCCAGGCAGCACCGGGTCTCTGGGGCCACCAGCACGCCCACTACTCTTCCAGCAGCTATGGTAGTGGTAGCACCCAGGGATACCAAACCGGTACCTTCTTCACCAACTGGGGCATCTACGCTCGCAATTACAAGGTCACCGACCTTCCCGCCAAGCAACTGACCAAGGTCAACTATGCTTTTGCCAACGTGAACAACGTCACCGGTGAAGTCGTGCTCAGTGACGAGTGGGCGGACATCCAGATCCCCTACCCCGGTGATGTTGCCGGAAACGCCACTCTGCTTGGTAACTTCGGTGCCCTATTCAAGCTCAAGCAGCAAAACCGCCATCTGAGGGTCACTCTCTCCGTTGGTGGCTGGAGCTATAGGGCCAACTTTAAGCCTGCCTTCTCTACCGAGGCCGGCCGCCAAAAATTCTGTGACAGCTCCCTCGAGCTCGTCAAGGACCTTGGTCTCGACGGTATCGACATCGACTACGAGTACCCCGAAGACTTGGATGCCAGCGCCAGGTTCGCTGATGTCGTCAAGCGCTGCCGCAGTGTAAGTTTGATATATGTCCTCTAACCTATGATGAACAAACATTCTAACATTCCAACCTCAGGTCTTCGACACCTACTCCGCCGCCCACGCCAACAACTACCACTTCATCATCAGCATCTCCTCACCCGCCGGCGCCCAAAACTACGAAATCTTCCCTATTGCGGAAATGGACCCTTATGTCGACAACTGGAACCTCATGGCTTTCGACTACCAAGGCCCCGGCTTCTCCAACTTCACCGGCCACAGCACCAACCTCTGGCCCAGCAAGAAGAACCCGCGCTCCACCGACGGCTGGGACGCCAAGAACAAGAAGTTCACCCCGTTCAACACCGACCGCGCAATCCAGTACTACAAGAGCAAGGTCTCGAGCTCCAGCAAGATCCAGCTCGGCATGCCACTGTACGGCCAGGCCTTCGCAAACGTCATGGATCCCAACCCCTTTGGCGACGGCATGGGCGTCAAGTTCAACGGTAGCATGCCGGGAAGCTGGCAGGCGGGCAACTATGACTACAAGGTTCTCCCGCTGAACAACTCCGGTACCGCATATGTTTCGCAGGAGGTCGGTGCGTCATGGACGTACAACCGCAAGACTCGTGATCTTGTCAGCTTCGATACTCCTCAGGTTGCTCAGTGGAAGACGCAGTACATCAAGGCGCAGCAGCTTGGTGGTGCTTGGTGGTGGGAGGCGTCTGGCGACCGTCCCGTTACGGACCCCAAGTCGCTTGTTCGCACTGTTGTTCAGGCGCTTGGTGGTGAGAGTGCGTTCAAGCTTACTGAGAACTTGCTGTACTTCCCTCAGAGCAAGTATGTCAATGTCCGCAATGTCAACGTTACTCAGGCTTAAGTGTGTATGCGCGGGGCTTGGTAGCTAAGTGTGGTGATGCGAAGGGAGTAGAGTAGAGATGAGATATACAATATACCCAATTGAAATCATAGAATATACGTTTTGCGTTACATTTTCACATACTCTCTCTTGTCTTCGCATCTACAGTGATGTCTCAATATATGTAGACATGTAGATCGATGATGACGTTCACGCGGGTACACCCTTTTGTCACAGTAAGCACCCAAATTTTTGGCATGCCGGATAGACTTTTCTCCCCTTGTCGCACGCCCGAGCATCGATTGTTTTCCCGCGCTCGAAGATGCACGTCATCGAGTTGGTCCGCCGTAAGCACCGCAGTGCCTTGCTGATGAACAGGAATTCTACTATAAAAAGTAAAAGAGGCGAGAAGGGTGTTGGAGTGGGGTCCGGGGGGAGGAAGGCAAGGCTAGTGGGTATGCTGCCCTGGGTGTTGGTAATTTGGTGTGTGGATTGAATACGAGATGTTGGCGGGTAATTGGAGTCAATGTGCGGTTGCGTAGAGTATCAAAATTCATGTCTCATTTTGGGGTCGATGACTTGCTGGCAATCGCGCCAGATTGGGCTGAACATGGAAAAGGAGACGCGATCAGTGACTTCGTATGGATGCACTGAGCTTTGAGGACTCCTGAGAATAGCAACGATATATCTTCCATTCTCAACTGCAAAGATTGTCAGCAGAGTCAACAGTCTGGCCAACTCGCTTCATGGAATCCATCTGCTGGGTTAGCACACCAGCTGGAACCTGTCTCGATGCGAGCAATTGACTCGAGCAGGTACCAACAAGAGTACTCGACTTATCACACGAAAACGAGGCGGTGAAATGGCATTGCACCATGAGAGCCCATCGGCCGGACCTGTTCGGGCTGATTGCGGTCGTAAGCAGACAATCAGTAAGGCAGCAAAAAGATAGCATGTTCTTAGCGAAGAGGACGCGCGATGCGATGCGACACGATTCATGGCTGTGTAGAGTGGGTACGGGGCGAGAGATGAGTTCAGGCTAAATGCATTGATGATGATGACAAGGGTGCTGGGGTGGTTTGTTCAGGCGGGGAGGGAAAGACGGGCAGGAAATTATGCAGCAGACCAGGTGCTGTAAGATTACGTTATGCCGGGGTGAAATCAGAAATCAGAGCTGCAAGGGCGAAGCTGGTGCGGCTCATCCCGGACCCACCTCCGAGAACACCCATCGCGCTCGGCGGCCACCATCAACATCATGAATGCTCTCATTGCTCGGCACGCCAGTCATCGAGGATTTTCGGCCAGGTCTCTGCGCAGTACTAGCATCACTACCAGCCCCCGCTTTCGTGCATCGAGATCAGTTAATACAATGGCTCAGCGACCCCGGCAGTTTGCCCCACTAGATCCAGCAAAGAGGAAGGAGGGGGACCAGAGACCAGAGTTGAAGGGTATCGTATTCGATGTCGACGGGACACTATGTAAACAATCCTCTTGTCCTCGCAGGTGGGATGATAATATACTAATGCACGACAGGTCTGCCGCAGAACTACATGTTTGCAGAGATGCGTGCCGCCCTCGGCATCGAGAAGCCGACTGATATCCTGGATCACGTGTACTCACTCCCCGAGAGCGAACAAGAAGAGGCACAGGAGAAGATCCGAAACATTGAGCGGACTGCAATGAAGTCGCAACAACCACAAGCCGGTCTCGTTGAGTTGATGGAGTACCTCGACTCGCGGGGCGTCAAAAAGGGAATCTGCACGCGCAATTTCGATGCTCCGGTTGCTCATCTCCTCACCACATTTCTGCCAAAGTCCAAGTTCAGCCCTATTGTGACACGCGAGTTTAGACCACCCAAGCCTGACCCTGCTGGCATTCTGCACATTGCCAAGGACTGGATGCACGAAGATGGGGGAAACAGTTTGATCATGGTAGGAGATTCCATCGACGACATGACGGCGGGCCATCGTGCAGGAGCCGCGACTGTTTTACTGGTCAACGACGTGAACAACCATCTCGCCGAGCACGAGCATACGGATCTTGTCGTCAAACGGCTCGACGATCTTATCGCCATCTTGGAGAACGGGTTCGAAGGAAGGCAATGACGGGCGTGTATAGCAAACAGCTTGAGCGACTGCCTTACCAGGAAGTTCGTAGTACTAGAGTGAGATAGAGAATTGTTGACCATTTCCTCAAGCAATGCTGTACTGCTACCAAGGCAACCTACAAACCACTCTTTTTCACAATCCGCGATGAAATTCGTCTCGACATGGTTTAGAAGGTTACCCGTACACTAGCTCCCTGCTCTATGACGCGCCGATTGATGGGCGGCGACTGTGTCTCATGCGACATGTTCGGGATGCAGTATTGCTTTTAGGAAGGTGAAGATGGGCCATTGATCCACCCAAGCTCCCCAACGCCACACGGCTAAGCTACCGCGTCAAGCTTTTGGCACACAACACCAAGCACACCCAGCCTTTTGTAAGCGTTGAGCAGCCCTAAGCCACTAGCGATATGCACAGGGGTGGCTATATGTGCTGCTATACCGATATGATCGAGCAGCAACATGCAGGCCCTTACAGTATCCTCATCCAGCGTCGACACATGTGCAACTCGACCCGTAGTATGTGACAGTGCTGCATACTAGTACATACATAGCTATCCGTTGTGTGTGTAATGTGTGTAACATGCTGGTCCATCTCAGTCGCACTCAGAAGAAGATGCTTGGGCTGGTATGGGGCTGGTGGTGTGGATCACAATACAGTTGTGGAGTTCGCCTTGTCACGATTAAGGCAGCTGTCTATCAGGATCCGAGGGGCTTGTTTCAAGACCCACCAATCCGCGAGACTCATCCAACCAAGCCAATGTGCTTGGCTATCTATTTATCTTGGCCAAGAGGCGGAGACCCATCGTTTTGATCCGGACTTGGGACTGCATATGGACCATGTTAATGATTGGGGCGGGTTGGGAAGATCGCCTGGTCAACTACGTATCTCGAGCCTTGGCACCTGAGGGTATAACTATTTGCCTTGCTTCGTGCAAACGCGCCTTCTTCACCACATTGTTGACTCCTGCATCAACGGAGAAGGTGTGTGTGAGGTCCTTGAGACGCTGTTGCTGTCTTGTATCACCTGTCTCTGTTCTCCTGTCTATCCTGCAGCATGAAGTATAACACCCTCCTTACCGGCCTGCTGGCTGTTACCCATGGCAGCGCCGTTTCCGCTTCAACTACTTCACATGTTGAGGGTGAAGTTGTCGAGCGACTTCATGGCGTTCCTGAGGGTTGGAGTCAAGTGGGCGCCCCCGATCCAGACCAGAAGCTGCGATTCCGCATCGCGGTCCGCTCGGTGAGTAATTGCTTTTGCGACACATGCTTAAATCTTGTAATGCTTTTTTACTGAACATTGTAGGCGGATAACGAACTGTTTGAGAGGACGCTCATGGAGGTTTCCTCTCCCAATCACCCTCGCTACGGACAGCACTTGAAGCGACACGAACTCAAGGACCTCATCAAGCCGCGAGCCGAGTCAACTTCAAACATCCTCAACTGGCTACAAGAGTCTGGAGTTGAGGCGAGAGACATCCAGAACGATGGCGAGTGGATCAGCTTCTATGCTCCGGTTAAGCGTGCCGAGCAAATGATGGGCACCACATTTAAGACCTATCAGAACGAGGCCCGAGCCGATATCAAGAAGATCCGCTCTCTAGACTACTCGGTGCCGAAGCACATTCGAGATGACATCGACATCATCCAGCCTACGACGCGCTTCGGCCAGATCCAGCCGGAGCGTAGCCAAGTCTTTAGTCAAGAGGAGGTCCCATTTTCAGCGCTTGTTGTCAATGCGACGTGTAACAGGAAAATCACTCCTGATTGCCTCGCCAACCTCTACAACTTCAAAGACTATGTTGCCAGCGATGCCGATGTCACCATTGGAGTTAGCGGCTTCCTGGAGCAGTATGCTCGGTTTGACGACCTGAAGCAATTTATAAGCACTTTCCAACCCAAGGCAGCTGGTTCCACGTTCCAGGTTACATCTGTCAACGCAGGACCTTTTGACCAGAACTCGACAGCTGACAGTGTTGAAGCCAATCTCGACATTCAGTACACAGCAGGTCTTGTTGCGCCCGACATTGAAACTCGTTACTTCACTGTTCCCGGCCGCGGCATCCTGATTCCTGATCTAGACCAGCCTACTCAGGACGACAACGCCAATGAGCCATATCTGGATTACTTTACATATCTTAATGATCTCGAAGACGATGAACTCCCCGAAGTGCTGACCACATCTTACGGCGAGAGCGAGCAGAGTGTACCCGCCGAATATGCAAAGAAGGTGTGCAATTTGATCGGTCAGTTAGGTGCTCGTGGTGTGTCCGTCATCTTCTCCAGTGGTGACACCGGCCCTGGCTCTGCATGCCAAACAAACGATGGAAAGAACACGACACGTTTCTTGCCCATCTTCCCTGCTTCCTGCCCTTACGTCACTTCAGTTGGCGGCACAGTTGGTGTTGAGCCTGAAAAGGCTGTCAGCTTCTCTTCGGGCGGTTTTTCCGACCTATGGCCTCGACCTGCTTACCAAGAGAAAGCCGTTTCCGAATATCTTGAGAAGCTTGGGGACCGCTGGAACGGGCTTTACAACCCCCAAGGACGCGGGTTTCCCGATGTTGCTGCTCAGGGCCAAGGCTTCCAGGTATTTGACAAGGGCAGGTTGATTTCGGTTGGAGGAACGAGCGCTTCAGCTCCTGTCTTCGCATCCGTAGTCGCACTCTTAAACAATGCTCGCAAAGCTGCGGGTATGTCGTCGCTCGGCTTCTTGAATCCATGGATCTACGAGCAAGGCTACCAGGGCTTGACCGATATCGTTGCTGGAGGCTCGACAGGATGCACAGGGAGATCCATCTACTCAGGGCTCCAAGCACCACGTGTGCCATATGCTTCTTGGAATGCCACCGAAGGATGGGATCCCGTGACGGGCTATGGTACACCTGATTTCAAGCAGTTGCTCACCCTTGTCACGGCGCCCAAGTATGGCGAGCGTCGCATCCGTCGTGGTGGCCTCGGTGGTCAGGCTTAGAAGATGTTTTTGTGTGGAATGTGAATGCTGAGCGACTTTATGAGGCTTCATGAATCGCAGGATAGGAACGAACCCTAGGTAGAACAGACACTCATGAATATTAATCCTATGATGGCTTTAAAGATTCTCAAAGTCCAAAACTCTCTAAACCAACGAACTGATGTTCTGTGCAGAGAGCAACCATTCTAATGAATGCACCTCAGCATAATACAGTAGTATTACGTATAAACTTTATTATAACCATGATTGTGGCTTACTTGCTCCAACTATCCCAACTCCGCCACATGCCAGACGCGCGCACGCGAAAGCCACATGCGGCAGTTGTCTACCGTAACAAGACGTAGACCACACGACCATACCGTTCATCCCCAACCTCCGCAAGCCTCGTGCGACATTTTCGCAACGGCTGCAGCTATAACTCGGCGCTACTAATCGCCACCGCCGAAACCTTAACGAGCTGCCTTATGCAGTTAACACGGCCCGCACCTTGTTTCTACCTAAGCAACACAAGCATTCGCTACGGTGCTTGATCCCCGACGTCGACGCGGCCAAATCCGAACTGAAAAAAAGACGCGGTCTACCTTCCCTCCAATCATCATGTGTGACGACCTATAACAATTTGCAGCGGGTCTGCGCATTGGACAGGCTGTGGCACTGCACCGCACTTCGGCTTTAACGAGAGAGATAAGAGTCGCCCGTCTTTTTACACACACACAACCAAAGAAGCCCCGTCGCCCGTTTTGGCTATCCGGGAGATACGAGTGGGCATGGCATTGCTTGGTTGTCGTGGCGGGGCTTGGAGAAGCTTTTTGTCGTGCTACTTACTTAGTTTGATCCATCGTTTTGTTTGCGCGGTTTATCACACGCGTACTAACACTCGATACTTCCACCGGTGCCTGAGCAAGACGTAGGGACATTATGAAACCTTCTAGAAGTTCTGGTCGTTATGCTGGATGAAAAAAATAGAGTTCAGTAGATGTTGGCGAGCACTTTTGCAAACGGCCAGTCACGCGTGTTGATTGTTAGTCAAGTAATGAGCAGAGTGAGCCGTAACTTGCCATGATGCCCTCGCCTTCCTAACCAGGTATAGAGCTGGGCTCCAGTTTTTTTCTTAACCTACTATCGCTCATACCTATTGGGATACAGGCAGATATGTGCCGCGTTATATCCAGGATAGGCATGAATGATGTCAGTCTCGCGCGCTGCGCCCGCTACTTGAAGAAGACTGCGCGCCCACTGCTTTGTCTCTTTCACGGCCATTGATCGTCGCACCTCGGACGTGACTAACACTCAATCCCCGGCGCCTCAACACCGAAGCAAGTCACCATGCAGCTTCTTTCAGTCATTGCCGTGTGCGGCCTCGCAGCCAGTGTCTCCGCTCGGAGCGCTCGTTCCGTTGGCAGGAAGGTGGAATTTCCTCGCCCTCGCGTCGGTATCCCGATGCAGAATGTGCACCCTCACAAGCGTCAGGCTGCTCAGATCATAAACACTGAGGCTTCCAAGGGTACATACACAAGAAAAAAGATGAATGAAATCAGCTAACATCATGTAGCCTTTGCTGTCAATGGCACTGCAGGAGCCATTCCCGAAGTCTACTTCGATATTGGCGAGTCTTATGCTGGTCTTCTTCCTATTAGCAAAGCTGCCAATGAGTCTCGTGAGCTCTACTTTTGGTTCTTTCCTTCGGAGAACCCAGATGCTAGTGACGAAATCACCATCTGGTTGAACGGTAAGCCAAGCCCGAGTACTATCACAAACTACCTCTAACAAACGATCCAGGCGGCCCCGGTTGCTCTTCTCTTGAAGGATTTCTCCAGGAAAACGGTCCTATCTCGTGGCAATACGGCAGCGGTCCAGGACCCGTCTACAACCCATGGAACTGGGCGAACCTCACCAACATGGTCTGGGTCGAGCAGCCCGTCGGCACTGGCTTCTCCCAGGGAAAGCCCACTGCTACTAGTCAAGAGGAGACTGCCGAGGAGTTCCTCGGTTTCTTCAAGAACTTTGTCGACACTTTCGGTCTGCAGAACCGCAAAGTGTACATTACTGGCGAGTCATACGCCGGCCGCTACGTTCCCTACATCGCCGACGCCATGCTGAGCAAGAACGACTCGACATACTACGACGTCAAGGGTGTCATGTTTTACGATCCCAGCGTAGCTGAGGATGGTCTCCTCACCGACATCCCCGCAGTCCCCTACGTCGACCAATGGGCCGGTCTCTTCAACTTCAACCAAAGCTTCATGGACGACATCCACGCCCGCGCCGACGCCTGCGGTTACACCGATTACATGGAGAAATACCTCACATTCCCTCCTACGAGCAAGTTTCCCACCCCAGCCAACAACTCCGACACACCAGGCTGTTCCCTCTGGCAAGACATCTTCGACGCCGTCTTCTACACAAACCCCTGCTTCGACGTCTACGCAATCGCAACCACCTGCCCTCTCCTCTGGGATCCCCTCGGCTTCCCCGGCTCCTTCGACTATCTGCCTCCCCGCACAGAAATCTACTTCAACCGCAGCGACGTCCAAGCCGCCATCAACGCGCCCATCCAGCCCTGGGCCGAGTGCTCCAACGGCGTCCTCGACACCGACACCTCCCCACCCTCATCCTGGGAAGTCATCCCCCGCATCATCGACGCCCTCGACCGCACCATCATCGCCCACGGCGAACTCGACTACGTCCTGCTGCATAACGGCACGCTCATGGCCATCCAGAACATGACGTGGGGCGGCCTTCAAGGCTTCCAGAACCCCCCTACTGACGATTTCTACGTCCCATACCACACCGATTTGAGCCAGACGAGTTTGAGCGCAAAGGGATTGATGGGCAAGACGATTACAGAGCGCAAGCTTACGTATGTGCAGCAGGCGCTTAGTGGACATATGGTGCCGCAGTATCAGCCCAGCAGCGCGTATAGGCAGTTGGAGTTTTTGCTGGGTAGGGTCGAGAGTTTGACGAGTAGGGAGAGTTTTACGACGCTGCCGAAGAGTGTGCAGAATAATGGGACGAGTGTGGGTGTCATGAGGGAGTTTAAGAGGTGGCTTTGAGTGAACTTCCGACTTCGTTTCTCTATAGGGAATTGAAGGGAGGTGTAGTAACGTAGTAATGTCGATATGTAAGATAATGAAAACAACACATGCAAATCATCCCGCCACATTCTCAACTTCCTTCTTCCCGTCCAAGCCCAGCACTCCTTCCTGCCTTTGCTTCACTACCTCTGGCACTTCGGCAAATATCTTGCTAATAGCCTCCACCGTCGTATTCCCCCCACTAAACACAACACCAACATTCCACCCCTCCTCCCCAGCCTCCCTAGCCACCAACCCCCTAAACTCCTCATTAAACAGCACAACCGCCAGTCCCACGACCGCAGAGGGCTCCACAAAACACTTCATCCTCTCAAGCACCAGCCGCATCGCCTTCTTAATCTGGTCCTCGGTCACGGCAAACAATCCCGCCACATACTCTGGTTTCGAAACAACACTCCAGTTGTGCTCGCCGAGCGGCGTACGCAAGCCATCTGCAATCGTAAGCGTCTTGACGGATGTAACGCGCTCGCCGGCCGCAACACCCCTGCGCGCATCGTCGCCGCCCTGGAAACTCGGTTCCGCGCCGAATACGCGGATGCCCGTGCCATGGAGTGCGGTTGCGATGCCGCTGAGCATGCCGCCGCCGCCACAAGGTGCGATGACCGCATCGAGTTTTTTGCTTCCGGAAGATGACTGAGCGATGAGCTTGGTAGCTTGGTCCTGGAGTTCAAGTGCCAAGGTGCCTTGACCGAGGATAATATTCGGGTCATCATACGGCGGGATAAGGGTGGCGCCTGTATCTTTGATTACGGTAGCGACGACGGCCTCGCGCTCGGTGCTTGTGGAGCCTGAGAAGTGGACAGTTGCGTTTTGAGCTTTTGTGCCTGCGATTTTCGAGGGTGTCGAGATGGTGGGCATGACGATGTGGGCGGGGATGGAGAAGGTGCGGGCGGCGAGGGCGAGGGCTTGCGCGTGGTTTCCTGTGAATAGAAAAAATTAGATTGGGGAATCGGTATTGGGAAAGAAGAAGATGTACCGCTACTATGTGTTACTACTCCTTTTTTGCGTACTTCGTCTATGCCTTCTTTCTCAATCAGGCGCGTAACGGCGTGGAAGGCGCCGCGGACTTTGAATGCGCCGATGCGTTGGAAGTTTTCGCATTTGAAGAACAAACTGATTTTTGGATGGGCGGGTTCTTGACCTTCCCATTGTGTTCCTTTCAGTGCTTCGGCTGTCTGGGGTGTCGAGGCAAGATTGCTCAGCGTGGTGTTGGTGAGCACGGGGGTATCATGGATGTGGGGTTTGATGAGAGCATGAGCGGCTTCGACGTTTGAACGCGTCAAGGAGGGATGGATTTGTGTGGACGCCATGATTGGGGGTGAGGAAAAGGAGACGAGTAGTTTGGGGACATGTTTATTTGAGTCAGAGAATGTATGCGGTGCTGCTTAGATATACAGCGGGGAAGATGGCGTGCGTAGTGGGGGAGGGTTGCCACGAGTCATGGCTGTGCCGTTGTTCCTGGGCCGATGACACGATGAACCCTTCTCCACAATTCAACCCCACACATAGTTCCCGACTACGTACGTTGTCGTTGTATTAAGGTGCAAGGGGTCCAGGTAGTGACAGGGTTACATGGTGCTAACAGTTACTTGACAAGAACGTGATCTTCTTCGAACCCCTCTGTAGAAACCAACCTTTTTGGGTAAACGAGGACGTCGTCAAATCTGTGCAACTATTCAGAAGTCTGTTTGTTTACACAACAATGAAAAATGGCCACATTCACCTTGCATCTTGATAGTCCTGTCGATTTTGCACAAAACAAAGCAAATATTTTAGTGAGATATGGAAGACATTTAAAGACTCATAGGGAGCCATGATTCAGATTCTGGTGATGTATGATCAACGTACTACTATCTCAATCTGAAAAGAACAAGATTGCCCAGCTAGGGACTCGGTCGTTGTATCCTATCTACCATCCATCAATCCATTCATTATCCATGATTCATTATCCATTATCCATCAATGACAGTCCCCATCCATCTGTGTCAGGTGCCGTCCATCAGTGGAAGTTACCACCATCAGTGGCAGTCACCCTCTTCTCGATGTTGAGAGCCTTGATCAAGTCAGGGTACCAGGGTTTCTGAGGAGAATCGGGAGTGAGGAGATTGCTGACGCGCACGTTGACTTCGCCAGCGCGGACGTTGAAGCGAGCAGCGCGATATAGATCAATTGCCCACTGCTTGTCGTTGTGCCGAAAATTCTCGAAGATGTGAATGTCGAGGACACCCAGCTCCGTGATGTTGTTGGTGAGAAGGCGGAGGGTTCGTGCACCAGGGCAGTATCGGTAGAGGTCTCCGACGGAACTGAACCAGATGACTTTGCGAAGCTCATGGCTGTCACGATCAAGGAAGGCGCGACGTTCAGGATCGAGAAGCTCAAGGCGTGAGTCCATGATGCCAATCTCGAGAGTGATGCGTCGGAGGGAGCTTAGAGCCCGCCTCATTGGGAGGAGAGGACCAAGGGAGTTGCCATGTTTGTTCCTGCTTGACTCGAATTCGATTGGAAACTGAAACATAGTCATGCCATAGAAGACAGACTTTGTGAGATCATGGAATTTTGACGAGACGCAGCACAAGTTGGCGAGCTGCTCAAAGAGCTTTGCCATGGTGTCGTAGTGCCGTCCATGGATGACACTACCGTTGTGACCGAGGGTGTAGAAGATGATCTTGCAAAGGATCTCTTCTGGCAGCTCGACAGAGCGGCGCGGAGCGGGCTCAATCATAGTGAGCTCCATGCTGGGGGGAGGCATCCTGCTGAAAGCAGATGCTTGAATTGAACTTGAGAAGAGTGGTTTGTTTGCAAGTATAGAAGAAGGGTGACTCGTTGCTTTGAAGTTGATGAGGTAGAGTGGAAAAGGTAGAGTGAAAAGGGGAGGCAATATTTATATGCGCAGGGAGACAGGGGTCTAGCGTGTTGACAGCACGAGGATGGCGCCGTGTGAAAATGAATGGAGACACGCAGACTTCCCCAGTAAACAAGAGGAGAGTGAGGAGCTCAAGAGAATGCAAGGTCCCTGTCAAATTTTGACTCTCACACTCGCTTCAGGCTGGTTTTTCCAGCTCCGTATACGTCACTCCACTGTCTTGGCAGCTCTGGCTCGTGGCATATGTCTCTGTAGAACTGGCATGAACCCTTCTGTGAGACCCCACTGGCTACAACAAGATCACTGGAGGCGTACCAACAGTGACTGTCCTTGGTCTGGTGGTGAGATGCTTGCAGTGATCCCCTTGTAAACAAAAGAAACGGTGCCTGAACAGGAGCAAGACTCGTCAGACAGGCGATCACCGTTTGTAGGGAAAACCCACTAAAGACTGGGGACTAGTGGATTTGGGGGTGGGGGTGCGGGGAGTCCCCGGGCCGCAAGTGAAAACGTCGAGTACTTGCTCGCTGCGTTTTGTGAGCCGTGCCCTAGTGGTACGAACAGAGTCGTAGAACAGACGTCTTGTCCTTGGCTAAGGTGGTAGAGCCAGTGTGTACAAGATATCCAAGAGTTCAAGAAAATATCCATCCTCACTCTTTCTGGAATGCTCTGATCGTAGCACGTCTCCAAAGGGAACGAGCTGTGAAACCCCCGTGTGTAGGCAGTAGTTTTCGGCGCTAAGTCGACTCATCTCCGACCACAACACCATCTATCAACAAAAGGCACCCACGGCATGAGGTGTCAGAGTAATCCTTCCTGAAGCAGGCTGAATTCTTAACAGGAAAATTGACAATCCACTCTTCCGGAGCCAAGAGGACGGAGAATCTATTGGCGAACGGGCGCCGGCCACAAACACGCAGACAAATCGAGACTCTGAGACGACGGAGCGCAGCCACTCAAATATGCAACGGCATTCGACCAGAGGCGGAATCGCTCGAACCGATACACCGAAACGAGTACTGGCATAATTGGAATTGATACCGCACAAGGTTGTGCCGGATACCGGGCAAACTCATCAGGCGGGGCTCGAAGATGTCCATTTCAGAACCAGGATATGCTCAACTTGGCCAGTGACACATCCAGGCTGTCAAGGGAGTTACAGGAGGCCCATTCGATAACCAGGATAAGATACTGTTGGCTTCCTCAATCGCCACGCGCCATGGCTAAACAACCCAGCAAGGGGGTGCCACGGTTTGCAGAAAACCGAGTATAACTTAAACAAGCTCGTCCAAGAATCTCTGGGAGAAACTCGAAAGCTTGTCACAGTCAACAATTGATCATAACGACGAAATATCATCGATATCATATCAACGGCTACATGAGAGGCAACAGCGCGAGACGACCAAGCTCAGTGGCATTGATTGAGTAAGGAATCCAGGGTTCGAACGGCATGCAAGGATCCAGAGAAGCCCTCGGGCGGGCCCTTCAATTCCAGAAGCTGACAGGGTCGCAGAGAACTCAGGGTAGCGTCAACAAAACGGGCGTTTGCAGTCGACTGCCGCCACGCTTGGAATTCAGAGATGATGTTTCTGGGCGAACAAAAGTCCAATGGGCAGTAGGACACATGTTGATGGGCGATTTACAGACAAGGGCAATGATAGGTTCAGCAGAGGAACGGTTCTGTTCAATATGGGCATGCACAGGAGTGCAGTCACCCACGACAGTGCTGAACGCGAATCTGCAAGATAGATTAGTTGGGATTCACGACAACAAGCTCTATATATAAAGTGCACATGGGTTAGTAACGCGGCAAGGTTAGAGGTTCGACTACGGGCAGCAGGCGGAGGTTTGTGGTTCGTGAGTGAGAGGAGAGAAAACAGAAGGGAGGAGGCTGGCAAGGAAATGACAAGGCTCTGGAGTGGCCCATGCACGCGCGCTAGTACTACTGGCAGTCACCCCGTTGCCGTTGTCCGCCTATAGCTGCGGACAATCACTTCACATCGCTCCAAAATAGATTCACCGCTTTGCATGCACATTGTCTCTAGATCTTGCCCTGTGATGCTATGACCAAGAGGTCTCATGCCAGTATATCCGCTTCGCATGCAGTGCCTCTGGAGCGGCAAGCATCATACGATGGCGAAGGCAGCGCCAGCCATGAGGACGGCGATGCGTCATCGCTGAAAAAGGCGCGCTCTTTCATGGCCACTCTGGTAAGCTAAGCTAAGCTGTGAATGGATCACGTGAAAGCGTAACTGACGCAGATAGGCCTGCGACGTATGCAGGTCGAGAAAGACTCGATGCGACGAAGACCGACCAAGATGTGGCTACTGCAGGACCATGAATCTCGAGTGCACTTACCAGGCACCGCGAGCAACAAAGAAGGACCAGTCCATGGCAGTAGCTATCAACGCCATCCGAAGGCTTGAATCCAAGATTGAAGATCTCACTGCTGCCATCAATGCACCCAAGGCTGCAGTCACGTTGCCACTTTCCCCTGCAGGACCCGTCCCGGACCATCACTCGCCTTATGCCACTCTTTCTCAGCCCAGCCCTGGCAGCTATGCTACAGCCGCGCCTTCAAACAGTTTGCATCGCAACAGGCTGAGCATACACGACATTGCAATGTCCCCACAGGTTGTTGGAACGCCAGCCAAGAGCCCCTTTGCACTCCCAGAAGCACAGGGCGCCGTGGATCTCTCCTTCAGCCAGCATCGGGTTGCCTTGTGGCCTGCCGTTCAACAAATCCTTCCCGAAGTGTTTGTCTCAGCACGCAAAGAGCTTCCCGAAGACTACATTGTCGATATCGAGAACCATAGACTGCCACTGCCAATGGGCATTAGCCATCCGTACAACACTAGTCCCGACAGTTGGTTGATGAGTCTCCCGCAGTCGGCGGTAAAAGGTCTCGCAGATGCCTACTTTGCGGTATTCCATCGAAATACACCTATACTAGACAAGTACCATTTCTTCTCAAGCACGTTGGGTATAGCGATGGATAACGAATTCGGTTATGAAATCGAGACGGCGTTGGTACTTGTTGTACTAGCGTTGGGATGCTTAGCCATCAAGGCGCATGAAGAAGGCAACTTTAGTCTTCCTTCTCGGCACTCTGCGACTGGGCGAGGCTTTGTTCCTCCCGAGTGGTACGAGCTTATTGTTGACGAACCTCCCGGCCTCAAGTTCTTCAATGAAGCCCGGAAGCGCTTTGGGTTTCTCATGTGCCAGACGGATCTGCAGGCTGGCCAGTTTTACATGCTATCGACGCTTTACTACGCCCAAATCCTGCGACCCTTGGATTCCTGGACTACGGTGAACAGAGCTGCCCTGTGTTGTGCGAGCATTCTCAAACGCACGTCAACGATCGATTATGAGACGTGGGAGGGGGATATGCTCTCGAGGCTCTTCTGGTGCACCCTGATGTACGAGACAGTGATTACACAGGAGCTGGATCTACTGCCTCATAGTGGGCTATTGGACTACGAGTCAGACATAGCTTTGCCAAAGTTTACACAATGTCCACGGCCTAAGACGTTGATTTCAGGACTACTCAGCGACGAAGATGATTCTCTGTTCAACTTCCATTTCCTTGCCCAAGCCGCGCATCGCATCATTCTCACTCGGGTGAAGCAGAGTCTGTACACGTTTGCGGAGAAGGAAGGCTACCCCAGTGCCAGTCTGACAGCAGAAATGCATCACCAACTCGAGCAATGGCGGGAAAATCTTCCACCAACACTTCAGTTCTCTGATAGTGACGATTCGAGCGACTCGGTCAGCCCTGCGCATGTTATTGCAAAGGCCATGCTGCGCAGTCGCTACCTGGTTGCCAAGTTGCACATTGGACGGCCTTTTCTCTACAAAGCACTGCATGCGCCTGCATATACCAACGAGTCCGAGTATGACGAAGTGCGCAAGGGCCTTCGAGGTGGCATGTATTGGCCGACAACCATGGGCCTGTGTACACAGATGCTAACGGCTCTGCCTATAAAGTTTGGGTGGTGCTGCCAGTGTTTTGGGCAGGTTCTGCTGTTCCACGCCGTAGCGCTGTCTCCCGACGCCAAGTTGCGAGACACGTTACCTGAGGGATGGCGAGAATGGGTAGGGATCATGATGGCATTGATTCAGAGCTGTGCAAAGAGCAGTCCCGGTATCGCAAAGGACTATGAATTGTTGCGCTTGCTGGACGGATGAGTGTGTTTGGGTCGGCATTACTCAGAGTCTATGTATAGTAGGCACTAACCAGAAGGCTGCGGAGCTGACGGACCCCTCAACCAGGATTGCATGCTTAGGGAATATGTACCGCGCAATTGGCCGCCGGACATGACTGCGCCATATTATATACGCGGTGCCACAATGAGCAGACCCTAGCCACGCGTGGCGTGGTAGGTAGTACAGTCTAGGCGCTTTACGGGGCAAAGATACGTAGTGCTGGAGGGGCACGGGGTTGAGTGGGATGTAGGCCTAGCGCCAATGGTATGTCCCCATTTGAGCTGGGTACGAGCGGCGGCTTGCGTGTACTCACGATTACGGGAGGCGCTTGTTAGACTTTAGCTAGCATGTTTATTTGAAATGGCACGACCTCGTAAATGAAAAAGGGGTCTTGAACAGGTCAGATAGCATCGGCTGAGTCCAGAGAGCTGATAGAGGAGCACGACAATGCCCAGCAGGCTGCCCAGAGGCCATACATACCATCTGCACTCGTAAGTACATGTGAATTCTCGCCTTGGATCGACAACTGGCAGCATCGCGCCTTCCTGGCGTTTCAGCCTTTTCCGTGCCGGCAGCTATCCCCGATTCACATACGCTAGGCCCGTCTGGGAACTAGTCGTCGTGCTGCATAACAAGGATACAAACCACTCTGGTCTGACACGCACTTCTCCTTTGGAAACACGACTACCAACAACTTTCTTACACTCCTTTCGTCTTCCTTTGCTGGCTTCTGGACTCGATTTGTTGCGTCTTGCTACCCTTCCACACCTCTTACCTCGCCATCCACCTCCGTGTTTTGTTCCTGGCATATTCCTTTTGCCCTAGCGCTGCCGTTTTCTGTTCCTTGTCGGTTTGCGCAACCTGGGTTGTTGTATCCTACCCTCTGTCGACTCGAATTCCCCGCAGCCTTCTGAATACTCCCGGAGTCTTCCTTGTGGCGCACACATTGCGCGTATCCCTTGTGCGTATCTCGACGCAGAAGAGAGACGATTGCGACATCTGCCGGTGTTGGAGTCGAGGCGACACCACAAAACCGGGCCTCTACGTGCCCTGAGGCGCTGCATGCCCACCTATTCTATCGAAATTCGAACAATTAGAGTCAATCATGAGTGATTACTCGTACCAATCGTTGGCAAACATGGGGCCGCAAGGCCGGTGGCGTCGTGTCTTGCTCGTCGCCATGGTGCCAATAGTGCTGGCATTCATTTACTACAGCACTCCCTCCTCATACATACCTGCAGGTCTTTCTTCTTCACCGTAAGAACCACTTCCATCCCGGTAGTCTCGACCTGGCTGACATTCTCTAGATACCCGCATACCCAAAATGTAACCCTTCCACAAGACGATCTAACAATGGCGACGATAATAAAAGCCCTCTATGGCCCCGTATTACACCCAATAGATGCCCCAGAGTTCACAGATGAAGATGGAGATGTATACCGGTTGCCCGGAGAACCGAGATTTAAGAGCAAGCTGGGGAAGAAGGTCCTGATTTTGGATATCGACAGTAGGCCCTTGACGGAAGACGGTCAACTTATGAACAAGCACTTGAAATGGAAGGGCATGCGGTCACTTTCCGCCGGCATGCTGGGTCACTACATGTTTGGTATGTATTCCCGAGACGGATGCAGGGCACCAATGGATCCATGGCACGGCGCAATCTAAGTAATGCCTTGAATGACCATATCCCCGCCTTTTGGTACGAATTGAATACCCACGCTAACATATCAACAGCTCAAATACACGGCTACGACTACAAGTTTATCCGCGCACCCGACTACGAAGACCGTTGGGGCACCTGGGTCAAGGTACCCATGATGAAAGAAGCCCTCAAGACGCACGAATACATTGTCTTCATGGACTCGGATGTCATGTTCCACTACCCCCACCTCCCCCTCGAATGGCTCCTAAACTACTGGAACATGACCGACGACACCCTCGCCATGATGTCCATCGACCCCAACGAGCCCCAAAACTACGACTCAAGGGGCAACCGCTACCTCAACACGGGCTTCGTCATTGCCCGCCAGAGCAAGCGCACTCAGGAAATGTACAAGGCTTGGGCCGAGTGCCCCTCGGAAACCCGCTACAAGGGTTGCGCCAAGTGGAAAAAGGGCTGGGCCCATGAACAAGCCGCCTTTGGAAACTACCTCCGCTACGACTACGATCGTCCAGATGATATCCGCGTTCTCCCTTGCGTCGAGGCTAATGGCGCGCCCGAAGCGGAGAAGAGAGGTGGCTGCAAGGGCGTTTTCGTCCGACATTTCTGGGTCGACAAGGGCCTTGTCGCGAAGAGTCTTGCCGATAACGTCATGCAGTATTTCCTGCCAAGACTTCACGAGACGTATCTGGCGTCGTCGAACGAACACATTGTTGATGCCAAGGGATACAGGCTTGAGGGCGCCGAGTTGATTGAGATGACGGATGCGGAGAAGGAGGCTGCAAGGAAGGGCAAGGGCAAGAATCAGAAGGATGAGGGATGGTAGTTTTTTTTTCATTTCTATCATCTCTGCCCTTCTTTCTTTCTCACTACTACGTCCTCTTTCTACATCAACGTTTTTTACCCTGGGTATGATATATGCTTCTTTTTTTTTGCAAAGGGAAAGCAAATGTGGCGGTTTTTTTNTTTTTCTGATGAGCAAATATTTTATAGAAAAAATAGGGAAAGTGGCAGACGGAACTATGTTTTCCATCTTTCTTTGTTTTGCATGTATGTACGTTCTTGTTTTGGGAGGTTAGTTGTGCGGCTTTTCTTTTCTTTTTCCCGGGAGTTTAAAGTGCTAGGATTTGCATAATATGTATGAAATCAATTGGGTATTTTGCAATGTCGAGAGTAGTAACAGAACAAAATTTGATTATGTGCTTGTGCTGTTTTCTGTGATTCATGGTTTGGATGATGTGCGGTAGAGAGGTGGTTCTAGAGATATCTAGGATTGGGGTGGTTCCTCATGACTTTGTACATGAGGTATCAGTTCAGCCTTCCATTCTCGCTGCCATGGTAGTGCACCATTTGCCCATACATGTCCTTCATTTCACCATCGAGTTTCACTCTTGTTCCGCGAATTTTCCTCCTGAGAAGTGAATCATAGTCTTCCCTCTTTCTACAGCGTTATACCACATGAAATGTCCTATTGTGTGACGCAGCCGCACAAAGTTGCTCATCATCTTGCCCTCTTCCAGTGGCTCCATTGCTGTGGTTTCGCTTTAGTTGTCTGACAGCTCATGACATGGCGCCTACTTTTTCGTTGCTCTCTCTGCAAGGCCGTTGATGATGCGGTTATGTTCGTCGCAGCTTGTTGTATCATATGCACAACGAGATTCCGTCTCTACAACAACCTTTTTAGCCTGCAGCACAAGCTCGAGTCCGCTTATCAACTTGTCCAAAAATGCGAAATGTCGCGGACAAGCGCAGCATTCGCATTCCGGCCCACTTTCCGTACTACTGGGAAAATTGTCGCATGTTATGGAGGTGTTGATGAAAAGAGTCTGCAGATTGTCGAGACGTGGATGTATTGTTGTCTGATGGTCTTGTACGGTTTTGGCAAATCTTGTAGCTTCGGCTTTTTCCTTGGGGCAGGTAAAGGCATCGGTACGGAAGTTTTTACTAGGTCGGAATAAGGTTACTCCCTAGCAACTAAACAGAAGCTCTTCTAAAGTAAAATCAACGTGTAATCCCAGACAAAGCATCATGTGTCGGATCTTCCTGGCACAAGAAGCTTTTGGCCAGCTGGTAGTGCAATCGAAATGAAGAAGGAAGTGTACTATGAAGACGTTACGTTTGTAGTAGGCTTCTTGTGCAAGAAGGGCCATGTTTCTATTTCTGGTTGCGATTAGAGGAAAGAGATGGTCATTTAAGCGCTTCTGGTGTGAATCTTCCATACTGGAGTCGTACGAAGGAGTCCCCCGGTAAATGTCAATACCTCCAGTAAAGGTGAGCAAATACGACAGAACCTCAAGCTTGAGCTCATTAGGAAGCTGAGGCCAGTCGTGAAAAGTGGTTGGCGCTCCCTGAACTACAGGTGACCCCTCGGCCTCGGAGGAGTCAGGAAGCGTTGCCATGGTGCGTTTGATGGCGACTCAACCGTTTCGAAGCTGTTGTTAGTAAGTGAGAGGTACTTAAACAGAGAATATTGAAGGCAAATTACTGATGGTTTCAGCTTTAGTGGATGTTTGCGGCAGTTGAGAATGTAGAGTGCGAGGGAACTGGTTGAGCTTTGAATGTAGAGTGTTAGAAGATGGTAAGAGACTTTGAGCCTGAGTGCTAGCGCTGCAGGTGAGACGAACGTGCGAGGGAAAAAAAGGGAAGGAGAGAAGGAGCTGATGCCTATTCAAGGCGAAGGAACTCTCACTCATATTCGTTGTGGCAGTAAAAGAATTTGGTCCGCGAATCATCAACGAAGAAAGATAGCGCTGAAGATTTGATTCGTCTACACGCACGTTGGATCTTCTTGTATACAGCCAACAAACTAACTTGCTACTAACAAGAATCTCATTTCCCACCAACATTGAACAGTCAAGCTATTTCCAGCGCCCCTAGCCACTACCGTCTCACTTCCACAACCATGGTTAGATACTACCAGCAACCAGTAGCAGTACACCTATGTGACATCCAGGATTGTAAAAAAAAACGACCTAAATATCACCGCATGCGATGAGACGCAAATCACTCTACACCAACATTCCCTCCGAATTTCGCATCTCTTCACAATCGAATCATGGGCTTGATCAAGCTCTCGCGGCGACGGCGCACTGCACCCAATCACGCTCGACTCGTTGAACAACCATTTTACGCATCGCTTTCTCGGCTTGCACATCTTCTACCATCACCGCCTCCTCCTCCGCCTGGTACATCGCCATCGTTTCCGCCAATTTTTCCGCCTCCTCCACCACCACCACCACCGGCTCTTTTACCTTCATCGCTTCCAGTGCTACCGGCACGACCGCCGTTTCTATCTTTGCCTTTGCCTCCATTCCTATGAAATTGGAACTACGTTAGTATCCCCGACCGAACGTGCACATTTTAAGTAACTCCACAAAGCACTACGGACATACCTGAGCGATATATGAGAGAAAGGTGAGGTGTCTAAGGAGCGCTATGGTTGCCACATCGGGATCTATACATATGCGTAATGCTACAAAAAAGGCTGCAACCACAATCCTTTTCCCCATTTCTCATTCCCCCCCAAAAAAATCCTGAAAAGACTTGTACGCGTACTTGAGAAGCCCGAGTAACCGCTCTCCTCTACACCTCGTGCTCAATATCCTCCACCCTAGGCACCTTGTGCAAACTAACCCCACAAAACCTCGCTGTAAGCTCGCACTATGTCGATTCGTCAGCTCAATCATCGCTTCAAACACAAAAAAAGTCCAAGCCCCAAGAGACATTTTGTACACAGCCTTGCAAACGGAGTAGAAAGGAAGGGGAAAGAGAGGGTGAAACATACACACTCCCGGATAACCTCGACATCCTCCTTCGTCACCCCAATCCTCCGCAAACCCCGTAGGTGCCACGCCGATTCACGAGTGAGATTCTGCATGACGATACCCGTCAGGACTGTGATTTCCGTCTCGATATCGTTGAGCACACTGTGATCAGACAGAAAAAGGCCGTAGGTGATGTTTTTTGTAAGCCAACCTGGGTAAACCCATACATATCAGCATTCCTCTCTTTTTTTTTGTTCAGCTAAAGGGTTATGATAAGGGAAGAAAGGGAAAGAAGAAAAGATTGCGGGGGTGGGGGACAATCTCACCAAAATCCTTATTAGCATCAAAAGCATTATTAATCTTGCCCTGGAGGTTATTCTGGTACAACCGTCCCAACCACGCTTCGCCGCGCTGCAAATTCGCTTCGTCGCATTGCCATCCTTCTCTGTGCTCGTCACCTTTTGCATCAGTAACTTTCTAATCGCTTTCACATAGTATTTTTTTTTAAAAAAAGAACCAAGCAAGAGAGAAAGGAAACAAAGAAAAGGGGGATAGTATATCATACCGTGTACTCGTCAAATCCCTATCCTCCTCCCTCTCCACCACAGCATCAATATCAAACACCGCTTCAAGCGGCTTACACACACCAACGATAATCACGAGTTTAAACAGTACCTCGCGCATGCGCCGCAGTAACTTGCGTCGCTCCTCTGCACTTTGGTACTGCGGCCGTGCAATAAGGTGTTTGTAGAGTAAAGGGGCGAAGTTGGGTTGGCTGCCGCTGACTATGGTTGCGAGCTATATATATATATATATTTTTCAACACACATATGTATGGTGATGAGGGGGGTTTGGTTCGAAGGGGTGCCGGAGGTAAGGAGAGGGGAAAACTTACAGCGAGAATATACCACTTATCCTCCCCAAGTGTCTTGGCTGGAAATTTTTCTTCAATCGCTTTGAAGAGTGCGAGGGCTTCGTCGGCGGTGGGGTCGCGGGGTACATTTGTTTCGGTGGTAGTCATCTTGATTTCGTATATTCAATCCTGCTTTTACTAAGAATCCCCTCTAGTGAAGATGAGACCACAGAGCTTATATTGTAAGAGCAAGAAACTTGGATGTAAAGAATACAAGCTCTTTTTTGGTTTTTGGCAAGTTGTTTGTCACGTTGTGGCTTTTTATAGGGTTTTGTTGACTGGGCCGAAGTTCGGGACTGCACGGGAAGGGTAGGGTACGTAGTACACATAAGCAATTGGGGTGGGGCGATCCTGACGCGCGCCGCTCTAAAGCGGGGTAGTGAGACTTACACTATATGGCTTTTGCGGAAGGGATGTTCCTTGGAGAAGGAAACAAGGCTTTTGTAGATCATGTAGCTTGTTTTCTTTGCAATTGTAGAGACACATGGGATAAGTGGAATGCGCGGAAGGTGAATATCTAAAATGGATACTTGCTTTGGGCGAGCTGTACCTAGACTTGAAAAAGGTGATATTGCATTTTGCACCTCAGTTGTCATACCCGTTGTAATCCAAAATCAGTACAAAGAAACACACTATATATTGCATGTGTTGGGAAGAACAGAGAATGTGATATTTACCATAGAATATAAAACATATACATCCCAAGCATCAAAGCCTAAACCCATCGTCCTTACTACGATATTCCGCCCCATACTGATTCTATAGTACGCTGAAGAAGACGCTAAAAATGAAAGTAGCAATATACCATCCACTGCCTTTACTCAATTTGGTTGACCAATATCCCAAGCGGGGTCAAGGATATCAGCGTTGAACCAGTCCAACGATGGCTGCGACTGGAACAACTGCCACATCATGTTATCGTTCCAGGAAGAATTTATCATCCCATTGTTTGTATCACCGTCGTTATTGGACAATATATCAGGGCCATGATTGAAAGGCATCGATGTAGGATATGGCGCCAAAGACGTGGTGGGATCCGGGGTTGGTTGCATTTGGTTGTGTGCACTTGGACTCCCTACCAGAGGCTTGCAAAGACCGAGAAGTGTTGCGCAGAGTCGATGCAAACGGTTGACATATTTGTTCTCTGTAACGAGCGACGAGATGCAATCAATCACATCCTCGAGAAGCTGAAAGTCGCGAGGGTCAGAGGTGCCAACCACATTGCAGAAGACGACAAAGAACGGACACAGAGGATGTGACAACAAAGTCCTATGTAATGTTAGTAAGCCGTGCATAACTCCAGATACTGCATCTTACCATGATAGATACGGGTCAAAGCCTTCGATGAAATGATCCAAGGTCCTTGCGAGCTGTTCGATCATCTTGACACATTCGAGCGCCTTCCGTGCACTCTGAAGACACTCTTCTCGCTCCAGGTAGTTCGTTGTGACAGTGGGGCTCAGCCTGTGAACAGATGTCAAGAGGGAGAAGTACTTGAACTCCATACTCTTGTAGTGGATAAGAGCATCAGTTCTACTATCCAATAGGTGCAATTGACGCTCCTACACAGTAATTAGTATCCTCGCACCAATCGCAACTCTGGACCAGGTAGGTTACCTTCTCCATCAGAATATATATATCTTTCATCTGAGCTCTTAACTGGGCTACCTCTTCTTTCAGAGCACCCGGCGATCGTTTAGTGCGCTGAGGGAGAGACAAGTCCAGAAGCTTGTCTTGCACAGAGACCAACTCTAGGACACTCATAGGGTTTGAAGGGTCTGCTCGCAGTTGGTCGTGGATTTTGATTTGAAATTTAGGAAGTGACCTCGGTCGAAGAAGCAACAGACTCATGGCACTGTCGAGCTCTGCACATTGGGCAACAACGGCGTAAATCTCACGCTCTTCGTCAGTCTCTGGTACTGTCTTGTCAATATTATGGTATCCGAGTGCTACAATCGTTTGCGATGCGTGAGCCGTGAGTTCCCAGCACTGTACAGGGTTGCCTATGATTTGCATCATGATGGCCTGTGTATGATGAGCTACAGAGTAATATTGACAGGGCCAGATGACTTACTCCTGTCACCAAAGCTTGCACTAGAAGGAGAGAGGGTGAGGTCATGAAGCTTATGTTGTCCAAGGCGGTAAGTGCGGCTATTATGTGATCGTACTCCATCTGTTGGATTTGCTTTTGCACTGCAGCGCTTTTGGGCGCTTGCAACTGGCTGGCGTACATGACGACAGCGGCTTGGAAATGGATTACAACCTTGTAGAGATTCAAGGTTTTGTCGTCGGCAGTGCCTGCCATTAGGGCAAGAGCGATTCTCTCAATGGCCTTGGGCGGTATGTGGTCGATGGTATGATGGCGAACGGCAGCTTCACTCCGTGCCTTGAACTCACCTAAATTGGCTGTCAGCCTGATAATAGACTGCGAGGCAAGAGAACATACTTCCAAGAATGACATTGACAATTTCGCGTTGGGAAAGGTCTGTGGAAACGTGCATGGACTTATCAAAAGTACTGCGGTCTGTCAAGTTTTGTGCGGGCGCGTGTGACAATTGATCAACAAAGGACATGGCAGTCTCAAGGACCGAGCGTTGGTGTCCAGATAGTAAGCCATTGGTAGAGAGCTCTTTGGTGATGTGTAATCGAGCTTCGTTTGCTGTTTGCGAAGTTGTGTCAACTTCTGGCGTTGTTGGAGGTATTGATACTTCTTGAGAGCTAGTTGTACGCTTCCTTTTTGCTGGTCGATCGGGTATTGCTTCAGTGCTTGGCTTGACAGAGGTGTTTGTCATATCAGGCTCTTGGGATGGATTGGGAGGACTGCGATGAGCGCCATGTAGAGAGTGTTCTAGAGAGGAGAGCCTCTGTACAAGCGCTTGTATTTTGTCATCGCTGTACATTTGTTAGAGGTGAGCATGAGGACTTGACAAAAGTCTCCACAGTGGGGCAAGCGCAAAGCTTGGGGTTGCCACTGCTGCTGCTCTTGCGCCAGATTCGGTGTACTACAATGAGCGTGGGGGACTTACGTCCGGACCTTGGGTCGGGGAACACGCTTGTGCCTGTTCCGCAAGCACTCGGCCTTGGCCGCTACACAGTTTGCACATGGCTCTTTGCGGTCGCATTTGACCTGACGGCAGTTAGTGTCGGGTGCAGGATATGGACCAGTTCCGAGACGGGTGACCAGCGTAGTTTGATCAAGGCGATGGTCACTCGGCGACTACAAGGGGGTTGTGGAGAGAGAGTAAAGGTACCTTTCGGGAATGGCACAAATCGCACGCGGGAACCCCCCCGTGAGCAACCCAGTTCTCTTCCGGCATTAAGTAAGCTGTTTCTCGACGTATGTAAATTCTGGGAAGAGTCCAGCCACAGTGACTACTTGGGGTGTGCAGAGTGTTTGAACTCGGTGGTCTTGGCAAATTAACCGGAGAGAAGCCGCTCCGAGGGCCGAAGGGGCAGGCACGATCCTTGCAGCCTCAAACGACGCGTTGCTGCTTCGCCATTTGGGCGTCGTCTCGTCAGCAGCCTCAAACTCTATCATAGCTTCATTAGATGATTTTGGGGCTAGTGGCATGGACATGTGTCAGGAAAGTGTCTTTTGTATGGGCCTTGCAATTTCTCCTGTAAGCACACACGTCAGGCAGTGCATCGTTGCCCAAAGCAGACAAGAAAGAGGGCTGGATTGGGAGTTGGCATTGCGAGGTGGTGCTGTGGTTAATCGCAAAAGAAAGCATATCAGTGGGAGAGTAGTGCATGCATCCAGGCACGGGGTGGTTGTGGCAGCAGCATGACGTGCATGCGGGTGAGTTGGCGTGTATATACATACTACACACACCGGTTGGGAGCAAGGAGGGGGCAAGGCGAAGAGGAACAGCAAAGGGCAGGAAACTGGTTTTAACCTGAACCCACCGTATTTCCGTTTCGAGACGAGAGGGATGCGCACACATTTGCATTGCACAGCGTCCCCACTGTGAACGGGTGCTCCCGCGGGCTAGCCCTGTTTGGCAGGAGGAGTCCATCCGACGTGAATGCACCTGGCCAGAAGTAACGGGATGCAGGGAGAAACTATGGGAATATGGCGGGTTTGTGGGATGAGCGTTTATTGCGCGAATGGCCGGGCGGGGGGCGGGCTGGATATGACGAAATATTCGAAGAGAGCACAAATACAGTACAGTCACGGCGTGGAGGGTGCGGGCAGAGAGCATTTTCTTTTACCTGATGGGTTCCACCACCGACCGAAGGACGAATGGAAATGACGGTGCCTGTCCACGTTTTCCCGAGCGCGGTCGGTTGAAGACGGTCTTGGCGGCGGGTGAGTCAGCACAGACGCGGCGACGACGAGGGAGCGCAGGCAGGCAGGGCAGGGCAGTAGGATATATATGTGTGTACTACGGACGTAAGTCGGTATGTAGGGAGGCATGTCGGCAAGTCAGAATCTGCGCAAGACTGTAGGTAGATCGGTACACATGGACGGAGCATGTACATAACAGGGCAATTAATTGCTGCCGCCGTGTGTCATCCAAGCAAGGGGCCGTGGCTGTGTGGCGCCGGGGGGTCAGCGTCGAGCCCAGCACTGGGGCGAGAGCGGGCAGGCTGCCAAAGGCAACATGCAGCAGCGTCACCGCTCCATGGCCGCCGGCGGGGGCGCATTACTTACACAGACTGCGCAGCCAGCAGTATGGAATCTTCTGCGTTAATGGCGCCATGTGGGCGGCCCAATCAGCGCCCACATGGCGGCTGGCAGCGTGGGGGACGGCGGCGTCGTGTCTGTGTGTGTGCATGTCGCGATAAGGCAGCGGCGGAGCCCACAACGTCCCGCCACCTGCCCTCGCGCCCTCTGATTGGTCCGCGTCTGCCCACGAGCCGCCATTCTTATCTCTTCCTCCCGCCGAGCTCACACACACCCTCCCTCTCCCTCACACATGCAACCCTCCAGCTTTCCACCCACCCACTACCCACCATATCCCCCCCCCAGCCATTGCCATGACAGGCCTGCGCATCCCCGGCGCGGGAGCTAGTTCGGGCCCAAAAGAAAAGAGTACCTGCACACCCGCCATGGCCCACGCCTGCACATGCTGCTGAAGCCTCCTCCCACGGACGAGTGCTCTACTCTTTTCGTAGCCCGCGCCCTCCCTACCATCGCTCCCTACATACATACATACATACATACACTCTACTTGCCGCGCCCAATCGCCCGTCATCCCTCGTCCACCCACGGGCGCACACGTCCCCGTCCATCGCTTTGATTGTGCCTTTGCCCACTCGGATGCTCCCGTGCGCCCCGTCTGTCCGCCTCTGAGGGTGAGTAGTGTAGTGGTCGACGATTGCTTATCTTGTGCTTCCACCCGCCCAGCCTGCCCTGCCCTGCCCACTTGCCTGTGCCTGTCCATACATACATATACATTAGTCGAGCCTGGCCACCCCCCAGCTAACTCAACTGCCCCCCATCTAGCCACACCACGTACACGCTCATTTCCCTCCTGCCCACTCTGCTGCTCTCCATCCCTCTTGCCGGCCTTCGATGAGCCGCCCGGTGCTTTCCCAACAACCACGCTACCATCACCACCGACCCAGGTCGACTCCCCATGTTCCTTGACAATACGCAACCTCCTACCCACCTGCCTGGAAACCTGGCGCCGGCCCAAGACGCACAGCTGCCACGCGGAGAATGTACCTTCATCCTCTCGTCTCCGGCCGACAATGGCGCCCGCCAGCGCTGCTCCTGCCGCTGCTTCTATCCGGACTCCATGGTACGCTCCCTCTGCGGCTGTGGACACCAGGCCTGGATCCATGAGGCTGAGCCCGCTTCCGCCGTCTCAGTGGACGCATACATGCACGCAGTAGACCAGATGAAGCAACTGCAGCGCGAAATCAGGCGCTTCGAGTCGTTGGAGCACGACCTCAAACAAGAACTGTTCCGCGAGAGAATGGCGCGCGAAGAACTCATCAGGACCAACAATGCCGTCCAGGCTCGTATATACCAAAACATGCAGCTCTTGAAGCTGTCCATGGACGACCGCGTCGAGGCCGTCGTGGATAGAACCACGGAGCTCAGCGACCAGATCAAGTTGCAGGGCGAACGCTTGACCATGGTAGACGAATTTAGCATGGAGTTGGAAAACAGAGTCGATCGCATCGAGCAGTTTGGCGATATATCCAGAGGCCAAACGCCTGCTCCTGCAACACCCAAAGCACGCCGCTCAACTCCACAGGCGCCGCCAGTGCCACCGCTGCCAGCTTTGATGCAAGCAAACCATACTCTTGGCCAACTTCCCATCCGCAATGACAAAAAATATCCCCTGTCGTGGAGCGCCCGCGTCATCTTTGTGCCTCGCAAATCGCAAAAGTTCGCCTTTGACCCTGACAGCAATGCGTATCGACGGTGTGCATCGCGCAAGCTGCACCAAAACATTGAATTCCCTAGCCAGGACAGCTCCTGTTTCGCAAATCACATTGAGACTGCCTTCAAGGGCGTCTTCCGAGGAAGACCATGGATGCCAATGACTGGTCACCGGCCCGCAGACGAGCCGTTTGGCCGCATGGCCCTTACGCTTTTGCCTCCCGATCTTGTGCACCGCGCAGTATGGGATTTTCCATTCCTGGAAGATCACTGCATCGCTCACGACAAGATGCAAGGAGATGTTCTCTACATCACTCTTCAATACGAGGACGTAACCTGGAACGAGATACGCTTCCTCCCTCCTGTCACTGGTGTCGACGACACCTGCTGGGAGCACGACGAGGAGCTTGACGGCACCGCCAAATACAAGAGCTTGGACTCGGAGATTATGTACGATTACCAGGACCCTCCTCCTACATATTCATCTCGAACTCACTCCATGGCGACTAGGGCGCCTTCGGGACTGGACGTCCTTGCTAACTCGGCTGCTATGCTGAGTCCTATTGAGCGTATTCAGACGGCATCGTCGACTCGCTCATCCAGGCCGGCTCCTTTGAGCCCCATCCAGCGTACGCCAACACGGTCGTCGGATCACTCCACCACCACCCCTCGCTTTTCATCTGAGCGGAGTAGTCTTCGCAGCTTTGACAACGAGACTACTGATGATGAGCACCGCGACAAGAAGCCCAAGCTGCGAATGAAGCAAAGCATGCCTCACGTCAGTACTGGCACCCATGCACAGCAGCCCATGTATGTCTCGGGTCGTTCAAAACGAAAGATGCCTGTAAGGGAGAAGGGCCCCAAGGAACCGCTGCACTTCAATGTCGCCGGCGTCGCCAAGGGCGGTCTTCACTTTCTACATCCGCGCTCATCAAAGGGCAAAGAAGTAGCTCATAACCCGTGAAAAAGAAACGATGTTAGTTTCTTGGAACTGACACGGACATGTTTTCTTATGTTCATTTGGTAGAGGCGTTTACGAGTAAAAGCCTCGCTCTTCAAGGATACCCATTGGCGTTGTATAGTATGAGCTCAAGTTTTTGTTTTACACGAGCGTAGTTTTGTTATTGTCTGGAGATTACTGGATATCGCACGTACTTGTAGTCAACATTGGCCGGGCATCATAGCTCGTCCTTCTTTTCTGTTCTTTTCTCAACTATAGACGGTTTGGAAGACAACAAGCGTGTCCTTTTTGTTTGCTTTCAGGCAGGCCTTGTGCTAGCAGGCAACACTACAAAAAACGCAATTCTACTTGTGCAACACACGACCCAGTGCCATCTTGTCTCCCTCGGCAAAATCCTCTCCTACCTCTTGGCAGCTTCCAACTTTTTGATAAGGAGGCATTAGCCTTGTCTCCGCATTTGCAACCTGCAATCTAAAGTCTCGCTCTATCCGGGAATTTGTCGTGCTGCTGTGGAGCAAAAGATTGAAAAGGATTACTGTGTAGTGACCAAAGCATGATAACAAATACTCTTGATTAATAGCCGCTATCGCACGCTTTCTTGTATAACCGAGGCACGGGGTGCTGATAACGGGGCCCCGCCCATTGAATAGTGCCAAGATAAGATGGAGAGGGTTTACCGCTCTGGAGATGTGCCAGAAATGATTGCATAGGTTTTTGTCATGTATCTGTGTGGCGTCTTCTTCGTGCGCCGAGATATCGGTGCTGCATGGCTGATCGGTTTGTTCATTTCGTCGCATACATTGTAGGCAGTACTGTTCCATAGAAACATAGAAAAATTAGTGAGAGAAACGTCACAGTCGAGATCTGGCATAGCTACGGGACATGATGTTCCTCATTTGTTGTTGTTCGAGACAGAGCCACAGCGCCTTCTCCAACTCTTCGTCCACGTCCGTGATGCGGAGAAAGGTAGTATCAGTGGAGCCCATACCGCCTACCCCACCTCCACTCCAACCATATCCACAACCATCAACCTCTTCAGCCTTACACACCTACCAACGAGGAAATTCCAACACACTTGAGAAAAAAATCAGCTAGTGCGCAAAATATAGCTTGCGCCTGCAAACAGACAAACTAATAAGCGACCCTATGGTTGAAATCGCCAGCCCTCTCTCCGAAATCGCTTCCCAAAGCGGCCCGTTTCTTATCATCTGCTAACCCTTTATCTCCGCTCCGCATCTCATCCAACCCCAAACCCCTTCTGATCCCTACACGCCGATCCCGCCTTGAACGGTGCAGCAGCCCCCCGAACCACTCACAGCAGGTGTACCACAAGGGTAACATAAGCGGTATTGGTCAAAACCTGGGAAGGGTTACGTCGCGGCAAACATGTGGCTGCACAGGGATTGAGCTTAGCGGATACACCAGGGCAGGCGTGTTGATGTAACTCCACGGCAAGAAAGGTTGTATGACTGACTGACTAGCAAGTTGGATTGGATGATACGGATGGTGGTCCGATCGGTCGTACAAAAAGGTTGCTGCTTCCCAATGTCTTGATTCTTTTCTTTCACTCGTCGCGTCTCGTGGTGTTCTTCTTCCTTTTCCAGTTCATTTCCATCCCTACCTGTTGGACCCTCGTCTCGAGGACAACTTGAGCTCGCATCCTACAACCCCGCCAGTTCAACCGCGCAGGTCGAGAAAACAACTATGTCGGAGAACCAGGATCCGGAGTTGGCCAAGGGCGATGGCCTTAAAGTTACTGCTTCGGCTTCATCGTCTAAACATCCGGTTCCTGTCGAAGGCACAACACAACACCTCCCCACCTACGAAAACGAAAAGGCTCTAACATGGAAATTCGATATCCGAGTTTTGCCTATGCTCGCAATTATGTACCTGTTTAATGCTCTTGATAAGGGGAACCTAGGAAACGCCAAAACAGATGGTATGGATAAAGACTTGCATTTCAAAGGGAATCAGTATAATATCATGCTGAGCATTTTTTACGTGCCATACGTAATTTTTGCACCCCCGGTCGGCATGCTAGGAAAGAAGTACGGCCCGCACCGTGTTCTGCCAATTATGATGTTTTCTTTTGGCAGTGCGACGTTGTTGGCTGCCAGTGTGCAGAATTGGAGTGGCATGATGGCGTTGCGATGGTTTTTGGGTAAGTCACGTGACATGTTAATTCACAAGTTCGAGCATATGAATGTTCACGAACTAACTGGATAAAAAGGAATGGCAGAAAGCGCCTTTTTCCCTCTGGTTATCTACTACCTAACCACGTTCTACCGCCGTGGCGAACTCGCACGACGCCTTGCTATCTTCTACGCTGCCTCGAACATTGCGAATGCGTTCTCTGGACTCCTCGCTTTCGGCGTATTCCAGATTGAGTCGAAATTAGATTCCTGGAGGTATCTATTCATTATTGAGGGCTCGCTCACAGTTCTCTTTTCGTTCTTCGCATACTGGTATCTCCCTAAGAACGCATACGAGGCCAAGTTTCTCAATGAAGCGGAGAAAGAATTGGCATACACCCGTATTCAGATTGACTCTTCGTCCGTCGTCAACCAAGAGTTTAGCCTGAAAGACGCACTCGGTATTTTCAAGGAACCGTCGACATATGGATTTCTCCTCATCGAAATCTGCCTTGGTGTACCCTTGCAATCGGTGTCGCTCTTCTTGCCACAGATTGTGGGCAGATTGGGCTACGACAAGATCAAGACGAATCTTTACACAGTCGCACCAAACGTCGTCGGTGCCTGTGTTCTCCTCATCCTGGCCTTTGCCTCGGACTATACGCGTCTTCGGTCACCTTTCATCGCCCTCGGCTTCCTCCTGACTTTCATCGGCTTCATCATCTATGCCACCATTGATGTCGAGCATTCGCTTACTGTCGCCTACTATGCCTGCTTCATGATGACGTGGGGAACATCTGCACCCTCGGTTCTGCTCTCCACATGGTACAACAACAACGTCGCAGACGAGAACAGACGTGTAACACTTACCTCTGTTGGTGTGCCGCTAGCAAACCTGATGGGTGTTGTTAGCTCGAACATCTTCAGACCTCAGGATGCGCCAGCGTACATTCCAGCTCTGGCTACGACGGCGGCGTTTGGAGCCACAGGCTGCTTGTGTGCCGCGCTGTTGGGCACGTACATGATGATTGACAACAAGAGGAGGAATGCTCGCCAGGGCGTCAATCTCACCGCCAGAGACGTATCGACAGAGAAATTGAGAGATGGACCAAAGAACCCCGAGTTCAGATGGTTCTTGTAAAATTTGCTTATGGGATTCAATGGGAAAAGTTTCAATTGTGAATTATTTAGACTGAACGTAGAATCTATTACGCAAAGACAGGTTGTTGTACATTTGGACAATACGGTGTAAAGAAGAGTGCTGTATGTCGAACAAGAAACCCTGTACATGGAGAGCTTGAGCCAGGGGACGGAAATGCTCCTGAAGCCACCGTGCCTGACATGGTCACGCGTCCCCCGGTTCCCCGAATAAGCACGAGACAAGTGCGGAGGCTAGCGCACCATTGTGTCTGCCTTGCCGCCAACTTGGCTCAGCAAGTACGGGATGGGAAGCGTGGAATGGTTGAACATGATTAGACTATATGATATACAGCTACAAGAACATGGGTAATCGTTGATGAATCGACCATACATGCAGCAGCTGTAAGTAAGCATCAGTCCTGGAGGGATCGCCGGGCTCAGCGTTAGCGCCATCTCTTATCGCCGAGGCTGGTGCGGCGGCTCCTACATCATTCGTCGCGCAACCTCACGCGCCTCACTTGCGGCCCCGAACCATCACGGGTCCCAGCTTGGAGCTTAAAGCTGCCTAGTACCCTGTTGTCGCCTAGACTATCTATACTCACTCCTCTATCCATCCTTCTTCCTCCATCACTCCTGCGCTCAGCGCTCTTCTGTCCTTGTAAGCAACGACTGATTACGTTGCGTCCGATACGCATCCGATTACTCCACGAGCGTTCGTGAGCTCTGGGAGCTCCAACCCATCTTCATCATGGCGGTCAAAGCAGCGGTGCCATTTCTCGTGGCGATGATGCTGTTGACAGGTGTATGCAATACACTGTTGACAAAGTATCAAGTATGACGACCCCCCCTTGCCATGAATCAATGAGCTGGAATGCTGACACCTATGACTAGGATATGCAATGCGTCAAGAACTGCGACTCGCCTTCACCGAAATACAAGGAACACTTTGAGCAGCCTGTTCTCCAGACGCTGCAGATGTTTATTGGAGAGATGGGCTGCTGGCTTGTCATCGGCGCGTTCACTCTCTACCAGCGATACGCGACTGCGAAGGCAGGCTACGAACCCGTTCCTGGCTCGGCTACCCCGGCTCCAGATGATGTTAGCGAGACAACTCCTATTGTGAACCCGTTGAAGCCTGCGCATCCCGACGATGAGGGTAGGATCCCGCTGCAAGGAAAGAGCATCTTCCTGTTGGCGCTTCCGGCGTGCTGCGACATTGCTGGAACCACCCTAATGAACGTTGGACTGTTGTTTGTCGCAGCCAGTATTTACCAGATGACCAGAGGCGCGCTCGTGCTCTTCGTTGGTCTGTTCAGTGTATGGTTCCTCAAGCGTCATCTCGGACTGTACAAGTGGTTCTCGCTCTTCGTAGTCGTGACGGGTGTTGCAATCGTCGGACTCGCTGGTGCCATCATCAGGGATGACAAAGCGACGCCTGGCCATAAGTCGATTCATGATTCTGTTGCTGGATCAGAGGTTAAGACGGCTGCTTCTCAAGCTGCCATGACCGTTATTGGTGTGCTGCTTATTGCTGGCGCTCAGATCTTCACTGCCACCCAGTTTGTGCTCGAGGAGAGAATCATGGAGAAGTACTCCATGGAGCCCATCAAGGTTGTTGGCTGGGAAGGTGTCTTTGGATTTCTTGTCACATTCGTTGGCATGATCGTTTTGCACTTGACCATTGGAACTGGATACTTCAACGCCAGGGAGGGCCTGTACCAGATGTTCCACTACCGCGCCATCGCCGTATCCTCGGTACTGATCATGATCAGCATTGGGTATGTATATTTTGTCTCCTCTGGTGCGATATCCACTAACTTTGTGCAGTGGCTTCAACTTCTTCGGTCTCTCCGTTACCCGTACCGTCTCTGCTACTTCGCGCTCGACGATTGATACTTGCCGCACGCTCTTCATCTGGATTGTGTCGCTAGGACTTGGCTGGGAGACATTCAAGTGGCTGCAGGTTCTCGGTTTCGCTCTGTTGGTGTACGGAACCTTTTTGTTCAACGACTTGATCCGCCCACCGCTAAAGGCGTGTGTGGAGAGGCACCACGAGCCCCTGCTACCTGAGGAGCCGATCGAGCACCACTAGTTTGGGCGATGCAAAGTAGACGGGTAAAGACGCATTGTGCATGTGGGACTTGGAGGGTGGCATTTTTCGGGCGCACTATCAGGAATCACAGAATGTCTTTGTTTTAGCACTAGTTAACTATATTAAACATATCATATCATTAGCCACAAAGTTGCAACCAGTTTACTGCTCTGCTTGTCTGCATGTGGCAGGGCAGACCGTGGCTATCTTATCAGGTCTGTGGCTGGTGACATATGTGGTCCGAGCGTTGCTTAGCGCGCACTCACCTCGCTAAGGACGTCGATTTCGTATGTGAGTATCTCGACTTCGATAACAACGGCTCGACTTTTCTGAACACCCACGCCCGGAGTTCAGTTACGCCCATCGACAGTTCGACAAAATGGCCACCACTCAAACCGCAATGTGAGTATCCCCGCTCGCCACCGCGGCAGCCGAGCGCGCAATTAGGAATGGCTACTGACGGCATGCAGCTCCAAGAGGAGAAAGTTCGTTGCTGGTACGATATACCCTTTTCACAGTCAGAGGATGGAGAAGAAAGAGATTGGAGAGAATCAGAGGCACAGCTACGTTGAGTCCTCGCTGCCAGGACTGTAGTGTGTCTGATACGAAATGGTCGAAATAGTGCGCACACAGAAATAGTTGGCTAACTCAACACCCACAGACGGTGTTTTCTACGCCGAGCTGAACGAGTTCTTCCAGCGCGAGCTGGCCGAGGAGGGCTACTCCGGCGTCGAGGTCCGCGTCACTCCCACTGTTACCGACATCATCATCCGCGCCACACACACCCAGGAGGTTCTTGGAGAGCAGGGTCGCCGCATCCGTGAGCTCACCTCGCTCATCCAGAAGCGCTTCAAGTTCCCAGAGAACTCCGTCTCCCTCTACGCCGCCAAGGTCCAGAACCGTGGTCTCTCCGCTGTCGCCCAGTGCGAGTCCCTCCGATACAAGCTTCTCAATGGTCTTGCCGTCCGAAGGGCCTGCTACGGTGTGCTGAGGTTCATCATGGAGTCTGGCGCCAAGGGTTGCGAGGTCGTCGTCTCCGGAAAGCTCAGGGCCGCCCGTGCCAAGAGCATGAAGTTCACTGTATGCATCCTTGTTGTCGTATTTTTAGGACTGGCATGCTAATAAGCGCAGGACGGATTCATGATCCACTCCGGTCAGCCCGCTAAGGACTTCATTGACCACGCCACCCGCCACGTCCTCCTCCGCCAGGGTGTGCTCGGTATCAAGGTCAAGATTATGCGCGGCTCCGACCCCGAGGGCAAGGCCGGCCCATCCAAGTCTCTTCCCGACGCCGTTACCATCATCGAGCCCAAGGAGGAGCAGCCCGTTGTCCAGCCCATGTCGCAAGACTACGGCGCCAAGGCCATTGCCGCTCAACAGGCAGCGGAACAGGCCAGGCAGGCTGAGCAGGGCGAGGGCGAGGCCCAGCCAGCTGGTGAGGGTTACTCTGGTGAGCAGTAGGTTTGAACTTTACTGCGGGCGCAATGAGGTTACGAAAAAGGCATTTAGCGAAAGGTTATGATGCCGTTACGAACCCTGACATAAATTCCTTTGCACTTTCGGAACGGGCTGGGCTGTTTTTGGTAGGGAGGGAATAAGGAGTCTCTACTGCTTCACTGCTATGTACTCAATGAAACCACCCAAATATCAAAGATGGCTTTGACCAACTGAAGGCATTTCGTCGCATCGCATTTGTTTGTTCTTTTACATTTCTTTATGGGTTGTCGATTCGGAAAAGTTATAGTTGATGGTGTTTCCTAGTCATGTTCTCTTTACCCATGTGTCGCGTCTCATGCGTTGCCCCATCGGGACATGATCCCGGGTCTTGAGTTCGGAGTTACTACCCCTCTTCCCACGATACCTAGCATGTCATCTGTTTCGAAACACTGCAGGTCTATACAGTGGGTCTTGTGACACTAGGTTTAATTGGCGGAAGTAATGTTCACGACACTTTATTTTCGGGTCTTTGCGACATTCTAGAGCGTGATGTGATCAAAATAAGGCAGGCGGATCACCAGTGTCAGCCGTTTGTCCCGTTAGCTATGTATTACAGGAGCTCAAGAAGTGGATGTCCAAGCATTGGAATATATATACTGAGCATTATCCTGTGCGCGTAAGAGTTTGTTCTAACCCAAACCCTTCACTCTCTCTCTCTCTCTCGCACTCTTGACGCGAACCGCCCACGATGCGTCTCACGCGCCTGATCTCGACGCTGCTTTGCGCCAGCAACACCGTCCTCGCAGCGCTCCCCTACAAAGGCGTAGACTGGTCCTCTCTCCTCGTCGAAGAAGCCGCCGGCAAAAAATACAAAAACTCAGCCGGCACCGTGCAACCCCTCGAAACCATCCTCAAGTCCTCGGGCGTGAACACCGTCCGCCAGCGCCTCTGGGTGAATCCCTCGGGCGGCACCTACAACCTCGACTACAACCTCAAACTCGGCAAGCGCGCCCAGGCCGCAGGCCTCGGCATCTTCCTCGACCTCCACTACAGCGACTCCTGGGCCGACCCGGGCAAACAAGTCACACCCGCCGCATGGCAGAGTCTCAACCGCGAAGCCCTCATCAAGCAAGTCTACGACTACACAAAAAACGTGCTCGATACCTTCCAACGCAACGGTATTCCCTTGAAACTCGTCTCCATCGGCAACGAAATCACGCCCGGTCTCCTCTTCCCCATTGGCAAATTATCAGGTAGTTCCCAGGGTCCCGCCGCCAATGTCGCTGCTATACTTAAATCAGCGAGCCGTGCGATCAAGGAGTCGAGTATGAGTCCCAAGCCTAAAATCATGATTCATCTTGATAACGGCTGGAATTGGGAGACGCAGAAGTGGTGGTATGATCTTGTGCTTGGATCTGGTGGCGGGCTTTCGCTCTCCGATTTCGATGTACAGGGCGTGTCGTATTATCCGTTTTATAATGCGGCGGCTACGCTGGCGGCGGTGGGGTCGTCGTTGAGTAATATGGCGAGCAAGTATGGCAAGGAGGTTATGGTTGTTGAGGTATGTTGTGTTGCTCTTTCTACGTTGACACCTTTTGTGGGGGGTTTTCCTTTTTAACTTGGGTTGCTAACTTGAGGCGTTTTAGACTAACTGGCCGTCTTGGTGCCCCAATCCAAAGTATGCGTTTCCTTCGGATACTAAGTCTATTCCCATCTCGGTGGATGGGCAGACGACCTGGATGAAGGAGGTCGCCAAGCGCGTGGCTGGTGCTTCGGGCGGAAAGGGTACGGGTCTTTTCTACTGGGAGCCTGCGTGGATTGACAACGCGGGCCTGGGTAGCAGCTGTGGATGGAATTTGATGTTTGGTGATGACGGCAAGGTCATGAACAGTTTAGCCGTATTTGGACAAATCTAGATTCTTGGACTGGAGGCGAGAAGTGGGAAATGAGGAAGAGACGAGAAAAAGGATTCAGTGTACATATTTACTACAAGTGACGTACATACATACCACCAGCGGAACAAGACGAATTGCACCGCTTTACTGGTCAAAGTTCTTGACTGCAGGCATCATGCCCAAACCTTTGCCTTCCTGCTGCTTTTGGCCTTCGCCTTCAATCACACCGCCTGCCTTCCTTTCATTGACATGCTTCCTGAGTAGACTAAGAATCTCACTGCCCTTCCACCTGGTGGGAACAGGTCTGTACGCAGGCTTGAAAGTGCCCACAGTCTGCGCCCATTCGCCCTCTCCAGGATCCCTCTTGCGCTCGTCCTTTTCTGGCAACTTGGTCTGCGTTGCCGCATCCAAGCCCTGTGCGTTGGAGGTAGACAAGGTCGAACCGCCCCCCTCGGCTGTTTCGTGCGATGTGGGAGTGGGTTCTTGCGTTGCCCAGTAGTAAATGTCCCAATCGTTTTCGTCCAGGAAAGTGTCGTATTGCTGCATGAGAGAGGGAGACATGGTGGCGAGATGAGCATCGGCGAAGGTGCTGAGCAGGAGGTCACTCTCTAGTGTTCCCCTTTTGCGGCTCTGGTCTACTTGACGTTAGCCGACATTTCCAATAATGCATCGTGGTGCCTTGAACATGAGCAAGCATCATGTGAAGCACGAGCCGGGGAATCGTAGGAACCGACATAATAATCTTGCACGCATCGTGTTTGCGTCCTCACCCGTCCGCTTCAGCGGCTCAACCTTGAATTTGGCGCCTTCCATCTCGCCGACACCCAGCTCGCTGTTGGTTCCACTCACATCTTGAGCCTTGCTACTCTGTGTGCCACCAGTCATGCGCTCAGTGTTTTCGGGTGAAGAGTCCTTTGGCGCAAACTTGTCGTCCACCTGAGTGATCAACTCTGGTGGGGCAGAGTCCTTGCCAACAGAGGGCATCTTGTTGGCAATGGTCGAGGTGGAGTTGGTCAAGTGCGGGTTCAGAGGCTTCTCAATCTGGTACTTGCGGTAGGTTTCCGAGGTGTCGTTTGTGCGCTTGTTGAGCGCATCAAACTCGCCATTGCGGAGTGGAGCGATGCTGAAAGTGCGACATTGAGTGCGCTGGAGCGTGAGAAGAGCTCGCGACGAGCGGGTGACAATCCTAGAAGACGCCATTGTAATGTGTATCGAAAGAGTACGTTGAGAAGCGTCAATTGCACTTTACAGTAGAGAGATAGTGAGGTGGGCTACCGAGGACGATGGAAAACGTCACTGGTCCGAGCTCTTGGATTACTAACGCGAATATGATCCCTGCTGATCGGTTTAGAGAGTCTATTACTCTTACACATCGCCCAATAGCATGTCTTCATCAGAATTCGGCATTTATTCTGATGATTTTGTTAACGACACTCTATGCGATTGATATTCAGGGTGTTTCTACTCGAAACCATGTTCCCCGAAATTAAGTGTAAATCTTCGCGAAACTCAGATGCATGACAAAATTCATCGGCACATGAAAACTAGCGGCGCTCTATCTGTCTGCATACATTGTACATTGTGCACTGTGAATTGCTTTACGTAGGGCGACACAATCTGCGCCAGCACCTCGAATTCGCCAAAGACAACCTACAAGAAACATGTGCGGGTACAAACATGCTATGCATGCGGTTCATGGGTTTGAACGCGTGCCCGTTTTAGCTGATGCATAGTAACGACGCTTTTGCCTGATCAGCGGCAATATCACCGAGTTATCCTCGAAAGCACATTAATGAAGTGGCAATATCCGCTGTAAACTCAATACCACGAAGTTCATTGGTCTCTAATATATCGCTGAACGTACATATCAACAAACTCAACCTAAATCCAACCAGTCGGATCAAGCCACCGCAACTTAAATTTAATCGGCGATCCAGTGCACGCACACATGTGGACATAAGATGCAACTCCAAGTTCTAGACCCCCAGCACCAGGAGTGCTATTGCGAGCAACTTCATGCATCGCCCCCTACCCCTCAGTGTTCCAGACCCAGCTGAGCTCAGCTGTTGCCGCTGCTAGTGCAGCCACAACCTCGTCACGGGACATGGTGTATGCATGTGTGCACAAGATCAGGAGTCGATACACTGGTCGAATTTCCCAGTTCAGGCTCCTGATTTGCTTATGGGCCGAAAAAGTGGCTTTTTCCGGCTAGATGCCGCGGACATGGTGGTCGTTACCAAACACCCACCCACACCTCTGTGCACGCGAAACGCGCCCTCTCTAAGCGAGGTCACTATCTAGAGACAGCTGCGGTTGAAACCCTATTGACTCTGTCGCTTCGACGGAATTTGCCATCAACATCTTGTATGAAGTTGATGATTTCAGTGTTGTGCGCATTAGGTGACTGAACAAGGAGGGGGGGTAAAGAGCGGTGGTAAACATGAGTCAAGGGGATGATCATGTGAAAAACGGCGGTGATAGACTTTGACCATACTGCCGGTGCATAGGTGCCCAAGGGGATGGAGACGAGTCCGCCATCGGTCTCCGCGGACGAACCCCTCAGCCACGTAACCGACACTATGGTATGACTCTCCGATCAACGTGAGAAAGCCACCAGTCGGTTATTTTGTTATCCTTGACAAAGACTTCCTTCTTTTACACATCAACGGCCTCGAGGCTTAGAGTTCCTCAGAGACGTCGTCACGAGCTGAGGAGCTGCAGGTCCTGCCGACCTACCAGTCTTTTTTCAAGAGAAAAGAAAAGAAAAACAAAGACGGGGAAAGTCGCAACACTTCTAGTCGCAACAATTTCGGCTATGCCGTTATGCACGTTCGAGAACGGCTACTTTGTTTTGCCGGTTACCATCCCGATGACTGCGAATGCGAACATGGCATGATGTTTGAGCGTTTTGTTGACAACAAAAGCATCTCGGCACATCCGAGTATCCATAATTGCTTCCTGCTCGCTTGGAAGCGCTGCCTAGTGCACGGGTACCTTGCATTCGTCTGCTGAGTAACGATATCGTATGATGATGTGTCCAGGTACTGGTAGATTAGTGCGTATCATGATTGTGGGAAAAGCCAGGGAGTGTTTTGGATGTCTTTTGGGGAGCGGTCGGGCGTAATGGGGAGATGATGGATTCGGCAATTTCTTGGGAGTAGAGTGATCAATGCAAGGCGTATTGCACAGGGCTGCTGTTGATAGATTGAATCAATCACGGGAATATAGAAGAACGGTGTCACTCAGAAACTTCAGTAGCGCATCTCAAGACTGTGTTTTTCAGTGAATGGACGATCAGTAGCCATGCGAAGATGTTTTGAGAGAATGCATGGAACTCGAGAATCACGGTGTTTTACATGCCATGGGATTCCTGGAGTCTGGTCCCCTAAAACCCTCGTAAACGTGGATGTAAACGACCCTGGGACCAGCGAGCGGGTCAGACCGCCGCTGGAAATGACATCGAGCAAGTTTCCTAAAAAGAAATTATGTAATGACGTGAAGATATGAGAAAACCTGGCTTGGTTACTGTTAGGGTGGGGGCTATTTACAATGCAGTGTACTTCTCGTGACCTGGTATAGACACAGATACCAGCGGTCATCAAGTATTACTTTTATGACCCGACTATTCGTTGAGGCTTTCTTTTCGATAAATACTGCTTCAAGAGTCGTTCGCAATATCAAGATCACTGTTGTTGTTTGCAGTTCATGTTGGCTTTTCTCACTAACCATAAATGCTTTAGTGCGCCTGAACTGAGGAACGACTCGTCATCCATTCCCTCAGCCCTCCTCTAACGCTTCATCACACTACGAGTCTACCCACACCCACGAAGAAAACCCTGTTTCTTGTAATCTAAAAGTTGGTGCTGAGAGTTTTGAGATGGAGTTCTCACACCATGGCTTCGATATTTGCGTCCGCTGACGTCAAACACTGTCTCAATTTCCTTAGGCCTACCAGTCTGTAACTGGCCTTCGTCAGTGACAGACTGATCTGGTAGTCGATCTCATGCAACTCTCATAACATCATCATTGTTCAGACTCCAATTCTGGAGAGATACGCTAACATAGCCCAAGAACCATATATCGAGTGGCAAGACATATGCTCTATACAGGAACCCAGTCTGCGATACTGAGGCTGCTACAACTGGTGGTTTTAACAGAACGGCACCGGAATACGATATTGAAGCCATTCTTTCTATCCAAGCAGGTTGACAGAATCGCCGCCATGTACTCTGTTCTCGAGTAGAAGATTCTCCCCAGGAAAATTAGATTTTACTGGGAATGCATGTGTGGCCAAAGCATTCATTGGCTCGTCTGAGAGACCCGAACAATGGGTCTGCGGTATCTTCCGTATTTTCTAAGTATGTTTATGTGGCTGACCTTGACAGACAACCATGAGTCATTTGCCCCTGAGGTCCCGCCTCAACTCGTTACTGTACATTTGCCGCGGTTGCCGCGCGCTGTCGCCACAACGAATTGCTTACAGCAAAACCTCCCTACTCAGCTTTTTCCACTAGGTAGTTGTGGCTGATTGCGACATGAGCGAACTACGGTTTCACCATGCTGCTGGGACGCGAAAGGCCCCGGCTTTGGCGCCGTGCTCGCGTAGGTATCGCGTTTTTCTGAGGCCGAACTGGCATATGTCTTTCGGTAAGCTTAGCCACCATTCCATCTCTATTAAGTTAGCCACTCTATTATTGCTCGTCACATGTATTCCCCGGATGAATTCATGGCGCTACGTGAGCGTCGTTCTGCACTGATTACCAATCGACAACATACTACACCGACATTTTGGAAGGCCTGATCCCAAAGAACCGCTTCTACCCCTCACGATAGCCATGACAGAAACTGGTGACTCAGGATAGCTATAACCGACCAGCTAGTATTCCGACTTCGGTGACATGTAAGGCCGTTTGAGGCTATTGAGGCCATCTAATATTTGACACAATCCCCAAAAACAGGTTGCCCCACTCCCGATGCCGTGTGCTCGATTGCGGCATTTTCTTGCCGATTGCTGGGAATACACAGTGTAGCGCGTGGCAGACTCAGGCCATGACAGTGGCGCTTATTACCGGCTGGTGTGGCTTGTCAAAGTCAAGCGGTAACAGTCAGCCGATAGGAAAATGAGTGCCGCCAAGCTGGGTACTCAAGTAGAGAGGAGCCTACTAGGAGACAAATACAAGTATCCACAAACCTTATTATAAAAAGGGACTGTTGTTGGGGCTGCCGTCCTCCCCAGGGGCTAACAAGTACTCGGTAATGCGGATCAGTGTTGATGCCCCAGCGTCAGATTCATGATGCCATTCGAATGCAACAAAACATTAAACCGATCTACCTAGGCCGCTTCGAGTATGAAAAGACGAAACATCAGAGAGTACCAATGGGTCACAAGGCTGACTCTCGGAACAAGCTGTCTATAGATTAGGCTCGGCATACGAATCAACTGGAGTAATTCTGCTACGGACTCTATAATCTAGCTAAATTACCCTCCTGAGACACTCCTGAATTCATGAGGATATGCAGGGGCTTGGGTTACCTCTCCATGTAAGTTTCGCTATAGTACCAGTTGGACTTACTGAAAATCTCGCAATTTCTATCAAGATCGAATATTATCGTCCAATCACAGTTAAACGCGCGCGCCAAGACGAAGATAGTTTCTTTGAAGAGTGTACACGTAGTTTGGACGGCCCGGAAGTGTGAACCTTGGTACGGTCGAGTCGGCCGCGACACGAACTCTGTGTGTTGGCTGCCTAAGTCAACAGGGCACGTGAATTAGCTAGATAGCCCCACCTTTTGCGGTACAATCGATCGGGCGAAACAGGTGTATTTTGGTGCTGAAATAGAGTAAATTGCTGCTAATTTAACGGCCTGTGGTTCTGTTCGGCCCACATAAGATGACTAACCAACTGGCTCAGTACGCAGTGGCTAAGACGATTGGCCCCGATCATTATGAAGATAACACGGCATAATCACTCGCACCGAGGATAATACTACGGCATAGGCACCTGACAGTACTATCCGCATGTTCCTGGCGCTACCTAAGGCTTCCAACACTGGGACACCATAGGCTCACGAGTGCCAGCACGGGCCGCGGAAGACGGGACTCTGCAGCACAGAAGCGAGGCAGGAGTTATGTTCTTGTCTCAATGCTACACGCTGTCCCGGGTCAGATCTGTGATGAACTCGGCAAGGAGCAGACCACTTGACTCAAGCGGTGTAAGAACACTGCGAGCCACAGCCATGGGGCAACCGTCATCGCAAGCCCGCGCTGTCACAACCCCACACCTGTCAGCTCATTCCAAGTTAAGATCAGCCCTCGGAGAGCCCGAAAAGTACCCCACAGCTATGACCTATCGTGCCTCGAAACAAAAGCCAGGCGGGTAGGGGTAAGCGACACCCGCATGGCCTATGCACGTGGATGCTGCCAGTATGAGCCAGGTTTAATGGGCACGTCAGCCGTAGGAAATCCAGATCCGCGGTTGATGGTCCCTCTCAAGTGGCCGCGGTAAGACAGGTTATTGGCGACAGAACCGTTGGACCGCAAAGCTAGCCTTTTTCGTCTGTCGAGGGACTTTGGTACACTGTCAACTCGAAGGACACACTAGGGGTATCATCATATTCATTTCAGCCTGATTGTGTACAAGGAGCTTGGGAGCTATGCATATGCACGCTATTACTCTGTATCTTGTTCCCAATCCCACACTGTCTTACGGTTAGAGTGGTTTACAGCCGCTTGAGGCAAGGCTAATATGCGAAAAGGTTGTTGAATTAGCGCACGCTTGCCTGCTTCCTCGAATGCACTCTCGCTAACCTACTGTGCACACCGTGAACGTACATCAGGATCATCGATCGGCACCGGGATTATATTCGCTTAGCATACTTACCGTGGAGGGAGATCGACACAAGTGGCTTAAGCGATGAGGGGATCTTGGGACTCGCCATCATGATGGTGCAATCATCATGGCATGACACGCAGGGACCGTCGGTGTGGCAGCGGTGCAGCTTCTCAGCAACGATGGTAAGCTGAGGTGATGCAATGCATTAGCTTCACGAGTGATATGACACTCGTTGGAAACGCGAGGCACTGTGGCTAAGGGTTTGAGGCGCGGACGTTTGGGGCGTAGCGAGTGGGTGTGGCCAGCACGTTGGGCAAAGAAATGTTCGTGGCAGGGAACTTCAGGCACCATTGCCTTACAAACGATGACGCTAAATGGCCTGATGCTCAGGTGATGCTGATGATGCTGATGGTAAACTACATCGAAGACCTTCTGCGATAAGTTGACCATATCTTTGGCCTACAGTCTTTGTGACACACTGGACGAAGACGGTCTCGCTGAGTAAGAGACGATTCCTTTCATCGTCTTACAACCGTTCAACAAAGTCACCTATCCGCCCTCGATTATTGCCACTATCAGACTGGCTGCTCGCCCCACTGCCCCAGATACCGGATCCAGACTGTTCACGAATCCCAATTTAGTCTCGCTTGGGAGGGAGGAAACGCCTATCTTTTTTGGCGAGAGCAGCGGAAGCTGCCTGCCTGTTCCCCCCTTCGCCCCCACTCTCCCCCCCCCCCTTCAACAGCCTGCCAGCCTACCAGCCTGGGGAGAGAGACAATATGTTTTTGCTTTTTCCCTTTGTTGGCAGCAATCGGGACCGCGCTAACAAGGCAAGGTGGGGACATTGACGTGCTTGGCTCCACTCACATCTCCCCTGTCTAGTGGTAGCGCAAAAAGGAATGAGAACCACGCGAAAGAGGCTTAGGTGTCGATCATACGGCTAGCAGACCACACCCGGGGGTGGTTGCTGTGGATCCTGGATTCCCTAGTGTACCTTGCAGTTGCCAGAAGCCGTATCTTTTCTTCTTTTTCGCTGGGTATGGGTGTTTCCTTTTACGCGTGTTCGTTTGGGTGGAGGGCTTACCCTGAGTTACGTGCAGGTGGTGCGGTACCTTTGTCGCGAAAGATTATTTTCAGGGGCCGGGGGGTGTGGGTGCGGGTGAAGGGGGGTAGGGTCCTTTCAGGCTGACGATCAATTTTTTTATATAGGAGTGTGAATTCCCGCGGAACTGAACATCATCACAGCTACAAGTACAACTACAGCCACAACTTCAAAAGCCTACCTTTCTCTACACTCGACTCGACACAACCTCCACACAAACACATCCCACATACCTACCAACTCTTTTGTACAATACAATAGAGTCATACTTCAACAACACCAACAACAACTACAATCAATCCCATCTCATCTACACTTGAGATCACCAAGCACTACCACTACTCCTCGTAGTACCTTCCAACCAACAACCAACAACCACAACCATATCACCAACCACCAACCCTCCACCTTCCAAAATGGCTCCCCGACCATGGACTGTCCTCCCTCCCTGCCCAGGCCCCCCACCAACCCGACCCCTCCCACCAATCCCCACTCAATAAACGAACCAATCCAACTATGCGCATTGAAACAACAACCGCGCCCGGGGAGGGGGAAGGTCAAACGATACAAGTCAAAAGGCCAAATCAGATGAACACAAAGGGGACTTTAAACTCTAAACTTTCAACAACAACAACGATGATGAGATGATGTTTCTCTTTTTTTTTGAAATTATTTTTGCGAATATACCAGTAGCTGCTATGCTACAACTACGCGCTTTTGTTAGGGTTTAATTCGATTCTTGGGGGTTTGAGGAAACCACGAGGGAGGAAAGTGGGAGAGACTTGATTATCATTCTTAATCTAGGGAATTTTGTTCTTCAAAGTCCGACCTTTTATTGTGGGGGAGAGAGAGAGAGTACGAATGATTGGAGAGTTTTTTTTTCGAAGGGAAGAGAGAGTGGTGCAGATGAATTGTTTTGGTTTTTTTTCTCTTAATTTTGATACGAGTTCAATCAACTATCAATCTTGTTCAAACATTCATACTTCTTCTACCCTTTGGATTTGTGAAAAGTGAGGCTAATGACCTTGGTAACACACATAGTACAATTGTAATAATAAGCATATGTACATTATATGCATGGTGACAGAAGAAATGTGCAGTGCAAAAAAAGGGGTCTTGTTCATGCATCGTCAGGGATGGTACCCGTTACACCATCTTTCATCCCACCCACTTCGTGTTCGCCAACTTAGCACAGGGATGACATACCCTTCTTCAAGCGAACTCGCTACTTGCCACCGGCAAACACAAGGCCATTGTCATGCCTGACCTTGTGCATGATGGCTAGCGTGTCCCTTGAGTGCTTCTCCAATCGGCTCAATTCCACATGGTCCTTTTCTTCGATACACCTTGCGAATTCCCTCGCTTCTTCAATCAGATTGAGCTTTTCGGGCGTCTTGACACCAGGGATATCCTCTCTTGTCTTCTTCTTCGGATCCCACAGCGTAACCTTGTTGATGTCGGTGATAGTCGGTACAATAAGTGTACCCTTTTCTCCGTAAATCTCAGATGGCGCGTCAGAGTTGTAAATCTTGGAGTGGCAGAGATGTACGGTAAAGTTGGGGTACGTCAGGATCAGACGGCCGGCGCCATCCGCTCCCGTAGCAATCTTGACAGGCCAGTACTGCGAGTCGAGGGGGGCACCGAAGAGATCAACGGCGGCGGCGACGCAGTATACGCCAAGGTCGACTAATGCACCACCGCCCATCTCGAGGTTGAAGATGTTGGGAACCTCGCCCTGCAGAACCTTTTCGTACCGGCTGCTGTACTGGGCAAAATTGATTGAGGCGCCATACAGCGGGCCTATGTCGGCAATCTTTTGCTTCAGTAGCTTGAAATTTGCTTCTTGAATGTGGCGGAACGCCTCGACAAGGATGACGTTGTTTTCTTTTGCAAGCGAAAAGAGATGGTCGAGTTCGGAAACAGTGCTACAGCTTGGCTTCTCTAGGATGACATTCTTTCCCGAGGTAAGGAACAGCTTGGCTTGCTCGTAGTGCAAAATGTTGGGGCTGGCAATGTAGATGGTGTCGATCTTGTCACCGCTGGCAAGGGCATTGAGGTCCGTGTAGCAGGTAATGTTGTTGACGGTATATTTAGATGCAAACTCCTTTGCAGTCTCTTCTTTTCGTGAGTAGACGGCTGTGAGGCTGTATTTGCCAGTTGCGTGGGCGGCCTCGACAAATGAGTGGGTGATCCAGTTTGTTCCAATGATTCCAAGGTTGATCATTTTGGCGGCTGTGATGTGAGTGTAGATGTAGCAGAGTAACAATGAGCCCAGACGAGAAAAATATATAGGCGACTTCAGTGATATGTCAGCACGCAAGACTTTTCTGTTGGGTGGGTTGGTGTTTGAGGGGCAGTCGTGTCCGAGTGACCCCACTAGGTAGCTGGATGTGATGTGATGTCATTGGCCGACTGTTGTAGTTTCCCAAAGCGGAAGTACTAGCTTGTAGAAAAGCGTACTTGTGCACACGATGAGATGCATAATTGCTAACAGTGATTTGTGATAATGTATTGTTATTACTAAGGCGTGCTTCACATGGGTCGAGTTGACTAATACTCTCGATTTCTTCATGTGTAAAACCAGAGCTCCTACCAAGGAGGGTATCATCTGCTGACAGTTGTCTCGTATCGTGGAAACATGTCATGCTATATATGTGTGAGACCAAATTCGCAACCCTATCCCATTCGATGAAACGAGACTCATGGGACGTTGGGCGATCGTAATGTAAAAAAACAAGGAAGAAAAGACGCGGATCTGTCCGCTACCACATGGGCGATAAAAAAACCAAAAAAAACCACAGCAGAACAAAACACCAAAACTCCACGCGCTGACAAATGAGTGCTTTGAAAATGCAATAATGCTTGCAGTAACGCCAGGTAACCCTTGTTGATATGCTGCTTTCATGATTAGTCCTCCCAAATAGTCTCGAGGTCCAAGTCTCCTCGTCGTTCGGCTCCGCAGACACTCCACCTCTTTCTAGAATCTCGCTTGCCAAAGCCCATGCTGCTACGCCCACGACCTTCAGGGCCGTCCAGGCTAGACCTCCTTGCATCTCCACCGTCCTCACGATCGGCGGCGGCCTTTAATTTTGCGATGCGGTCAGCCTCGATTGCTTCTTCCTCGGCATCTGGACTGTCCTCGATGGTTTCGAGAGACGAGATGGAGGGACTGCGGGAGCGCATCGACGTGGGGGTGGAAGGGACAGACGAAGATGCAAGTGAGGCAGGGTAGTTCTCGTTGAACTTTGCTGGAGCAAAGAGAGGCGAAGAGGCAGTCGAGGTGGGTGTGCTAGCAAAAGGATTGCTGGTAGGCGGGTGGCCAAAGGGAATGGAGACGTGGTAGAGGGGCGAGACTGGACGTCGTCGCCGGGAGAGCGAAGGGGTGTTGCTGTAGAGGTTGGAGACGGTGGTGCCGACTCTGGGCTTGAGCTCGAGCTCTGCGTCTTCGGAGATGTCGCAGACGCTTGGGGCGCCATCAAAGGAGCCCATGGAGACTGGACGAGTGGCGAGTGGGCGGGAGTCGAGCGCGCGGGGGCTGCGCGTTCGCTTTGGCGAGGGCAGAGGGGACGTGGGCCTGGCGAGCTGTACTGGGCTGGAGGAAAGCACAAAGTTGGAGGCGGGTTGCATGACAGTCGGTAGCGAGTGGGCTCGTGCCATGGGTATGGCCGATCCGCTGCGCGAGCGGAGGTGAGAGCGCGCATAGAACAGTGTGCTCGGTTGATGCGTCGAGAGGGAAGCGATGGTGTCTGGCTGAGGGTCCGTTTGCGAGCGGGGAGTCGAGGGGCGGCGTGAGGTCATGGTGGAGTCGGAGGTGTTTGCAAGCTGGCGTGGCATGGTGGTGCTTTCTCCCATGGTGGATGGCGTGTCGTCGAGTATAGGGCGTGGTTGGAGGGCCGAGGATGGGGCGGTTGGGTTGGTTGGAAGAGTGGTGGTGGTGGTGGTGGTGGTGGTGTCGGTGGTAGCAGCAGCAGGGAGAGAGCAGAGAGGGAGAGCTACAGGGCCGTCGTGAGGATGGTGGTTGGCATCAGGCGGGGGCGAGGGGAGATTTGGGGCAGTCATGGCGGCGGTCTGCGCGTATACATAGTCTTGGTAGTCTCGCGAAGCCTTTGGCACGCGGCGACGGCGAAACTAAGAAGCGCAGGGGGTAGTGCAGTGCTCGTGTCGTTCTGGGCCGTGTGCCAACCGCCCGACGCACAATGCACCTTTGGGCGTTTCAGCCGGCGGGAATTGACTGCGTTGACACGAGCGCAGGACGGACGATGCCGAGTTGTTTGATGCGAAAGCGGTCACATGCGCGGGCGAGACTGGTAGGCGGAGATGGGTAATGTCGTGGAGCTGAGGACGTCGGAGCAGTGTGCGAGGAGGAGCGTCGCGATACCGTGGGCGGCTGCGATGGGCGGAGAGGCCGGCTAAGCGGTGGTACCTGCCGCCGGCACCGCCGCTATCGAATCTGGGGCAGGTAGGCTGCGAGCAAGCAACTACCCGACGCCCTCATGCATGCACCCTCACTCACTTACTCACATATATTGCATCCACTGCACAGCCTCATTGCATATAGCCCCCCTCAAGACACCATCTCCCGGCAATCTGCTGGCATCAAACAAAAGCCCTCGTGGGTGTGTGAGTGCAGCCGCCATGGTGATCCCTGGCCAGTCCAAAGACGGGCGCCTTCCCAGGCTAGACAGACCCTGAATGGGTGCCTGCATTCGACCTAGCCCAACGTCTTCGGCAGGCCGCGACAGCCCAATCACGCCCCCGACCACCGCCAATCCCGGCATGCTCGTGGACGCATCCAGTATGGAACTTCGTATGGACTTGTCTGTATACGTATGTACCTACATATGGACATTGTACTCACATGTGCACATGCGAATGTATCCACTCCACCATTGGCCCTGATCACACCTCGATTGTAGCAGTGCCGAGGTCTGGGGCTATGACTGCAACAACAGCAACAACAACAACAACAACAATAACAACAACAAAATCAACCACCACACCCTCTGATGACGGAGCTAATACCTCCGCTACACCGGTGAAGCTCCATGTAAACAGTGCACGGCCCTCGCTTTTTTTCCTTCTCACACCGCAATCCCGCCCTTGGTCGCAGCACTGAGACGCGTCGCGCAACTTACCAAACCGCAACATGCACCAGCTTCTTGACCTTCTCCTGCATACCACATTACATACGTCTCCACCTCCCGACTACCCCGACTCAACCTCCCCTCCCTATCCACTCGTCTTGCTCGATATCGCCTTCTTGCCGCTGCGCATGTACACACATGTCCAAGTACTGACGGACATGCATCCTTGGCTCCACACGCTGACTAGCCGCATCCACTCCATTGGCGGTGTAGCTGAGGAAAAAAAATCGTTACACTCTCGCATCTCCCCTGGCTAAGCCGCAACTTTGCTTCCCACTCCTGTCCCTTTTTTTCCCCCCAAGGTTTATTCCAAAAGCTAAATATGACGAGTGACACCAAACCATCTCTTACCACGGCGCCAACACCTATTCTGCTTTGTGCCCCGACGCGGAGGCATTGACCTGTACATTTATAGTAAATGTGGCGTCAGATCGTCAAGGCGGCGCATCCCGAGCTAGCTAGCCAGCCTTGCCTGTCTGTGTCGCCATAGTCAATTCGATAATCGATAATCGATAATCGATATACCCAGGCTCCACGTTATGGAGACCACAGTCATCAATCATGCCCTCCCGCTTGGCCGAGTTAACGCCCACTTTGAACTTCATGCTCGGCCTCGGCATATGCTCGATGCTAGCGTGCGCACGTTGACTCCATCGTCCCAACACCCCCGCTTGCCTGCAGCATTTACCATCGTCTCCCCACTCTCGGACGGCCGCTCCGGTGCGTTTGCTTTGACCAACACAAGGCTCGCTGTTCGCAATTCTTTTTTCCGTGTCTTTGTCATCTACAGCACTAGCCCAATTAAGTAGACGCCTTGGCACCTGCAGATCAACCCTCCGGCATGTCCATGTACTTTCCACAAGTCATTGACACATTCCGCAACACCACTTCATGTTCAGATGCCCAAATATCAAAAGGCCCGCGCAAGCCTGTTTTTCTGTCTAACCAGGCTATAGCTGTATGCAGACGAGTCTATATAACGTTTGTACTGCACCGCACTCGATCCTCGGTGCACAATATAGGCCTCTTCAAATCCCTCTATTCCTCATCGACCATTTCGTCAAAACATCTCTCTTCATAATACTTGTGAAGCGGAGCATTCGTGGGCAGATATTGAATCCGTGTGGTGTTTGGATTGCATCGTATCATTGCGACAAAAGAACATTACGACAAGCTTTGCAAAAACAGTACTCGTGCGTCATTTCTCACCTAAGCTTCGTCGGCCATATGCTCCAGCGTTACCGCGCGGTTAACCACAATCACATAAGCCGCGAATAGTTGGAATGCTTAATCCTACTACGCACGGCAAGATTGCTGGGGTTTCCAAATAACCTCGGGGTAACTTGCGGTAGAAAAACGTACTAGCAACTTGCAACCACTTGTGGAAACTCCGGTACACGGAGAGCGCAATGTGAGAACGGGTTGATATTGTAGCGAGGATCAGAAGATCGCTACCTTGAGGTCATAGTCGTCATCCTAAGCAAGGGTTTACCCCACACCATTCCCCACACTCCACAACCCGACAATTACCCCGGCCGACCTCGTCCGAGGTTTCCCTTTCCACAGACTACAAAATGTAGGCAAATACGGCTAGGCCTGCTCGTTTCCCTGTACTTTTCCCATGTACTGTTACATCGTGGCTGGTCACTGGACTCGTACAATGACGACGTCAAACTGACTCGCTAAGCACATCCCCGCAGTCTAACCCCAGGTCCTCCCATGTGCCTGTGACATGTATAAGAACCACAATGTATACTGCCCATATGGGTGACGCTTCTCTACATAGATAATATGAGACCTCAGAATTTCTTGGTCTGCGGAGCTGTGGCTCTTGCCCAGCAAGTCTACGTTCCCGCCCAAGGACCAGTCTCGCGACCGCAGTGTGCTGCAAATAACAGCTACGCAACTGCGCTTCCTGCATACAGCTTCCGGGAATTTAGTTTCACGCAGACCGAAACTGTTCGTACAGCCACTTCAATTCCCCCACCAACAACCACGACTACTTATGCACCACCCTATCAATCTCTCAGTAGCCTTGTGCCCGATCTAGCAACAACACAGTGGGGAAACTGGTATCCCGGATCCAACGCTACTGCAACCGACACGGCCAGCCCATATGGAAACGCTTCCTGGTCTGCTCTCTGGGCAACCGTTCCCTGGGTAAATTTTACACGAGGCATCTACTCTACTACCGTGTCGCCAACTCCAGTACCGACTAGTGAGCTTGTCCTACCTCCGCCTGAACCTCTGGTCCCCCAGACCTGCTACTATTTCCCAGCCGACTTTATGCTCGGTGTTGCCGCATCAGCAGTCCAAATTGAAGGTGCTATCGCCGACGAGGGCCGGACGCCAGCCCACAACGATGTTGCTAGCCTTAACAACCCAGGCCAATCGCCAAACTGGGTAGCCAATGAAAACTACTATCTCTACAAGCAAGACATTGAGCGCATCGCAGCCATGGGCGTAAAGTACTACCGCTTCTCCATTCCCTGGACACGTATCCTCCCTTTTATACTCCCAGGTACACCAGTTAATGAGCCGGGTCTTGCGCATTATGACGAACTCATCGACTTTGTCTTGGAAAAGGGCATGCTGCCGGCCATCGTCATTTACCACAACGACAGCCCATTCCAATTCTTCTCCAACATCAGCACCGTGTTCATCCAGCCAGGCACTGGCGGAATTGGCTACCTGGACAGTTGCTTTCAGTGCAGCTATAAGAATGTAACGTGGGAAGATGCATTTGTCAACTATGGTAAGATTCTCATGACGCATTTTGCCGACCGCGTCCCTATCTGGTGGTCATACAACGAGCCGCTCCTCGGTTCCAGAAACGGAAAATCTGTTGATTCTGTCATCAAATCACACGCAAGACTCTACCACTTTTACAAGGAAGAAATCGGCGGCAAAGGCAAATTCTCCTTCACCCTCAGCGACAACTTTGGCGTCCCCCGCGATCCAAACAACCCTGCCGACGTCGACGCTGCCAACCACTTCAACGAGTTCCAACTCGCTACCTTCGCCAACCCCATCTTCCTCGGAAAAGACTACCCAGAAGCCTTCAAGATGAGCATAGCAGACTACGTGCCCCTCAGCGAATCCGACCTCGCCTACATAAACGGCACCGCAGACTTCTTCTCCATCCAGCCCTACACCGCCACCGTCGTTAGTCCCCCACCCAACGACACCATCGCCGACTGCGCCGCAAACATCACTCACCCCTTACGCCCTTACTGCGTCACACAATCCCAAACCACAACCACGGGCTGGAACTTTGGCTACCGCAGCCAATCCTACGTCTACATCACCCCTTCCTACTTCCGCACCTACCTCTCCTACCTCTACAACACCTGGCGCCACCCCGTCGCCGTAACCGAATTCGGCTTCCCCGTCTTCGCCGAGTCCCAAAAAACCCAATCCGACCAGGAATTCGACAGCCCCCGCTCCCAATACTACCAAACCTACCTCGCCGAGGGTCTCAAAGCTATCTGGGAGGACGGAGTAGAGTTTATAGGTGCGTTTGCTTGGTCCTGGGCAGATAATTGGGAGTTTGGAGACTTCAATCAGCAGTTTGGTATCCAAACTGTCAATCGTACGACGCAGGTACGGAGGTATAAGAAGAGTTTTTTCGACTTTGTCGATTTTGTCGAGAGCAGGCGGCAGAAGGCTTGAAATTGGCTTTGTTTGCTTTGATGGGAAGGATTGGCAGGAAGGGAGAGAGAGAGAGAGAGATAATGGATATATATATAGTGCCCAAATATACGACTTACATCGTGTTCGCATGTCAAAAAAAAAACTTGGTGGTGGGATCAGTGAAATGTGAATTATGAAGTACCTCGCTTTTATTGGGGTTCTACCTACGCTAGTCTTTGCTTTGTGAGATACCCTCGAACTTATTTTTAATACTCAATAATCGCATACTAAGACGAACCTCAAACACGTTGATATCTATATGCAAATAGTTTGGCCATTATGCTTAGAAATGCGTTGCCAAGGAGCATTACAGTGAGGAAGTAAACAAAGCACACATGAGAGAGAAAACTTAGTCACCAATGGTCATCCAATGAAAGCAATCAGCACCTCTACTATCGGATCAGGGCTGGCGGTAAAATGAGCAACAATAATTCACGACTAAATCATCAAGCATCACATTAGACCCACACAATATTCATGATGACTCAGAGATAATTTCTCAATTCGATTCGATTGGTATATAACCTCTCCCAGACATCTAATGCCAAGAACACTTACGCAATGCTCTACAAGAACACCTCAAGGTTGAACTCTAGCGTGCTGACGGGGTATCTATAGTTATTATTAGCATTTAACTTTGAAAGTGCGACCATTAACAACTTACGGAAGCTCAAACTTTTGCAGTACACTCGGGTGCAAAATACCAAAAACACCAATGGTGTGGTTCTTGCCACCGAGGTTCACCTTGATGGCCGCTGCGTGTCCAGGAAGGAAAGTAGCATCTGCATCATATTAGCGCACATTCAAAAAAGATAACGTTCCCACATCTGCACTTACCATCAACCTCTTCTATCCAGTAACCTTGGAGCTGCTCATTCTTCAATCCATCTTCCCGGGTCAGAAAGGCGGATCGAAGCATGAGCATCAGCCTGTCCAGCAGACCATGTACTTGCTCAAACCCGCTAGTCTTGCCCATGTAGGCCGCCGCAAAGTGTCGCTCGTTCTTGCTCTTTCTCTCCTGCTCCAAGTCAACAAGTCCAATATCGCTGACCTCAAAAATCTTCATAGGAACTGAGTGGTGCTTGTTTGAGTTGATCGTCTTCAGTAAACCGGGTAACAGCGATGTTCGTACGATCTGGTATTCAGCAGTCTTGGGGTTTGCAAGCTTCACTGCCGTCTTTCCGTCGTCTTTCCGGTTCAGCCATTCAAAGTTCTCCTCGTGTGAGCAGAGAATGAGAGGCATGACTTCGGTCCATCCCGCAGAAGCAGATTCTAATCGTACAATGTCGCCGAGCTTGTTGATCGGTAATGGTGCTGAAACAGCAGCTGTCTTGTTCGGGTACACTCGCGGCAACTTGTTGAAGCCATAAGCGATGGCATAGTCCTCCATTATGTCGGCCTGGTGCAGAATGTCTGCTCGAGTAATCGGCACTGAGACATCTAGAATGTTCTTATCTGACTTTGATGGCGAGACATCGTGACCCATACGCGACAAAAGCTTGCAAATCTCTTCTGGCGACAGGTCCAGACCAGTGACCTGATTCAGGTAGTCAACCTCTGCCTGCGTCTGCCTTGGCGACAAATCTGGCGATTCTCTCGACTCGCCATTGTGTGGTGAATTGATCTTGATTGGCTCTATCGATTCAGCGTATCCAGCGAACATGGCTACGAGCATGTGACAGACAATCTCAACCTTGGTCTTGTCGGTGGCAGTAATCTCAATGAAAACGTTCTTCGTGTCCAAAGTAATCTTGCTGTGGTTGCCGTTGATAATAGGAGGTAGCGAGAGGACGGTTCTGTTCGAGTCGTAAATAACGGGGTATACGGGTGAATCGCGGATGATATGCAGGAAACGGCCGAGATGCTTGTCTTTCTGCTTCACGTTAGAGACAAAATAAAAAGCGGCTAGACAAGAGACACGAACATCGTAAAACTCCATAAGTTCCTTGGCGTTCATCTCCTTGGTCTGGTTCAAGGGGACGAACTTGATTTGCTCTGGTGGTAGTGCTTCATAGGAGAAGGGACCCTTGATTGCTGTCGCACATTAACCATTGCACTCAATACCCTGACATACAACACCTACTATCCAGATCGTGTGTTCCTATGGATACCAGCGTCCTCTGGCGTGCCAAGTTTGAGTGTAGCTTGTCTTGTAGGGCAATGAAGGATTCGTAGCGTTCTTTTGTGAAAGTGATGCCCCTTAGAATGACACCTGAACAAAGCTCTCGTATTTGCTTAGTCTATGCATGATCAGAAACAATCTTCTTATGAAGCCATAGGGGGTTTGTTGGCTCAAGTCTGACATACCTCGGGCTTGATATCCAAAACCTCCAACTCTCCACTTTTCGGCGGTGTCAGAGTCCACTTGGGCAGCTTTTGTTGTTCCAGGAAAACCTTCAAGTTCATGGCAATACCCTCGAAGCACAGCATGTCATATCTGTTGGCCGGGATTTCAATCTTGAGCTGTGGTGGTTGCGCCAGATCTTCGGGCTTTGTGCTTTCGCTCGTGTCCTCGTCCAACTCGATACCAAATTCGAAACATAGCTCGTCAAACTCTTGCGTCGTGTATGTTCGGCCCAACTCCTTGAAGAGAGCAGCCTTGTCCACGGCGATGGTCGGCATCTTGGAGACTTCAGATGCGGTCTGGTGTGAATGGAGGGGTAGTTGGAGGGGTAGTTGCGCGCGGGGAGCGACTCGTCAAGATTGTGGGAAGTCAACTGTTCGCAGAGTCTTTTGCGCTAGTTGCCTGTGAAGGATCCGTGCTAAGAAGGACCTTGGATTCCGCGAAGTGCTCAATTGGCCGGCTGCGGTTGCGGCGTAAATTATTTGGTATGACTCCAAGCGTCGAGAGCACCTGTCGGAGGTGTGTCGGACCGGATCAGGCACTAATCTCGATTAAGTAACCAGGCCTGAGACTATCGCCCTCCATGCGTCATGCTGTCACTTGGCATACTGCTTTCAAAAGGCATTGTTATACATATTGAAGTACTATATGGCCAACTATTGTTCGTCTCCAGATTCGCGATTTTCTGATATGCCGCTATATGCAACCTGAACCGCTCAGACGCCGTCAATGCCAATGGGACTCCTCCAGCGCAACCACCCAATTAATCTCCACTTCTCAGTGCCTTTGAGATCTTGTATGGCTTCCCATATGATACTCGTCCACATCTCAGGACTCCTGATATATAAATTCCCAATTCGAAGAAAGCCGTTTTGACAACCAAAGCAAGAGTATGTATGTCGGCAGCCTGTGATCTCATGCCAGCACGCGACCTGGCGATTGAAATGAAGGTACAAAAGAAGCTGCTCCTAGGTCAGTGCAGAACCGGCAGTGCCTTTTTGACACTGCACAGTATAATATGACGACACAGTCATCATAAGCCGAATCTAAGATGGTGGTACATGTGTGTTTAATCCTTCCAGTCCCATACTTGCTTGAGGAAGTGTGCCATGTTGACCTTCTTGGACTTCATCTCAACCATCCACGGATGCTCGAGCATCCGCCAAGGTGTGGCTCTTCGAGGGCAATCTTTCTCAAGACTACAAATTGTAAGCAAAAATCATACTTTAGAGGCAGAACATGTACGTACCAGCACTCGATGAAGTACTTGAAGTTTTCTGTCCACTTGATGCCATTTTCAGGCTCGTCCTTTAGCTTGGGGATGGGCTGCCGCACAATGTACGTGAGCAGATCGATTAGACCAGCACGAGGGTTCATCTCAGTGCCATCTGCTGGGAAAGGGAATCGATGTTGGGCGACCTCAAGAAGAGTCACGCCCAAGCTCCACACATCACTGGTGATGGTGTAGCTCTGACCGGTAATGCGCTCTGGTGCCATGTAGTATGATGTTCCAATGAAGGTATTGGCATCGCCCTTTGTTCCAAACTCTCCGGATACACCAAAATCACATAGTTTGACTTGCCCGTTCCGACACAGTAGAATGTTACTGGGCTTAATGTCTCGATGGATGATGCGGTGAGAGTGGAGGTATGTCAGGCCATTCAGCACACCTTCGGCAACCTTGCCCAGGACCTTCTCGCCTGTTCGGCCTCCAAGCTTTTTGACTTCGCGATATACCGCGTCTAGCGAACCACCCTCGCAAAACTCCATGGCAATGCTGATAGTTCCCGTGCTGTCGTCCATAAAGGCACCGTAGTAACGGCAAATGTGGTCACTAGCACAGTTCTTGTTAAAGGATAGCTCTCGTACGATTTGCTTCTTGACATCAGGGTCGGGATTCGTGGTGATGATCTAGAACAGATGTTAGCGACGCAACGTGCAGCACAATGAAAATGACGCACCTTTAGAGCAAACGTAGTCTTGCCGCCCTTGAGTACGCACTTGGTGACGGCTCCTCCAGCACCTTCACCCAAACTACCCTTTTCCTCTATCAGACCTCTTGCACTCGCTGCTCGCCATGCCGCATCATCGAGATCGTCAACCTCCAACGGCCGCCCCTTCTCCGCAGCCATGGCGTCTAGATCTGGCAATGGCTGACTGCTACCGACACGCTCCATGGATTGTGCGCCCTCACTGCCTCCTTGTGATATGGCAGAAATAGGATCTTTCTGCAGGCCTGGAAAGCCCAATGCGGCATGGTATGAAGAAGCCGAGCTGGTTACTGGCATTTCGCCAAAGCTACCAGACCTCGAATGGGCGCTGGCATCGCTTGAGCCTGAGCCCGAGGCGGAGAGGCCTGGGCCGATTTGTAGGGGTGGTAGGCCGCGGGGTCCCTGCCTGCCCTCGTGCGGCGCATTGTTGGAGCCCATGGGAGTCATGATGTTGAGCTTGGGGGGCTGTGGACGCGACTGTGTAAGGTTTCCATTTGCATCGTTTGTGACGGGACGTTGGTTTGGCGAGGGTGGTATGGAGAGACCGAGAGATGGCGGGCCTCTTCTTCCGGGGCGTGCGCCGGGGATGGGCGGGCGAAGGAGGGGCGCGGGGGCCGACATGTTTGGCTGTGGTTGCGGCGAAGGGCCGTTGCTGGACGACTGCATCTACGTTGTCTTCCTGCCACAGAAGAGGGACGCTGGCAGCTTGGACCAGGGTGGTATGGTGGGTTGTTGTTGAGGGTGCAAGCTGAGGGTATTCGGTCCCAGCCGAGTGGGTCGCTGCACACAGCCGAGGTGGGCAGGCGGGTCGCTGAGCCTTGAGAAAGAGAAGGAGAGAGACAAGGGAAGAGAGAAGGAGAGGGGTTGGGGCCAAAGAGTGAAGCTCTGGTTGAGAGTCGAGCGAGAGGAAGGCCGGGTCGGGGCACGAGTGACGTTGGCGGCCACGAGTCACTAATGCCAGGTGCGGGCGCGACTGACGGCAGGCGGCAGGCGCGAGTGGGCTCGGGTAAGGCCTTGCTCAGGAGGCTTTTTTCGTGTGCGGCGGCAGAGGGGAGAGAGGACAAGAGAGGAGCTGCAAGTCCAAGCCGGGGAGACGTCGGAGCTGCTTTGCTGGGACCGCCAGAGCCTGCGGGTCCTTTGGGTTTCAAAAGTCGAGTGTGCTGGAGGGGCTCGGGACGGCGACTGTGGCGGAGAGTGGGTTAGGCGCGTGCGCGCGAGGCTTGCCGGGAAGCTCTCTGGGCGGATCTTCAGCGGTTCGAGGCTCGGTTGACGCCTCTCCAGCCTTCATTTGATGCGTGGACTAGGTAGGTAGTTGCACTCGACCGGCGGCAATGTGGCCCAGCGGCACAAAAGCAAGCAACCAAGTGGGCGTGTGGGCGGGCAACAACTGAGAGTGTGTGTGTGTGTGTGTGTGTGTGTGTGTGTGTGCACAACGTCAAAGAGATTGCGGCGTTGTCGAGCGGGGGAAATGCCACGGCACTGAACGAGAAAGGCTGCTGTCGAGTGTTTCCGCAAGCGCTGAGAGGACGTCCGTCTTTATCACTGGTCCCGGATCTTGTTTCATATTCCACTCGCAAAGCCAAAGAGTCGTCTTAGTCGATGCACTGGTTGGTCTCCGCGTCTACGCTGCCGCCCTGGCCATGCACCTTTCTCGAAATACATTTCCCGTCTGCACTAACAGCAGCCGTCTGACTATGTCTACACCCTCAGGAACCAGCTCCTGGCTCCTGTCCCTGGCAGCGCACGCGACAGGACCCTTACTGCGCTGCCACCCTGCCTGCCTGTACCCCGACCGTCTGATCTTCTGAGTAGCGCCCAAGGCCGCCGTGTGGCTGACGTTGGACTACTCTGTTGGCTCAACCATCGGACCTACCGCAATCACCAACATGCCTATACTTGACCTTTCCCATCCTACATACATGCTGCATCAACTCCAAAGCCCGTGTCTGCATCCTGACCTCATCCAAGCCCTATCCTAGCTTGCCGTGCCCTACTACTACCCGACCCTTCTTCCGCCTTGGCCTCGGTGCCAATTGCAGCGCAACAACCACAACATCAACATCAACAACACCATGTCGCTCTTCCAGCAAACGCTGCATCGCCAATCCCAGGCCCATTGCAGAAAGGATGCGACCCATCTCAACGGGGCCGCGGGTCCGGGCGCTTGCGATAGCTGCCCCCCGCTAATGACTAAGTGCATGGGCTCAAGGGACCGATGGCAGAGCCCCGCTGCATAAAGATCTATCAATAGCAACACGACGTCCCGACTAAACACATGTCCAACGTCGTCATGATGGCCCAAAATCCCTCGCCCTCGTCCTAGCGGGCTGTGCACACGGTCAAGAATAGATATTTTCAATAAACTCAAAGCAACCACCAACTGCCTTTTCTCCACCTCTTGCCCCAGCTGCACCTGCACTTCGCGTGTCACGACAGCTAGTCCGCACCATGCCCCTTTGGCCCTGCTACTTCAACTATCATCACCCCATCCGTCCATCGCCGAACTTTGATATGACCAGCTACACGCCCGCGCATTGCACAAACAGAGGAAGAAAAATAGTATCACTGATAATACCAATCGACTGTGTCTTTGCTTACTCTAAGCCAATGCAGTACCATCTTCAGCCTCCTTAGCATCAACCTCCCCACCCTCTGCACCACCATCTCCTCCTCTAGCTTTCATCTCCTCCCTCTGCCTTTCCTTGACTTTTTTCGGCTTCTTCGCGCTTACCGGCCCATCTGCACTCCTGTCCTTCCACTGTTTCATCGTACCACCCAGTCAGCTTCTGTTCGCACCGATATCTCTACTTGCACCATCATCTCTGTTCACCAAAGGAACTGCACTCACCATACCACCATAGCGGTAATACGGAAACTCTTCCTTGAGACCTTTTGCGTCTTCCACGCCCCCAGAGACCGCCTTCCAGCATGCTCCAGGACATACAAAATGCCATTTCTCTGTCGAGTCGATTTGGCACCGAACTAGCACCGGGCGCGGTGTAGAACAGAGTGTACACGATTTTGCCATTTGTGCAGAATATAATCTCAGCTCACATATATACAAAAAGTTTTTGAAAAGGATAAGGTAGGAAAGATTGTTGGTTGCTAATCACTAGAGCAGCATCTTTGTGGTGGTCGAGCTAGCTGATAGTGAGAAGATGTGATGACATCATGTCTTTGACCGTACCTTCTTTTTCTGCAGCACCATCATCTACGCTCTTTTTGACGAACTAAATTGCAGTGTGTTAGAAGTTATTTTACCGTTACGAAACCAAGCTTAATGTTATCACAAAAAATGGATATTTGGTATTATGACTACATGTCCTCGCACTATACAAATTTCAATAATCCCTCGAAACAGGAGCCTCGTTTATGTATCCCCGTATTTTTAAACACATGTCAGTTGCAGCGATGCTACCTTACTCAAACTACATTCTAGAATATTTCTCAAGACGCATTCCCTCCACACGAAACTACACATCTCTTAGTTTACTGAAATCCCTAGATAAAAAAAACTGCAACTATTAAAACAGAGCTGGCACTTGCAACTATCTGCATTCGACGTAACACCGTTGGAATAAAAATGAGTTTGTATGTAAAATCACTAGAGTTCAACGAACAGACGAATATGCGATTAAACGGGTATAGATACTGTCGAACCATGAGTCTTACTATAGAGAAGAGTAGTTACGTATAACGCAACAGCTCAACTCCACTCCACTCCACTACACGTCCTAGCAATATCTAGTATACTACATAGCAGCATCTAAGAGCCGAATAGCTAGATAAGTGTGATACTACCTTCCCCTTTACCTCCGCAACGTCGATAGCAGAGAAGTAGATAAATATCTCTAGCTTGAGCGATCACACTATAGGAACAAAGCATATTATTTGATAATACTAGTGTGTAGTTACATTGTTCTCAGTATTGCGCTGTTTTAGTTGGTGTAATTTCTATTTAGACATTTCAGTGGACCGGGAACACACTTCGGAACAACTAATTCAGTAAATTCTAATCGGGCGTTTCTAATGTGATTATTCTCTCGCTACTATTTTTTTTCCTTACATCTATTAGATTGAGCGAATTAATCAAGAAGTAACTGAACGAATCAATGGATTAATTATGCGCTACTAGCAAGAAGGCAGTAATATAATTGAGAGTTTCTAGTGTCGTGGATTTGTAGTCATGATTGATAAGAATTAGCGTGTATCAAAGTTAGAAAGTGGTGCGTAGAAGGGAAGGAGAGTGGGGAGTAAAGGTGACCTTCAGTAGCGAAAGTCACCTTTAGTAGCAAAAGTCACCCTCTAGACTAAGAGGTATGCGTACGGGTAACGATTGCACTCTAAAGGTTAGAACTCAACCCTGTAAATACTACATTTAATTAAGGGGTGTATACAGTATTGGTAGTGTTACTAACTCATTTTCAAGAGTTCAAAAGCAGTGTCTCGCTCATGCTTCTTATTCGAATCGTCTGACTTTAACTACAAAGTTTTTTTTTCGATACCTAATTCCAGAAGATTAGGGTATGGCCTGCTCTTCTTTTCTAGGGTAATTAATCTAATGCGCTATCTAATAAGTATTCAGAAACAAATCAAGTTATACCAAATCTACAAGGTAGTAGAAGAACTCTAGCTAGTCTAGCTCATTACAGCCACTCCAAATACACATTGCCCTAGCCAGATTAGCTAGTTTGGTGGGCATCTAGAATATCCAGTGTACCTAGAAGTACTCTACTACCTTCTGTAATATTAAGAGTTGTAGTTTGATGGTCCATAGAGTCAAGTGCTTATATTTCTCCAGCCTCAATATAGTTTAGACCAAGCAGTCATTGGTATAAGCACTGTGAATAGTTATCTAACGATTTAGTAGAGATAGCGTGTGTGAGAATAGTTGAGTTTATATAACGTAACAGCTCGGCTCCACTGCACTACACGGCCTAAGAAGGCGTAGTATACTGCAAAACGTTATCTGAGAGCCGAGTAGCTATATACTCGTAACAGTGGCATTAAAATCCATTTATTCTGATATCCTTATTGCCTTCACTTCGCAGGATTTTACATCACATGATCAACATCTCGAATTAATGTTTACCTTCTGACGTAGACCTCTGGGGCGACGCTAGGGTCTCCGACGGTGTCTCCCTTACCTTCCCCATCCACTATCAAGTGGAAAGAACTCATCCCATCACTTCTAAAACTCCAGTAGATCTAGGATTTTTTTTTCTTAATTTTCGGAATTTCTAGTTTCAGATTCTAGTAGGTTTCGCATTCTAACCTTTTGGGGGCTGTCCAATAGTAGTAGTAATTGTTCGCCGCCATTTCCATATAAACCTCACTCACAAGCGGGCATATAGAAAATCACCCATATCCTCATCAACCCACAAAACAGCACTTCCCCTCCCCCCTCCTCTTAGTCCAACTCTCTCGAACACTAACACCCTTCCTTTTCCCTTGAGAAAGCCAAAATAAATAAACACCCAACACCACGTACCTAACCCAACCTAGCCTAATCGCTGCCACCCGCCCCCCTTCCTTTAAGTGCATTCTAGACTCGTGCACCGGCTACAAACGAGGCGCCAGCCTTAACCCACGGCCCGCACCGCTAGGCGAGGTTGGATGAAGGGGGGGGGGGGAACGGACCCACTTCCATCTGGCTATGATGCCTTCGCTCCCGAGCCAGCCGCTGCAAGTCGACGTTTTGGGACTATGGCTTGTTGGCACACGGCGCTTCGACTACGGCGGTCATGGTTCGGAAGAGGGGAATCGGATGGTGCTTCGGTGGTGATTTGAAATGCCTTTTTTTTCTTTCTTGTCTCTCTTTTCTCTTTCTCCGCGTGTGATGATGAGGAACGAGAATAGGGGTTCGGATGAGTACTTATACGCGATAGGGGAGGCTAAGGGTCAGGGGACTTGGGTATTTGGTTGGCTGTTTTTTGGGGGGGAGGGGGGGTGGCAGGGCTGAATGATTTGCGTTGGTTGGTGGGGGATGCGGCGTATGCGCTGAGGTAATCTTTTTGAAACGGACCGTGAGTCAGCGCCGAGGGTCTTGGATCGGTGCTTTTACGGAGAGTACTGTAAGTATACAGAGAGTACGGAGAGTAGTGTGTTGCTTGTTTCGTCCGGCGCGTAGTTTACTAGCTGGGGTGTGTGGACTACATAGTTAGAAAGTTAATGTTGACGTACCGGCGAGAGTTTGTCATGTGTAGCACTGCAGTGCTATGTCAACTAAGTATTTTGAAGGGCATGTCATGTTTCTTGCGTATTTATTCCAGATACACGGTGGTAGTTGAACAGATGTGCATGGATAGTTGTCTAGATCTTTTCTAATCTTACTATTATGCCCAACACGTCGTGTTCTTCACAGTGCCCATTCTCAATAGCTCAGTCAGTGTTGATCACAATCCCGGATTCGTACGGCTGACCCGGATTCGTAAGTCAGTTCACAAATCAGCAAAGAGCACAACAAGGTAAAGCGAGGTGGAAAGCTATCACTGCAGATGTTATTGTCGAATGCTACAGTACAGTCCTGATTTTCTCACTGCACAATATCCCTCCCACGCCTACACCGCCCACACTCTCTGCTTTCCACAATGAAACCCGCTCTACTCTCTAGTAAGGGACATCAGAAGGGCAAGGGGTCTCCTGGGAAGCAGGATAGGAGGAAGTAGGGGTCTTAGCGGATTGGTCACCAGCTCCGTGAGCATCACTGTCATCGTCGCCATCAGCATCATCGCCATTTCCATCGTTGTTGTCGTCTCCATCATCGTTGTTGTCTCCATCATCGTTGTTGTCTCCATCATCGTTGTTGTCTCCATCATCGTTGTCGTCGCCATCATCGCCGTTGCCTCCATTAGCACCACCGTTGTTGCCTCCGTTAGCACCACCGTTGTTGCCTCCGTTAGCACCGCCGTTGTTGCCTCCGTTAGCACCGCCGTTGCTCTTTGCATTAGGGCTGACATCCTGGCAAAGGACAGCCTGGTTTGCAACTGGGATGACGCAGCATTTGGCTTGCTGACCCGTACCAGCGCATCCGCTGATAAATTGATCCGCGCTGGTGGGAGTGGTGGCCGCTACAATAATCAATCAGTGTCGTGCGTTTAAAGCCAGGTGATGGGAGTAGAAAGGAGAGAGACCTACGGTTCTGGCAGTTCAAGGCGGCAACACCAAGGACGTCAGTGGCACAGCATTGAGGGTTGCTGTATAGTCCAATAGGGCAGACTCCGGAAGAGTAGCTGGCGAGGGGAGCGGCAGTGGCGCCGACAGCGAAGGCGAGGACAGTATAACGCATGTTGATTTGTTTGAAAAGTTTAAAAGGTTTTAGACAAGGTCTTGAGCGAGTGTGAATAAAGCGAAGGTAAGATGTTGAAGCTGCTGGTTGATGCTGATGGTGATTCAACTGGCAGTGCAGGTTGTGGTCTCCTTTTATACATTTTATCACCTGGATTACTCGTGTTCCTTTCCGGTGCACTGATCAGGCCACGCGGTCTCTCTGGTCGCCTTTTCCAAGTTTTGATTACGTCTGTTTTCGTCCATGGAGCATCGTATGTGCACCGTACGTCGTCTGGATGCAACATGACGGGCGTAGCTTCAACTTCACAAGGTCCACCCTTGTCTATCTTCTTTGCTCCATACCTTGTGCAGAACAATTAAGAGACGTTGGGATCGCAAATACGCTATTGGTGATCTCCCGATATCACATGTAGGTAGACGATGATCGTCGCATATCCATTGGGCTGTGGAGTTCACGATTCTCGGTTCAGCCGTAGAATGGTCATTAGTGTCTCTTTGTGTTACGCAGCTTGCAGACACGAGAAATGCGTATCCTCCCCCGAAATTCAGCTTCCAGGAAATAATGTACTGCTTGAGCTGTCTTTGTGGGTTATGCAACCATCTCTGCGAGCACTTGTCGTCAGTAGCGCCTTGTCAGCAACGGGCAGAAGAAGGTTCGGAAAATGTTTAAAGCCGGGCAGGCATTAAAGAGAGAGCAAAATGAAATATTGACTTTGGGGATTGCACCACGAATCAGCTATCGGCAGCCTGAAGTTACTTTGCACGTCGGTTGGTCGCACCAGATACGGTCGGGGAAAGAGAGCCGGAATTGGGGAACGCGACGAAGCGATCTCAACTGAGGACCAAATCTGAGAACACTCAAAGCTACCGGGTATGGGAGCAACCCTGTCAGGAACCGTTATGGGTGCGGTTGCCAAGCGCATGCTTGGTAGTCTACTGGGTTTATACGCCACTAGTAAGGGGTAAGCCAGACTGGGGTAGCGAGTAAGAGCTATACTGTAAAGAGTGTAGCTTCCACCGTTGAGATTGTTCAGAACGGTCTGGTATTTCTCTGTATTAAGCTAGGAATAAAGTGAACTGAGCAAGAGTCTGATCGTCATTTTAGCGTCTCTAAAAAACAAACCTTTTGCCTGTGAGCAGAGTGAATTGCTGAGCCTCGTCAACGTCTAGTGATCAGAGTGCCTCGGGTAAGAGTGACCCGACATACAGGAACCGTACTACAGTGTTGTCGCTGTGCTGACGTCGGCGAACATGGCTGTTGCGCACCGCCACCGCGTTGAAATGACTGCGTGCATGAGCGATATACTTACATGTCACTCAGTAAACGGGTGATCTGCAGCCGGGACAGCCGGCTAGCATCGCTCTGCCGTGGCGACGGTGAGTAAGTGATAGCGTATATTCTGAGGTAATCGATTGGTAAGTAAATCCAAGTAACGAAGGGTGTACTGCGTACAGCATTTTCCACAGCCTGTTGACATGGGAATCGAGGATATCTCGATGCCGATCGCGACTTGGCAGTGGCTGTTGAAAGTTTCAGCTGACAGGGTTAAAAATTGTTGCTGACAGTGAGTTTATAGTACAGCTGTAGTATTTCTGCCATTACAGAGCTTGATCTTCACCTTGTCGCTTTTGTTCTTTTGAATTTTTCAAAACAATATATACAGCATTTAGTATTTGGATGTATTCCCATAAGTAATTCTACATAGATCAATTCTCTTAGAGCTACAGTTGGAGTTTGGGCTTCTTCTCTTTGAGTAGAGAATACGGGGCCAATAGAGATGACGCTAGCAAGAACTTCCAGCCGCTACCTCCCTATAGGCTGAAACTTTTGACAGCCACCTCTGTACTGGGATTACATTGCGGGGAAAAGCATAACAATGCCGTGAGATGATTCTCCCTTGTTTAGTGCCTTGGATCCGTATGCTTTCCTGGCCTGGACTCCTGAGGTTTAATTGCACCTTCACCATTGCGTACATGATGCAGATTGGATTGGGTTATATTGAGTGATTAGGGGCTTGCTGCTGGGAATTATACATGCATCATTACTTTGTGCTGGTACCATATTCTTTGCGAGGGGCTGTTCAGGCGCTCAGGAGAAATTTCTGCCCCCCCCCCCCCCCCTCAGATCATTGTGATCTTCGGCTGCTTCGCAATCTACTGACCAAAGCACCAGCTACCAGCAGTCCTGCCAACACTCCACTTTGCGCAGGAGCAAATATAGCAGATCGTACGATGACCAAGGTACCCACAATCACAAATGTGACTGGAAGAATGGTAGTTGGACGGTAAGGTCGCTCAAGTTGTGGCTCTCTACGGCGGAGTACAAGGAGTCCGACAACAGTACTGACATAGAAAACCCATTCGGCCATGCCAACGAACGTTAGTAGTTCCCGAAAACTACCTGTCAGTATGTATACTAGGGTTACCACAAGGGCCAACGCGTTGGCATATCTGTGGTTTATATTAGCAGGCTTTCGCGTAGAATAAATTACTAGGCGATCTTACATTGGAGCATCGAATCTGGGTGACGAAGTGTCATCTCCGTTAGCTCTTTGCTTCAGTGGCATGCCCCTTTGGCTGAAGAATGCCGGAAGGTAATGGCGCTGTGATGCAGCCATGGTCAATCTGCCCACTGAGAACACGTTGCTGGTGATCGATCCTGCACAGGAAATAGCAACGAGGAGAGTAATAATAATGCCAGCAGGTCTCCCAAAAAGAGCTGTTCCAGCAGCGACTGCAACTGCGTTGTTGCTACTCAGCTTGTCCCAAGGCACGAGGATGTAGTACGCGATATTGACCAGCTCAAAGGAAGTAAGAACTACGATCATTGCAGCTTTGATTGCCTTTGGGAGGGCACGGCCTGGGTCGCGAATTTCGCTCGCCACGATATTGGCCTAAAGTTGTCGTCAGTCAGCTAAACGCGTGTACAGCTTGTGCAGACTTACATTGTCCCATCCGTCATAAGCCCACAATCCACCGTAAATGGCTGCGCAATAATGACCATAGCGGTCCCAGGCGCCCATAGACAACCAGTCAAGAACTTGGCCGTCCGATGTAGTCGGTCTCGGTTGAAACCAACTCTTTGAGTACCAGTCGCTAGAACCGGAAAGATGAGATTCTGGGTTCACCAAGTGGGCAATAACTGCAATAAGCCCGCCGAGAACTATCAAGCTGACTGTTGATAGCTTGAAGACTGTAAATGATTCGCTCAATCTCATCGTGAATTTGGTGTTGATGGAGTTGAGCAACACCATCGCTACAAAAACAATGACAGCAATGAGCTTGAGTAACCCGGCATCTGGCAAATTGTCTGAGCTGGTTGTAACTGAACCAACAGACTCCGCGATAACGATGCTTTGAATGGCCATCGATGAGGGCTTCACGCCCAGGATATACACCCAAGCCATAAGGAACGCCGCGGTGTCTCCGTAAACGTGGCGCAAGTATTCCTGCATGCCGCCATTGAGCGGTAGAGCAGCACCTAGTTCTGCGAAAGATGCAGCTCCTGCCCATGAGAGCAGCCCGCCAAGTACCCAGACCAGAAGAGCAGCACCTGGAGAAGGTACATTGCTGTCGACTTGTGCCGGTGACGCGAATATGCCTGAGCCTATTTGCAGAGTAACAAGCACAGCAAATGCGTGGCGTGTGGTGAGTTGTCTAGGCAACTGGGTCACTCGTGGGGCGGATGGAGCTGCATCTTGTCGTACAAGTAACGGGTCAGATTCGGTAGCGTTTGGCTTGGGCGGCTCTTCTCCAGAATGATCAATACTGTGTGCGTCGTCCATCGCGAGATATCTAGCTACTGAAGAGATGGAGGTGGCTTGGAGATAGAGCCCGCACTGCGTCACCTATACTGGTTTTTGACCAAGGTTCACGGCCGTTCTTGCAACCAATCTTTGGTCATTTCCGATTGGCCCCGCACGCTAGCGAAAGATCTATCGTGACCTCTCTTATCGAGCATAGCTCCTTACTAGGTTTCTTAGGCAGCTGACTGCTTCTTTTCTTGGAATGTGAAAAATGGTACTCGGCTGACATCTCCTTTTCTTAAGTGAGTATAGAGAAATGGCTGCCTTGATTCGTCAACTAGGGGTACTCTTTGTGCTCTGGATCTAGAAGAAACGCTAAACCTATTTTGGAGATAGCTCGATGAGACGGAACATCAATCGTTTCTATGGCAAATAGTGTAAAGGACATGGCTATATGGAAGGATTGCACAATAGGTGAGTACGGCTCAGGTATTGGTAGGTTCTGGCATCTTGAATCTGGCAGTTTATTGCGTTATCCTGCCCTGTTCCCAATTGTTGAATATAATCTACATCGATGAACGCAACTGGGTGGGGCAGCACTATACTCTTAAGCCGTTCAGTATAGGGAGAGACCAAAGGGGATTGGCCAAATTGCACCAAGTTGAGCCGCAATATCATAGTTGTACTCCCAACAGCAAAAATCAGACTAAGATACCAACAGCACTGGGCAGAAGTGGGGGTGGTATTTTACAAACCCTGTAGTTGTGCCATTACTCCAAGGTTTGTAAGACCCTGTTATCGATGGCTTGATATATTCTCTGGCAGGTAGTGCAGTGTATAAGAAGCAGCTATTATTGTAATAGCTAGCTATTTCTGGCTTAACTTGTAGTGAATCATATCCATGAATGTGGCGGTGTGAGCCACAAATCTGCAACGTCAAATTCAGAGTCTGCGCTGCTACGTACGGCATGACAAGGTCGTGGCCTATTCTACATTTGACGTAAAAGAACACAGTAAACCAACCACGATATCTACCTTGGCCGGAAAATTCATGGCCTGAAAATGTATCTCGACGGTTGTTGCGCTGAACACTGGAGCTGTGGCTGTGGTGGCTGAAAAGCTCGGTCCTCCTCTCTCGAGTGCCTGCCCAGATGCCCTGACACCCCTCTTCGCTTCCTCGCCAACACCAGGTACGTCAACACCACGCCCGCGCCCAACTCCCACCGCGCACTCACAAACTTACACTCCTCAGACACACATTCACCCACCCGACATGGACGCAAATCAGAATGACGAGCTCTACCCCATCGCCGTGCTCATCGATGAGCTCAAGCACGACGACGTTATTCTCCGCTTGAATGCAATTCATCGCTTAAACACGATTGCACTCGCCCTGGGTGCTGAGCGAACACGCGAGGAGTTGATACCCTTTCTAGATGGTGAGAAACCTGTTGAGTAACCCTGGATGCGCTGCAAGTGGCTAACACGGGCCTGTAGAGTCCGTTGAAGACGAAGACGAGGTTCTCACAGCATTGAGCGAGGAGCTGGGAAAGTTTGTCGAATACGTGGGAGGCCCAGAACACGCACATGTGCTTCTCTCACCACTCGAAAACCTTGCAGCTATAGAGGAGCCCCTTGTCCGGGAGAAGGTGCGCGCACTCGTTTCTAACAGCCTGGGGTACAGCTAACGCGCACAGGCTGTCGAGTCTCTTAACAAGATCTGCGAGGAGCTCTCGCAGCAGCAGATCGAAGAAAACTTCATTCCTCTTGTCCTGCGCCTATCGAAAGCCGATTGGTTCACCTCCAAAATCTCCGCCACAGGTCTCTATCAGACCCCCTACTCTCGCGCCACACCCCCGTCACAAGAGGCCCTTAGGCAACACTATGGCCAGCTAGTACACGATGACACTCCCATGGTACGAAGGCAGGCGGCGAACAACCTGGCCAAGTTCATCAAGGCCATGCCGCCTTCTATTGTCATCGATGAGATGATCCCGCTTTTCCAGCACCTTGCCGCAGACGACCAGGACAGTGTCAGGCTGTTGACTGTTGACATTCTCATTGCCATCGCTGAAGCAGTACCCAAGGAGCAACAGTCGAGCCACGGGGTTTTGTTGACTGCGCTGCGCAGTTTGTTCGAGGACAAAAGCTGGAGGGTGCGGTACATGGTGGCAGACCGATTCGAGAAGGTGCGTTTCAGGCGGGGATCAAGCAAGGCATGCGCTAACGGTATTAGATCGCAAAAGCAGTGGATGAAGAGGTCGTCAACCGAGACCTTGTGCCAGCATTCGTTAAGCTCCTCAAGGACACTGAGGCGGAGGTCCGTAGCGCGATTGCTGGTCAGATTCCAGGTAGGTGGTCACGGAACGATATTGTATGACAAAGGCTGAACATGGTAGGATTCTGCGCACTCCTTGAGCGTGAGACCCTCCTACACGAGGTCATGCCCAGCATAGAGGAGCTGGTCTCCGATCAATCGCAGCATGTCCGCGCCGCGCTTGGCACTCAGATTAGTGGGCTGGCACCTATTCTTGGAAAGGAGGAGTAAGTTGGGCACTAACGCGTGACCACGTGCTGCAGTACTGACTCTGACTAGGACCATCTCACATCTCCTACCCATGTTCCTGCAGATGCTTAAGGACGAGTTCCCCGACGTGCGACTGAACATCATCTCCAAGCTCGAGTCTGTCAACAACGTCATCGGCATTGAGCTTCTCTCGCAGTCTCTCCTTCCAGCCATCGTACAACTTGCCGAAGACAAGCAATGGCGCGTGCGTCTTGCCATTATCGAATACGTTCCCCTGCTTGCTTCCCAACTCGGTGTGCAGTTCTTCGACGAAAAGCTCAGCAGTTTGTGCATGAGCTGGCTTGGAGATACTGTCTTCTCGATCCGTGAGGCATCGACTCAGAACTTGAAGAAGCTCACCGAGGTCTTCGGCGTAGAGTGGGCCAACGACGCCATTGTTCCCAAGGTCATGGCCATGGGACAACACCCCAACTACCTGTACCGTATGACGACGTGCTTTGCGGTGTCGACTCTTGCACCTGCCCTCAGCCTTGACGTCATTGAACAATCCATTATCCCCATGATGGACAAGCTTGTCAACGACGACATTCCCAACATCCGGTTCAATGTGGCCAAGTCGTATGGCCAACTGATCAACACACTCAAACAGCTTCCAGAACAGGGTACGGTGATTGCTCTTGAGAAGGCAGGCACACCGGGTCAGGGATGTCAAAAGGCAACGGACGTCATCACGAAGAGCATTTTGCCCAACCTAGAGAAGCTACAGCAAGATGATGATGTGGATGTGCGATACTTTGCGACGACAGCAGCCCAAAGCTTCACCGAGGCAATGCAGACTTAGAGGGTCCAATTGCGTCCGTGTTGTTGAGCACGGAGAATGACATGATGATTAGCATGTATGGGTAATGACGTAGAGTGTGAGTGTGAGTGAGAGTTTGGAGAGGAGCAATGTATGACGAATCCCTCGAGGTTTTGGTTGGAAGCTGTACCCAAACTCGGTGGGCTAGTGTTTGGTTCATGAGCATGACCACAAGATAACCCCTGTTAGATTTACCATGGGCAAGTTTATTTTCAAATGCATTACTTTGGCGTTAATCAAGTGCTCACATGGCAAGATGTTGGGCAAGTGCAGTTGCTAATGTACTTTATTGCGCGCCGAGTATCGCCAGACTAAGTACAGGGATCATGTTACTTTGCAGTTTTCCGGACGCTTATAGGGCACCAGCATCCTTGAGCAGGGTGTTGAGCTCGCCCTTCTTGGCCTGCAAGTCACTGTTTCCACCAATGTGCTGTTGGGCGATGAAGATGTTGGGAACGGTCCTCTGACCAGTGATGTCGGCGAGCACAGACTGGATTGCTGAACCGTCGTCTGTAGAACAGGGGTCAGTTATCGTTCGGCTGTGTCAATGAGCAAGATGTATGTACGTACCGACTTGGTCGAGCTCGATGGCGAAGAACTTTGCGCCGCTGGCGCTCAGCAGCTGCTTGGCCTGGTTGCAGTATGGGCAGTAGGACTTTGAGAAGACGGCGACGGGGTTCTCGTCGATGATGGACTGGACCTTGGTCTTTGTGGCGGACATAGTTGTGGGTGAGGGGGCGCGCGTGAAGAAGTGGCGCAGGAACGAAATTTTGGCGGTTGTAGGGTCTGATTATGTGTATAAGTGGTTTGTATGATGAAGTTTGTGTGGAAGGAAGACGTACTCAAGTAGCCAGAGGCGTTGTGGAGATTAGCAGGAGGAAGGGTATGTGCAATGGATCTGTTTGAAGTGTAGATGTACTATTGCTATGTACGTCCAAGTGGATTAGTGATGCGCCCCCGCCGAATAGACAGCTTGACAGTGGATGATGCAATCGCTCATCCGGATTCGCCGCCAATTAGCGTCGGAGATTGATCGGCGATTGATTACCAAAGCATATACCAGTAGCCCGTGCGCCTAGCCATTGCCGTCGTCATGGCGCATAGGGCTGAGGCTACGCGGACAAAGGGCCAAGGCTCGACTAAGGGACTTGGGGCTTTTGGACGTTTAACCAAGGAGAGGATAAGCAGTAGAATGGGTAGTGTCGTCTTGCTTGAGATAGATGAAAGACGGCAATAAGAGGTGCACCGGGTCGCGCAACTTCCGCATTCCGACGCGAGACTGAGTATTCCGAAGCTTCCTAGTACGCTTGCTCCTGCCCGTAACAACCGTCGAACCATCTTTTGCCCAGGCATTCAGGCACCAACCCAGCAATCTCCTTTAACCATCACACACGCCCATCGTCGCCTCTCTTATGCGTACTTGCGACCGCGCGCTACCATGACGTCTTCAGCGTCCGGCTCTATTGCCTTCTTCGTCCTTTCACTACTCTCCATATGCGGTCTCGTCCTCCTGCTGCTACGCTACTATCTCCCGCTTCGCACCACACCCGCATACGTCGTCCTACCCGTATTCCTGGCGATAGCTCTTCCAGCCAGCATCGTTGTCCTGCTTCCCATCGATCTCGCCAGCAGCGCCGGACTCGATACAACTGACGGCGCAAGGGGGATATGGCTAAATGACACGGTTGTGTACAAGACATGGCGCGTCATCTACTGGCTCACATTCGCCCTTACATGGGCTATACTGCCTATGCTCGGCGAATATTGCGACAGCGGATACAGGGAGCCCAAAGCCAGACTGCAGTATGCGCTTCGAAGTAATGGACGATACTGGCTCATCCTGCTGGCATGCAGCATTGTCGGCTCCGCCTACCTGATATGGTGGAACGGCTTCGAGGCTGACACCTTCAAGAGTTTGGTCATGGCACTTGCCTATACTTGGGGTCTTATTTTAGGCATCTACCTCATGGGCCATGGGCTTGTCGCGTTCCCACGGAGTTTGTTTCGTTACGCGAGCGTCAGCGAACGATTAAAGAGAATACAGGGTCAGGCACCCAAAGTCCATGAAAGATTGACCGAGGCGTTGGAGAAGTTGGATCAGTACGAATTCCAGGTTGTGCAACTCAAGCAGAGGAAAAATGGTATTCCAAAGGAATTTCAAGAATGGATTGACGAGATAGCGGAAAGGAGCAACCTGCCAGAAAGTCGGGCGGGTATCCTTGGACGTGGAAATACGACAACGATTCCACCAGTCATCACAGAGCGATATCTTGCAGAGCTGACGAGGAAGTTGAAGCGCGCGCGACACGCAAAATGCCGCTTTGAAAACGAATGGGACCACATTGTACGGAAAGCCGTCCGCACACAAGCCATTCTCGACTCCAAGGCCAGCAAACATCTCGAATTCAAGGGTGCAGCCAGGTTGTCTCATACAGGCCTGTTCGATCGCTATACGCTTCTTACTCCCTTCACGCGGTACCACCTCCACGTTCATATCATTCCTGTATTGACATACATATCATGGGCTACGGCAATTCTAGCCTCCATTTCCATTGTCTGGTCAGAATGCGTTCGCGAAGCTCAGGATTTTGGTGGTCCCAAACTTTCTATCATCGGTTGGACAGTCGTCCATCGTCATGATAGCGGTCGCTCATCCGTCGGCTTCAACAGCCAGGTTATTGCTGCAGCTTGGCTATGCTACATGTGTATTTGCGCCTTCTACAGTCTTACTGAAGTCAAGATTTGGGGCAACAGAGCGCTCGTACGACGCAATACCTACCAGGAGAGTGCGACATGGTATGGTCTTCAGGTTGCGAAGTTGACCGTTCCTCTGAGCTACAACTTCTTGACGATGACGGACAAGAACATCTGGAAGGGTACCATGTTCTACAAATTCCTTGGTCGCCTCATCGTCTTAACTCCGCTCGGTGAAGGATTCAGCGCTTTCTTTCCTATCTTTATCCTCGTCCCGGTCTTTGCAACGGCGTTCGGTCTTTACGGTAAAGTGAAGAACATCTGCGGCTTTGGTGATCTTTTGGACGATGAAGAAGACGGAGCAGCAGGTGCTCATGCAGGTACTGGTTCTTGGCGTGAAGGCCGCGCGTTGATCGCACGTGAAGTCCAGGGCGCGAGCGGAAATGTCCTGGGTCTTTCTCAACGCACAACATCGCCACCAAACGAACATTACACAGACAATCCAACACCCGCATCATCCAGTCGTGCTGCTTCAGCAGCAACCACCAATGGTCCAAGCAGCATCACACGATCTTCAGGAGTCCGATCTGAGCAAAGGCGACCCTTGCTAGAAGACGACGAAGGCGAAGGAAATTTTTTCGAGAATTTTGCCTCCAGGGTCAAGAATACATTCGAAACCAACGACTTTTCCTTTACCCGGCCCAAGTGGCTTGGTGGCGAAGACGAAGTCGAAGCCGGACGCAGTAGAAGACAGGTAGAGAGAGGTGAGAGTGATCGTGCAAACGGGTTTCTGAGTCTGTTTGGTGGAAGGTCTGAGGAAGGGAGATTGAGATTATAATTTTAAGTCCTACCTGGGCAATGGCGTTTGTTAAAGGGCTTAGATTTTAGATATTATTTGGATAGGTTTGGACTTTGGAAGCATGCATAGCGACGGGCAACGTATGTACTACCACTACTACTTTGTAATATGGAGAGTAGGTATTCTTGGAAACCGCGTTATCTTTGGCACTTTTTTTGGGATTTTACGGGCTGATGTCAGCGATGTCGGCCATGACCTAGTTTCAACATTTCAATTCAAGTTCACCTAAAGTTTCCGATCTTAGTTCCATGCTCGTGCGTGCTGAGGTTTGGGGTTGTGATAGCGCCTCGACTTAGGTCTGGGAGAATGTCACAACGGGGAACCTAACATCCACCACTGACGCCTCCCTTCACCTCAGGTCAGAGATCATTTCTCGCACTACCTTCCGGGGTTCTCCTTAGTACTCGCCTAGGATAAATTCAGGTAGCATCTAAGCGCTAAACACCGTATTCCGGCTCATCAACGGGTCTTATTTATGTACAGTACACTGTTTTTTTTAAATCTAAACCCATAAGCGGTTACATGAAAACACTTAAGTAAGAAAAACTTCCCAGCCACAATTCAGTCAACTGCCCAAATCCTCCACCGCATACACAACAAACATTCAACACTTATCTTCCGTCGCGCCAAATTTTCATCATCCGTCAAAACCATGAAGTCCGTCCTCGCCACCCTGCTCATGCTAGCATCCCTCGCACTCGCACAAGTACCCAACGCGCCATCCAGAAACCCATACTGCGGCCGATCCAGAGACATGTATCACTACAATCTACCCAGCGACGGTACGCCCAACTGCGACCAATGCAGGGATTGGAATCATTATCCGCGGTATTTCAAGTACCTCCAATGCAGCACTCCAGGAACGATGCCATACGTGGATCATTTTACTTGTGATATCAAGAATGGTTTTTGTGTTACTTATGTGAGTTTTAGTGTTGATTTCGCTTTGTTTGTTTTTCATACTAGGGGGTGGATGATGGGAGAATGTTGGATGTTGGAATGCTGGCTAACAAGTCGTAGTATCAGTGTTGTCGGTAGATGGAGAGTGGTAATGGGCTGGGGCGGTTGCTGTGAAAGCCCTTGTATGTTTAAGTGATTTCTTTCGAGGTAAGGATATCCTGAGGGCCTTCCTCACATGGAGGTCTCTTGATAGATACTGGTGGTTACTTTTAGATACATGGAGCTATTGGTGGCGAAACGAGGTTAAGTTGGGAAATCATAGATGGCATGAGGCTGTATTCTACGGCGGGCTGCGCCTTCTACCACGGTCGGCATGGATGAAGTTGAGGCGTCAGTTTAAGGAGGTTCGCCCTACTGCTGGGGTTGAAGAAGGCTACACCACTAAACCAAACGAAAGTTTATTATTGTAAATTATGCAAGAATCAGAACATATTCGCGCTCTGTCCACTCGGAGTTGCTAGAGATATAACGGTCTAGATAAAGCAGTCCCTACAAAAAGCTTTTAACTCTACTAGTCGTATTGCTGAATAGGCGGAGTAATACAGATTTATGGCTGAATACCTCTCCGACGTTACTTATTGGCCGTAGCGATACCATTGATGTGTATAGTGTTACTAGCGGGCGACAGTGGCTGGTCGATGCTGCTTCTTTCACTGGCAGCCACCGCCCCATCCGATGACGCTGGTTTCAATCATGAAGAACAAGTACTCCTGATCCAGTATATCACAAGATGTTTCGGGCGCACAGGTGCTTAATATCTGAGGATCAGCAATCTTTTGGTGTCAACACAGCGTATGAAACACTTTGCGCCAGTTGGAAGAGTTCGACTCGCCCTTGTTCATCGCAAACAACGCCAGAGAGTCGGGCACCCACTTTTCGAAACAATGTACATGCGTAGAGTGGCTGGATTTCATCTTCATGAAAGAAAAGTCTATGTACTGTTTACAAGCAAGCGATTTGTATATGAACACCGGAAACTTACATTGACACTATCCTCAAGGTATTTAAATAAGAACTCACTTTTGGATTTTTCTTATCACTCAGAACATACTTCGCGTCCCAGCATTATCTCGGCCAAGCAGAGCTGAACAGCACATTTCCATCACAGTCAAAACTACCATTCCAAACTAACCACAATGTTCGCCAACATTACCAAAGCGCTTGGCATTGACGCCTTCAAGACTTACACCCAGATTCAGGGTACAATTGACAACATGGATCAAATGTCTGATGGACACGACATCCGCAGTTACTCGTCCTCTGCCCGCGAAGGGCTTCTCTCAGCAGGCACAGTCAATCTATTCAACAAGAATGGCAAAAGGTTCATCGCCACGGTGTCCAAATTAGCCTTGGTTGTTGTCTCTTCCGCATTCCGCAAGTGCCTAATAGCAAATCCCGATGCCGAATCCATCAACATTTCCGAGGAGTCCGTTGATGACGATGCCGTTGCAAAGCTTATGAAATGGGTAAACGATATTATTAGCGTCTCTGATGCACATTTGGAAGTTGAGCTTACTCACGCATCCAAAGATAATGAGGCTATTGTAGCCATTCACATCCGTCATGCGGCGCAGTACCTAGGCATGGAGCAATACATCGAGCATCTTGTCACCCAGTACAAGTGCCATATGCATGCGCGTATTCCTACGCTCAAGGAAGCCGAGATTATGGAGCGCTTTTCCAAGCCACATCAGGATGACATGCTCGAGGCCTTGGCTGCGCGTCTAGAGTACCTGCGTCGTACGGGTAGATCCAACGCAGGCAAGTATGAGTACGAAAAGCTTTTGCGGGAAAACCGAAAGATTGCGAAGGTGGTTAAGGAGAATGAGCGTATCGCGTACTCAAAATACTGCTTCTCTTGCCGATGGAATGAGAAGAATTCCCTTTGCAGTCACCAGGAGTAGATAGATAATAGAAGTGGATGTATTTTGGTTCACTTGAAATAGATATGGTATTTTTTGTGCTTATTGATAGTTTTGAGACTCGAAATCATGTTATTGAGGCGCGAAGTGGCTAAACAACTAACGGCTTTGATGGCATAACAGCAAAGGCTTCATAAATCAAGCTCTCCTTTCTTTGAAATGGTAATAGTGCTGTTGGGGAAGAGTAACAAGATGACTGTTCATGTGTTCAGACCGTTACTAGAAATTTTCTATTGTCCCTTTTCGCCTTTCCCAGTCGAATGATCAGCTTGAAGAATTTGACGACGATGCGCAGTCCATCCAAACAACTACTAACCTAGGCCAAATATGAAACTCTCCTTCGCCTCCCAACTCATACTCGCATACTGCCCATAAGACGGTAAGTTTACCATTCTTGGGTCGTCCACAATAGCTCGATCTCGTACATAGTTGTATATCCTGCCGCAAATATAAAAACTAGGGAATCTCCTCCGATAATGGGCCCCATGATCTAAGAGCCATTTTATAATCGCATAGTTCTGTTGATAAATTGCCACATCTAGTGCTGTGACAGGTTCATCCGAGTAAATCCTGTATGACCAGCTCAAGCGTTCGTTGATATCGTACTTTCCAGTGTCGTAAACCGCTCGCGTAGCTTCGAGTCCAGACCGGATAGCGATGTGCAAGGGATGTTCTTCTGAGATTGGATGTGTGTAGGCACAGTCAGCTTTGCAAAATGCGAAGTAAATCAGATCATAGTCCTCGGAATCGCAAATCGCATGCATAATGTTCGTTGTCAATGTCCACTTTGATGAAACTGGAATGCAGAAAAGATATCTTAGTACTCTGACGTTGGAGGTGTGGGCTACCATGCGGACGCAGGATTCGAACGCCTTGAGATCTCTGAGCTCGAATCTGGGAATGGTGGGGCGTATCAGCCTTACGAGAATGAGCAGAATGTCCTCTCTGTTGTAACTAATTGATGTTTCAATTGCTTCGTAAATAAGAGGATTTTCCATAGTATTGTCGGCCAGGGTGACTTGATCTGCCTCTCCGATTCGAAGATTTTGGAAGCATTCAGTTAGTTCCTTGACAATTTTTAGGTCCCCGAGCTTGATAGCGTTGATCAGATGGTTTCCAAAAATCCCATGTTGCAACGAATCCGCATACAGGTTCCGAACCAGTAAATGCACACGACTGGCGCTATGAACTGCAATGGCGGCTGTGATTTCAAAGTGGATATCGAATGTCTCGTTGAGTACCCTGAGCGGCTCTTCGGCTGGTCGAATAATAGAGTTCGGTGTAGGCGTACCTGCGAAGAGAAAGTTCAGGACAACGTCATCTCCGAGTACACAACAAATGCTCTGACAGATCTGAGCAATGATCTCTTTCGATGTGTATGTGTCATTCAACCCAGGAAGGGCATATATATCTGGAGAGTCTAGCGGTCGTGCTACATAGTTGAACATTCGCATGATAGCCTTAGGGAGGGAGGGATTGAAGCTTCCAGAGTTCGCGACCTTGGCCTGTAGAAAGCGCGGCATGAAATGGAGAATTAGAGTGTAACTTTCAGGAGTCCGCGGGGAAATCCAGATTTCGTCTTCCTCGTCCGAAAGTGATCGAGCATCAATGAAGAATGCACTTTGTGGCTGGTTTTGAAGGATCTCTCTCTCAATCTCCTCCTGAAAGAGCCCTATAATAATCAGTCATGTTCAAGGGTGATTCGGAACAAACTTACTGCAAACCCCCCGTAATTTCCATGATGAAGGAATCCCAACACTGGATACTAGAGACTGACAGATCGCGGCTTTTATCTCATCTGGTAGACGTGGGAAATCCATAATAGCGGTTCAGGTGATGAAAATTGGGCTTCGAGCAGAAGTGCGTTGTAGCATCAAAGGTCCAAGAGAGCTTAGTTCGCGAAACCAGTACTCAGTGCAGCCAGTGTTTTAAATACAATATGTAGTCATAGTGCTTCATTGATTATTACATTCTAGTGAACCGTGGTTTTCAGGCAGGGGTCTAAGCTAACCAAAATCGCCGTCTTGGATAGTGGCGGGTCTCCCATGATGCTGTCCAATTATCGCTCTGGTGTATTCACCATCATAATTATAGTAAAGCTTTTGATTGGCCAAGTCATCGGCGTGTCTAATCGACTGTGTTTAAATCAATGTTCGATACTGGCCATCGGAAAGCCTATAACAAAGATTAATGCGTGATTTAGAAAATCAAATACTGTCATCGCGTGTGTCTTCAGACAGCAAACATAACAAGTAGCAAATCGGTGTGATTCTCTTCAGGCTTATGTTGATGGCGATATATCGCATGCTAAGGGCAAGGTATGGTATGGGGCGCTGTGCTATTGGTAGACAACGACACCCAGTAATGTCGCTTCAAGCTTCTCAAAAAGTTGCCGCCACACAACAAGAGTAATGTTCTACATTCTTGTATTGAAAGAGGAAAAAACGCCCAAACATTTTCTAAATTGATTACTTCAAATCTGGTGCATGCCTGTCTTTCCATAACATAAGAATAGATGGTGTTAGAATGCTGGAGAGTCAAGCTAAATAACCTGCAGTGATTGGCTCAGCGAATCCGTGCGCTGCTGACGTAACACAAGCTCATCCAAGTCCGTCTACACCTGCGCATCGCGACCTACGACCCCCACTTAAACACCGCGACAATGGCTTCTGGATACGGACTTGCTGGTGGTACGTATTGATGCCTTCCATTTGGATATGTTGTGGGCGTTTGGGAGGTGGCGGAAGGTTTCAAGGAGCGCAATCGCATCACGAAGAGCGGAACTGGAACGAATGCGAAGAGCGACGACGCCGACCACATGGCGCGGATACCGGATCAACGCATGCAGATGGTTGGAGATACGATGAGAGATTGTTATGGATAGCAAGAGATTGGGGTTACCGCGTAGACCCAGGACCTAGACCATCACCCCACGAGTACAACGGATTAAGATCGGGAGATGCTAGAGATGGACGCACGGCACCTATACAAGCCATGGGCCTACCATACACGCATATACCGCCAATATATCCTGGCCTGCAACACGCAAGCGAGGCCGTCAGATCCCCGATACCTGCTCGCTCGCTCGCCGACCTTCCTTGAAACCTCCTACCGCCAACCCATTACAGCTCCCCAACCCCCCACCTATACCTTATCTCCAAACGCCTCCGACATTCAGACTAACAAAAAACCCCACAGGCCCATCCCGCTGCTTCCCCTTCTGGCAAGAAGTCCTCGCGTGCTACACGACCAACACAAACGCCGAGGACGACTCCGGAAAGGCAAAATGCGCCCCCGTTCTTGAAGACTACTACGAGTGTCTTCACCACAAGAAGGAGGTCCGTGTTTCCCTTTCTTCACTCTCACTCAACGCACATACATACACACTTCTCTCCAATACCAAAACTTACACATGTGTTCAACAGGCCGCACGCACTCTTGCCCTGCAAGCTGCCTACCGCAAGGCCGAAGCCAACATAAAGCGCGACGATGCGCCTTCTGCGGGCGAGATAAGGCGCCTGGGTGTTTTGGATGCCCCGCTTGAGGAGAAGAATCTTAAGCCAAGCAAATGGTTTCCTCATAGGCAGATCAACTAGATGGGCGGCAGGTTGATGGATAAGGGCAGGAGAAACAATGATATGCGTATGTATGCATGGCAAATCTCTCGTCTAGCTGGCATACGGAATAACGCAAGAAGTGATATGTTCAAATGTGTTTCATGCAATTGTGATGATTCATGTATTTCACTGCTATGGAGACATGTATGCTTATGCCACATCACCCCACGCATCATGGATAGATGACAAGAGTAAAACTACAAAGGTAAAGATACAAAGATACATGGCATCATCAACGATAAATGCTTCTCTTCCTCCACCTCATCCTACCCCCATTTTCGTTGAACCCCCCACAACACTCTCTCCATGTACACAACAACAATGAATAACGCCATAGCGGAGTAGTCTAGCAAGTGCCCCCTCCTTATATCCCTTTTCCTGGGGTAACAAAAGGACAAAAACAATAACCCCAAGTGGAAAACAACAACAAATGATGCTAGTCATACAAGATGCGGATTTCTCATCTGACCTGACCTGACCTGACCATGCCCCTGCAAAAAAAAAGAGAGAACTTTATACAGACCGAATCAGATGATGATGAAAAGGGAAGGAAAGACCCGAAAGCTAATCAAACAACACACGCAAATATACGGATTTGAAGAGAAGAAATAAAAACGAAGCAACCACCCTCCAAACAACCCCCGTTCAAACGTCCCTTTTTCATTTCCCCATGACAAAAAAGTCCGATATCGATATATCGTTCGTGCTCATACTTGCATGTAATCATTCTCATTTCAGGCCATCTGTGATTGTCTCTCTCTTTCTCCTCTACTCCCACTCCCTCCGCCCCTTACATGTTCGCGGGGACGCTTGTGCGCGAAATATGCGGGGGCGGAGGCGGCGGTGTAGCAGTTGATCGACCGCCAAGACTACCCAGGCCATGAGCTTGAGCCATGCTGCGATGGAATGAGCCGATCTTTTGGAAACCCCTATTTGGTTGCAATTTTGGTCAGTTGATTGGTTCTTTCATTTATAACTAGGAGAGTTATACCACAAAAGTGGTAAGACGGAGGTGTGGGACAAGTACGTACTTGGAAAGATCATAGCTCTCTTCCTCGGGTTCTGCTTCCTCCTCGAAACTCCCCAGACTTGCTCCTCGTACCATTCCGCCGTTGCCTACAATTCCCAGTCCTAATCCATTGACATTACTATTTGACCGTGACCGTTGGCTTCCAATCTCGCGCCGGCTGACGGGTCGAGAAACTGTGCGGCTTGGGCTCTCCGGACCAGCATCCTCATCGTCTTCACCCTTCAATTCACCATCCTGGTCTTGATCATCTTCAGGCTCGGCACTCCTGCCCGGTAGCATAGGCGGCGAGCTAGGGTGATTGTCATCTTCGTCGTCACCATCCTTGAAATCCGGACGTTGTAGTTTGATTGGACTGAGCTCAAGGGGTCCTTTGGCAGGCGTGCTAGGGAGATCGACAAATTTCCAAAAGGGAGCAGGACTGGAAAAGGCCATATACTGGCTAGGCATTTGGGCAGTGCTGGGAGGCGCAAGGCGAGGTGCATGCCTCGTAACCAAGGGTGTGACAAGCGCATTGTTCACCCGGCCTGTATCATAGCTACCGCCCATACTATTGGAGGCGGCATCAGAGTACAGGGTTGGTGGAGAATTTCCTACATCGGTCTTCATCCCAGGAACGCTCTGCTTGACAGGGTCTACACCAGGCGAAGACTCGAGGTGTCGTTGAGATTCGTCCTGTTTGATATAAGTACCTTGTCCCTCGTTGCTTCCATACATAAGTCGCTTCGCAGGTGTGACAAAACGATGGTCCTGATCACGGGTGTTTGGGGACTGCTTGAATCCTCCGTATGGACGTGGGCCACGGTCCGGGGTATATGACTCGTTTGCGACAGGGACGGAAGAAAGCGGAGGCGTTGCAGAGCGTGGGGGTGACTTGATCCGAGGAGCGTATTGTTGAGAGCGATTGTCACGTTCCAAAGCACCCACAAGACGCTCGGTGGCCTGGGTTGGATTTCCGAGTGCAGGAGAACTAGGCCCTGAGCCGTCGATACGATACCCTATAGTCATACCGCCACCCTTGCGAGGATTGAGAAGCTGCTTCTTGATAAATTCCTCCTTTTCGCTGTCGGCAATCTTCCACTTCATGCCTTTTCCCGGTTCATCCGTGCGGCGTGCAACCTTTGCGAACGACTTGTTCAGAGACAGGTTGTGACGAATGCTGTTTTGCCATCCACTGTTGGTGTGTCGAAAAAATGCATAGCGGGCTTTGATGTAGTCGTAGATGTTGGCAAGAGTAAGCATCTCCTCCTCGCTACTCAAAATTGCTTGGCCGATGAGCTGGGCATAGCTATGGGGTGGCTTGATATCTTTGGTTGAGTCTAGACTGTAGTCAATGTCGTCTCCTGTGTCCAGAACGACAGACCGGGAGAAGGTAGCAGGCGAGCCTTTGCTACGGGGGTCCTTGTCGGCACGGAATGTCATGGGCGTTCCTGGCTGACCACCCGGAGTAGATGTCATCTGGTTATAGTAGGCCTGTGAAGACTGGTGCTTATGGCGAGGGTGCGAGGATGGTGGAAACGGATCATATTGATCCCGCTTTGGTGTCGGTCCGCTAGGGTGTGCATGTTGGTGAGACTTTGGCGGCGGGTTACCGTCATTGTCAGACTCGGCAGCATCTTCATTCTTAACCTGGCGCCATAGCATAGGATGAAAGTGGTCCTCCTGGTTAGCGAGGAGGAAAAGCATCTGGGTGCTCATGATGCTGATGCAGATGCCAGAATGCAGGGCGGCCCTGTCTCCCCTAGTGAGATGGCGATCATCGAGCTTGAGGCCATTGCGGCTGTTTACTGTAATGTACCATTTTTGGTCCGAGGGGTCAAAGTTGATCTCTGCATGAACACGGGAAATTTGGCGCTCGGGACCAAGGTCAATATGTACGCCCCAATCCTGGCGCTGCGAGTCGCTCATGGGCATGCCAGCAAGGTCGGCCTGGGAGCTCTGGGGGTTGGCACGGCTGCTGGAGTCTACACGGCCAATCCTGACCTGCGTGTCCTGGACGAAGAAGCACCAGTCACGCGCAGCAATCTTTGCAAAGGCGGCAATGTTCTTGCCCTCGTTGCGCTGCGACTGCAGGTCGTTTGCATAGTCGATGGCGGCATTGGGCGTGTATGCGGGGGTGCGGAGAGCGGCAATGACGAGGTTCTGGCGCTCGATGGGGTCCATGTTGTTGTCTGCATCGCCGCCGTTGGGGAGCGTCGTGTTGGAGTCGTTGCTGGCGACGGACTCGGTGATGCGGGTACGGGGAGGGTCTGCGGCAGCCGAGGCAGCTTCGTCCTGGGCAGAGCCGTTCAACTGTGCGAGTGAGTACAAGTTGGCCGCAACACTAGTAGTTGTTGGGCTGCTCACCCGCCTGCGCTTCCGCGAGGGCGTGGCATCTGGCGTGTCGGGGTCAGATTGCTGCTGAAGCTCTCTGCGCGAGCGGAGTCCACTGCGGCGGGTCGACATGGTGCATGCGCGTGTGAGACTGTGCCAGAAGCAATACGGTCAGCGAGTGCATGCAGCGGGAGGGCTATGTTTTTGTATATTGCATATGTGTGTTTTGCAGGGCGCTGAACCATGGGTGTGGCCAGCGAGCCATGAAGGCGCGAATGGCTTGCGCCCCACCTGCGACTCGACACAGGCGCGCGCACACACGCACACACAGACAGACGAGCAAGGACTGGGTGCTTACCGCGAAACGTCGGTGCCCAGTTCCTAATGCAATGCGCACGGTGCGAAGAGCAAGTGGCGAGGCGGCGGCGGGGGGACAGCGGAAGGGGGTGGGAGGTCGCAGGCGCGGGAGGTGGAGGTGGAGGTGGTGGTGGTGGAGTGGAAGAAGCGAGAAGGAGGCGTGCGGTGGGCGGCGGAAGCGTCGTCGTGGTTGCCCAGTGGTGTTTGTTATTCCACGACGCGACGGAACAGCTAGCGCGGGCGTGACGATGGGCGCGGATGGCACAGCAAGCAAGAGGGCCAGCGACGCGTGCGGGGGAAGAGGGCAGAGGGTGATGACCAGCACTTTGGGGGGCCAGACGCGCCAAAGGGTAGGGTTCGGGGGGGAAGCAAGAGGATAGCTATCGATAGACGGATATCGAGGGCGTGGAGATAGTCGCAGAGCCGCAGGAGGCCCAAGGAGACGAATTACGTCGCTGGCCTTGCCCGATGCCCTCTGCTCTCCCCCAGCCCGGCATCCGTGCGCGCACCCCGTTGTGTCAATATTCACGCTACACATACGGAGGAGCCGGCGACGGCGGCACACGCAGGACAAGCTCGCCGGACGAGTGTGGCTTGCCAAACACCAGCTGTGTGTACCTAGACACCAGCATACTCTTTACCTCGACGCACACCGTCAACGCCGTGTTTGTGCCGCGTGCGATGCTCTCTGCCCATGTCCTGTCCAACGCACAACCACCACCATCGCCCGCGCACTGACAACAACAATGACGCTGCCGCTAACCAAAGCGTTCGCATGCGCCGCCACACACCACACGAACCAGTCGCCAATCGTTGCCCCATCCATCCCCCAAGTGCTGACTCAGTGACGCGTGCAAACCAGCATTGCGCCCGCCCGCTGTCAAACAATGCCCTTGTTCATGGCTCCGTCATCACAACCACTGCTACAATGAGACTGCTCATACTTACATATTGAGCATCCGAACACTGTCCACTCTCACCCACACGACGTGCGTAGGAGCAAGATTTTGCAACCGCCTGACTGCCCTTGCTAGCCCCATCACGTGAGCGGTTCCAAGTTTGCTGCCTGTTTGCTACCCCTCATCCTTTGACGCTCGTCATCCCACGTGGACTGCAAAAAAAAATAACCTTGGTTTTCTACGTGCTCACACGCATACAATCACTTCACCAAATGCGGCAATTGACCTTGTTTGAATAAAAAAAATCTTGTTCGTAACAGCTAGATGTGTATGTATGTCGAAGCCAATCAACATTAACCAATTAAAACAGCAACTTGTTGGCTATTAAAAAATTCCTTGGTCGTTTCCCACCATAGCAAGCCCATCTATTTAAAGCTGCTAGTGTCCAGTGGGGCAGAAAGAGGAAGATTCCTCGAACTAGCACCAACGTGGATCGTCTTGGGGTATTCGGAAATGACCCAGTTCTGACTGACAGTGTCCCAGTTGCTGATATCACGGCGGGTGATGTTGGCAGTGAAGACAGCGCTCTCGCCGGGCTTAATGGTCAAGCGGTCAAAGTCACGGAGCTGCACCTTGGGGTCGTGGGGGCCACCAAGCGAGATGTACGCCTGGGCCACCTCGTCACCAGCAACATCACCAGTGTTAGTGATCGTCGCCTCGACCTTGAACAGAACGTCCCAGAGCTGTGGGTTACCACCGGGCGCACCACCAGCCGCGATACGCGCCTGAGGCGAGCCATCGGTAGAGCCTGCGGGCCAGGTAACGTTGAGGCCGTACTCGGGATCCAGAGATGCCGTCTTGAGGTCAGTTGAGTTGAGGTAGGGGTAGATGAACGTGTCGGGGTAGATAAGGCCGGGAGGGTACTGGTAGTCCGCAGGGTTCTTGCTGAAGTTGCCAAACGTAGGGGCAGCCGAAGTCTGGCCGGTGAAAGGCTTGTAAGCCTCAGCAGACTGCGCGGTGACCTTGAGGTCCGAGTATTCAAAAGTAGTGTACGAAAGACCAAAGCCAAACTCGTACGTGGGCTCAATGCCCGCCTTGTCAAACGCACGGTAGTCGATGAAGACACCCTCTTCAAAGTTGGCCTGGGGGCTGAGGATGCCGTTCGTGGGCTCGTAAATCACATCAGGGCCATACTCCTCTGCAGAGCTGCCAATGGTGAAGGGGAGCTTGCCACCAGGGTTGTGGTGTCCGTACAGAATGTCAGCAATCGAGTTACCAGACTCCTGACCAGGAAGACCAGCCCAGAGAATGGCGGTCACGTTGGCGTTCTCCTTCCAGGCGTCAACAATGACTGGACCGACAGAGTGGATAACCACAATGGTGTTGTTGCACAGAGCAGAGACGTTCTTCACGAGCACATCACCATTGCCCCACACAGTCAGGTTGTTGCGGTCACCCATGTTGTCTGTGGTCCAAAGTTAGCAAAATACAACGTCTATCCAGCAAAAAGACAAAACTTACTGTCAACCGTGATGTAACCTTCGCCAGAGTCGGCGTTGACGAAAACAATCGAGTGGCTGGCCCTGCCGGCCATGTTCTGGATCTGCGAAGTAGCGTAGTTGTTGGTGACCGAAGTGATCACGCCGCCGTTCTCGTTGACCTCGCGCTTGATAGCTTCGAGAGGAGTGATAAGGTACGGGAAGTCTGCAGTTCCTGAACCCCAGCCCATGGCCAAGGTGCCAGAGTCGCAGCCGCGGTCAGGGCATCCGTTAGGACCCAATGGGTTTTCGCCAGCATCTTCTCCGAATACAGCAGTCCACTTCTCCTTTCCAGAGAGGGGAAGGACGCCAGAGTTCTTGAGGAGAACAGTCGACTTGGCAGCAGAGCGGCGGATGGAGCGGAAGTGTTCCTCGCGAACGTCAACGTGCTTGTTGATCAGGCCGAAGCTCTTCTTTCCGAAAAAGTGCTCGAATCCGTATGTGTCAGTTTGCCAGCTGTCAAAGTTAACGGGGGTAGACTCGTCACGGCCGACAAAGTAGTATGCGGTCATGATACGGATAGCCGCATCGTCGAGACGCCACTGAGGAATGGTGCCGTTGAGAATTGAGACGGTCATGTTAGTGCCCCAGAAGGACAGTCCAGTGTTGAACCCAGTGTCACCAGGCATGGTCATGTCCAATCCGGCATAAGCCGAGGCAACACCCGAGTGCTGTGCATCCCAGTCAGATCTAAGCATAACGTTAGTTTCTCGTCTTACTTTTACAAAGTCTATCGGTATGCTTACACAATGAAACCCTGGAAGCCAAGCTCGCCCTTGAGAATATAATTCTGGAGGTACGAGTTTTGGCAGACTTGCGAGTTGTTGGCCTTGTTGTAAGAGCACATGATGGAACCAGTACCAGCGCGGACGGCGTCGGCAAAGGGCCACAGGTAAAGCTCGTGCAGAGTCTTGTCGTCGGTATTGGAGCTGATGGCATCGACAAAGGGGATGTCCTTGAAACCGCCGGGCTGACGGAAATGCTCTTGCTCGTTCAGAAGGTAATGCTTAGTGCAGGCAATGACACCAGCATCCTGGATACCGCGGACGGTTTCGCCCACGGCCACACCGGAGAGTACAGGATCAGGACTGAAGCCTTCCCAGTTACGCTAAAAGCTTGTTAGTGAATGCAAAAAAAAACTGAGTAGTGTAGCAAACTTACACCGCCCTTGGCGTGGCGACCAAGAGGTCCAATGGCAGGACCAAGCTGAACGTCGACACCCTTCTTACGGTGCTCCTTGCCCATCTCGTTACCGCGGGTGTAAAACTCATAGCGGTCCCATGATGCAGCAATGGTGCCACCTGCTGGGAAAGCAGAGACGTAGTCTGCGAAACGGATGCCGAGAGGGCTGTCTTGAAGGCAGAGGGGGTCAAAGCCAAGGCGAGGAATAGCGCCCACATTACCAACGCAGTGGTCGCTCTGCCATCCAGTGCCGGTGGTGAGGTTGACCTTCTCAATAAGGGTCAATTGGCTGACAAAAGCCTTTGCTTTTTCGTAGGCAGCCGCCCAGTCCTTTGTGGTAGGGTCTACCCAACTGGTGCACAGTTAGAGAAATGTTGCAAACATCAGGGTCTACATGGTCAAGTTTGGGTGGCACCATAGCTAGGGCCTACAAGGCGCACCCGTCACCCGCAAAACCAGTGCCGAATGCACTACTTGCAGCAGGCAGGGTCTTTCAACGTAGAGAACAGCATATACGTACGGACTTGGGTAGAATGGCGGGCTCTGGGCATTGTTCAAAGAACCACTGCCCGTGTCGTTGGCAGCACGAGGGAACCTGGGCGATGCCTTTTGTCATTGTCAGCTTGAGCGTGCAAAGAGAGCGTTTGAGTGCAATTGCAAGGCGACTGAGCAGGGCCAGACTGGTATTGTCGGCAGAGTCATGTTGTTGGCATAAACGCATGGTGGCGTTTGTTTGGACGTACCTGGGCAAGGCCGACCAACAATGCTTGTGCAAGCCACAACATGGTGGCGTCTGGGTGACTGAGGAACGCAGAGGCAGAAGCACGAGCAACACAGCAACAGATGCTACTTGTGAGGCAACCTGCAACGAGGACTTGAATGCAGTCGCAGACACAGTGCAGACAAAAGGTCGGGGCATCGTGATGACTTTATTTCATTGCGCGCCCAAGCAAGGGACAAGGGCAGATCGTCCCCAACGACCTGTCTCCATGCTAGCACCATGCGCCTTGCCCCATCGCATCCCCAGGCGCAAGCGGCAGTCCGGGATGGCTCTGGTTGCGGGGACCATGATGCATCATTGCCTGCTGACCCCTGCCCCGCCCCCTGGCGTCTCTTCCCAGAGCACCGCGTCTCCCTTTGGACGCCCAAGTGGCCGTGGTGTTGTTGGCTGCTGGCTGGACATCGGCTTTGGGTGTGGACATGGATACTATCCAAAGGGCTGCCGAACAAGCTGCACAAGACCGCAAAGCCGGCATCGATATGTCGATATTTGCATTCCCTTTCCCCCATGCATCCACACCGGGAGGGCGTCGACTGCACATCCATCTGCACTCGAGTAGGGCGCCCGGCCAATGCATGAGCCGTGCACAGGGCCTTGTACATCGTCATCTACCATCCTCGGACGTGCACACAAGCTCCCCCTCCGAAGCCTTCTTGGACGCCACACAACCGTCCAAACTCTGACAAGGAGGGTTGGATTGCGCGCTATCTGGCTGCCCGTGTCATTTCCCTCAAGCCCAGCACGGCGCCCAGCATGCGGGGTCCCTGTCGTCAACGAGCATTTGTTCCCTCAACTATGCCTCTGCCTGTCGCCGGCAAGCTACCACTGACCGATGTTCCGTTACCTTGGGACATGGCATGCCGTCAACTGCTCCCCGGAGCCTGTCCACCATCACCTGCAGCCTCCACAGCGTCTGCATACAAACGCTGGCTATACTTCGGCAGTACCTTTTGGGAAACATTGGCCGTCGTGGCCACCCCAGATGGGCGTCTGGACAATGGCCGTTGGGTTGGTGACCAAGAGACTAGCATCTAGTAGGCCGCCATGCGCGTCTTAGCATCCTGTTCCACCGGGTGATGTGGTAAGCCCCGAGCAAAACGGCTCCAGTTTCTCCTCCACTACTCCACCCTTGGCAAGTAGTACATGCAAAAGTCACTCACGTCACCGACATGCCGCCTCCGATGTTGGCCCTTTGGTACCACGCTTCGGCCTCCAAGTAGCATCGCGTCTACGCCTACCGGAATTGCGCGCCGTCGGAGCCCTTCGGCATGTGATGAGCAATAGCGGCTTACTTGGCCTGTCCACATCTTGTCATTAAACTGTAGTCGCAATGGAGATGGGACAAGGTACCGCAGGAGCTTCAACATCACATCGGGGGTACAAAGTGCGCCTTGTGCCTTGCCCATTTGCCGACAGCTCTGGGATTCGGCTTACAGGACAGGCTTTGCCCCTGTCGCACATCGGAGTATATACTCTGTATATCTATCTCTAATTACCTTGACCCCTACTACGAGCCTCGGACGAACATCATAGTAGCCATTCCTCATCTTTGGTCCGCTAGCAAAAGAGCGCACCGCTGCGCCCATCAACGACGAAGAATCATCATGGTACCTCTCTGCCGTCCAAGAAGCCGCATTGGCCAATGCCCTTGTACCCCGCATGGAGACGGCTTGCTAGCGTCATTTTCTAGAACTTCACGCTTGGCATCCCCGTAGACTTGAAAACTTGCTTGGACACCTGACTCTTGACAGGACAGTCTGGTTCGCTTCCTCAAAAGAACCACGGTAATGCAACCATACTGAGTACCCCGCGGCTGTCCTCTACACCATTTCAGCTCTTCGTATTGTCACTAGGGAGTACAAGTAGGTACATAAGGTTCCAGGCGGGCTCTGTGCAAGAAAATGCGCTTGTTCAATTTTGAGCAAAACGTTATACCAAGATTGCGGCTTTGGGGGACCGTCTTGCACGGCTTGGACGGACGTTGAGATGCGCTGACATCCAATCGCTTCGACAAAGGCTCGGGCCATGTCTAGTAAGCCTATTTCCAAGGCTACAACATGAAAGCAAACATGGAACACACTCCTTGTCCATTGTATTGGCGACGAGAGAAATCAATACAGCGCCGCTGACCCTGCAATCTTTGAGGCTTAAATTAGCCCGCAAACCCACGCAAATAGTACATATTCTACAGACTAGGTTGGGCATACGCGTAATCAAACCCGCTGCCCGAAGAAACAGCCGCCTGGTGCCGTTCGGGCCTAGGCCAAAACCAGTAAAAGCACCTCGACGGAAGAATGAAACAGTGACTAACGGTGTCGAGCAAAAGTAATGGTAGTGGGGCTGCTAGAAAAGGCGGTCATGACCACCACTACTTTTGCTAGACGCTGGGGGCAAGCAATGCACGGACTTTTATGGTGACTTGTTGACGCAAAGTAAACATTACCTCTCTTATGCCCCTTGCTTGAGAGCTGAGTCGATATATATGTATGTACGCCAAAACTCTTCATCGCTCTCGAGAGGCTCTGAAAAGGGCGCAAGGCCTCTGCTTGACACTGCACTAGCCCTGCAACCGGGCAGTGCGTCTCCAAGGGCTGAAGCTCTCGGGCGCCGCTCAGCCTCATCATGCTTCCGCCAAGAAGAGAATTGTTCAGTCATAGGCCATCGAGATGTCGTCGGGATCCATTTCCAGGCACGAAGCTATCATCGCAGTTAGGATGAGATTGGTGACGGGTTCTCTCGACAAGATTTTGGTCAGGCCAACCATGTCGGAGGGCTCAAGGCAGTCGCAAGGCAGCACCGCCTTAGTTTGAGTCAACAGCCTTTTTCGAGTCAAGCTCATACGCCTTTCTTATCATATAACGCTTGTATTCAGCCCAACTCTATGAAGTCACAAATTTCTTTACCATCACCTTCACCATGGGCTGCAAACTCTCTCGAGCGGTGCGACCGCACGCGAAAGTTGAGGTCTCCATCGTCGCGCCTACCTATCACAAGGCTGAGCACGCGGACACACCACAAGAGTGCAAAGAGAGTGTACGGCAACTATCACGACCTTTCTCTTACGACGACATCACAATCACATCTTCAGCCCCGTTGCCGATAGTCTGTCGACGGCGAAACAGCACGCCCACCACGACGATGGAAACAACACAAGAACCCACTACTGCCTTCAACCTGTTCCTTGCAGAGCATTGCCTTATGTCGATTCAACTCCCTGATATCGAAATCGATGGGCCCGCCATCGCAACAGTCCCATCCACTCCGGCACCTCCGCAGCCCAGCGATGCTTTGGAAGAGTCCAACCCGCAGCCTAGCGATGCTTCGGAAGGGTCCACCGTTCCGTGCATCACTTGTTGCAGAGCGCAGCCTAACGAAAAGGGCAAGTTTTTCAAGCCCTGTAAGAATTGTGATAGTGTATACTGCGGATCATGTATCAGGTATATGTTTATCGAAGCCTGTGACGACATGACGCTCATGCCGCCACGGTGCTGTGGTCCGATCCAGTTACACCACGCAACGCCTCATCTGTCTAGGGAAGAAATCGCTGTATTCAAAGCAAAGTATGAGGAGTGGCTGACTCCAAATCCCTTCTATTGCCCCGTACCTACATGCTCAGCTTTCATACCGGAACGACTTCTTCCTGAGCAGACAAAAACGGACAGAAAACGCACAGATTCTGGGACTGGAATACCAACTTCAAAGACGTTTGCATGTCCTGCTTGCGAATCGAGCATCTGCTCTGACTGCCGACTGACTGCCCACCCTTCCAGTGCGTGCAATGTCTCCGAGTTTGGCATCGACGAAGAGACCACCAAGCTTCTGAAGAGCTGGGGCTATAAGCAGTGCCCAAAATGCCGGCATGGAATTAAGCGTATGTTTGGGTGCAGGCATATGAGCTGCCGTTGCGGGGCTCATTTTTGCTACAACTGCATGGGTAATCCGGATCTTTGCGAGGGTGATTGTATTGACGACGAAGACTATGAACATGAGAGCGACAATGAGAGCATTTTGGAATCATCGGAGTCACCCGAAACATCTTCCATGCAAGGAGAACATCGAGATACTGAAGCTCGTGTTGCACCATCGGCCGAAACCGTAAACCTCGATAGGGGGACTGCTTCATACTGGGCAGGGCAAGCCCTAGACTTTGGCGACGAACCAGGTCAGGATTTCGCGGACCGCGCTTGGAATTGCTTTCATTTTTTCAAGCCGTACAAGATCGATTTGGCACAGGCTCTCACTGCAGATTCTTCGAACGCAACGCTGGAGTGTGTGAAGTGCTGGAGCACGATATATCCAGTAATCAGAGAGCCGCGCCGTGTTGAGTCGATAGGGCAAGCCCAAACGATATCTCTGGGGTCAAGAGTGAATGACACAAGTACAGAGCGAGTGATTGCCAGAGAGCATGGTCGCGTAAGGAGGCATGGTCAATACGTACCTCCTCATAATCTCTTCCGCGACGACGCCACAATAGGAGTGACGCTTTGCGAAACCAACACGGTGTCTTCTCCTCTCTCACAAAGCGCACCCGACCACGAATCGCCGCTTACGCAATACCTGAACCGGCATTGCGAATCAGTTGTTGATGTCTACGGCAACATCATCTCCCCAGCTGAACCACAACAGCAGCGCCGTGCATCAATGGACAGCCATGACTATCACCTCATGTCTACATTATCACCAAGCAACGGCTCAACAGAAAAGTTCTCGCTTTTCAACCCGGTATCAGCAACCTCGACTTCCCGTACTCCCGATCTTCGAACAAACATTGCCTACGACTGCTCTGACTGCAACCTACTCGTCTGCGACTCCTGCAAAGACGCTTTAATCATCGCGCGGGACCTGGGCGTCGAGAAGCACAAAGCGTGGATGCAAAGACTCGAGGAACAGAGAGCAGTGCGGAATTGAGTGGTTTGAATTCGTAATCGTATTTTTCTTTCCCTCGAAGTTTATGCGGCATGAATGGCGTTTTTTTGGTCTTTCTCTCTCTCTCTCTCTCTCTCTTTCTTCATTTGGGAAATTAGCGTTCTTAAAGGCAGCTTATGAATGGCGTAGAATTAACGATTCATGTGGTTTTGATGTGAATAATGGATACGAAGCTGTAGTACTGTACTGCCTGTCTTTTAAAAAAAAGTACTTTGAGCCACCTTGACAATGGCCCTGGATTTCTTTTTTTTATCTTCTGCTTGTTCTTCTTCTCAACTTCCCTTACACACAGTCTCACTACGACTAAAGCAATCCCCGATATACAGGTGTAGCGTCTCATCAATTCCTCTTCCTCACCGCATCTCTCATGCCCCCCCCCCTTCTCCTTCCTCCTCTACATACCACTATGCTTTTCCCCCTAAATCTTCTGTGTGCATATTACCCACATTTCTTTTTGTTCTTCTTCTTCTTTTCAACTTAATCATTCTTTTTTTCTTCTTCTTTTGCCAACCTAACCAACCCCCCCCCCCCCCCCTTTCTTCTTCTTTTGCCAACCTAACCAACCCCCCCCCCCCCCAAAAAAACCCCCACTTCCAGAAATTTGAAAAAAAAGAAACTGAAATCAAGCAATGCAATTCTATACCGTCTTCTGTACATTGTCTCTCTCTCTCTACCATCCCCTCCAAATTGTGTACATGTCAGATAGGTTAGGGTAGGGTAGGGAAAGAATAATCAATTCATGTTGCATCATGTTGTTTGCCCTAGATACCAGCAAAAGGTATATACAGCAATATCCTTACTCGAGTGCCTATTTTGTTCTTTTGAAAGAGACATATACACATATACGTATACTGTGAGCTACATTACTTTGCTACTGAACAGATTATTACCGCATGATCCATCGACTTTCTGCAACCAAGGCAACTGATAGCAGTCAGTTACCCAAAGGAAAACTGTCTCCTTAGGCCGTGTGCTTCTCTCAATCAAAATTAAAAACCACCACAAATACATCACGCCAGACACTAACGAAGCAAACAATCAAACACGCATGCAAAAAAGGTCGAGCTCAAGTTGACTACATTTTTTTGATACCGGTAAATGAAAAAGTATTCACATCCCGGTGCCCTCTCTTTCAAAGATGCTTGATATCGTCCTTCAGCTCCCTGTTGGTTCATCCAGTCGTGAAATAGCCTTGTTGTTCATTCGTTCGTTTCATCCACAACAGACCGTTGGACACGGACACGTCCGGCTTTCAGGCCGCAATGAGTGCTGGCGCTTTCTATGCGCCGAGGCTGGGGAAGGCGCTTGAGTCGGTGATGTTGGGACCGGGGGCACCGCCGCGGCCACCACGACCACGGGCATCACCACGTCCACGAGTCTCACCGCCACGGCCACGTCCGCGGAACTCTCCACGACCTTCGCCGCGACCGCGTCCCTCGCCGTTTCCACGTCCACGTCCCTCGCCGCCACGGAATTCGCCACGGCCACGGCCGCGTCCTCGGCCGCCGCCCTCACGGGGAGGGGGAGCAAGCATACGGTCACCGTCGAGCTCAACGTGAACCTTTTCCTTGCGCGCGCGCTCGCGCTTGGCCTTGCCTTGTCCACCGGCAATGAAGTCTTCTTGGTCGTCGCGGGAAAGCGCAGTACCTTCGGGGAACTTCTGGCTGCTACCCTCGTTGGCCTTGCGAACGTTCTGGGCGGCAAGAGAAAGCTTCTTCTCGGCCAGCTCAGCAAGGTAGGCAGCGTAGGACTTGCTCTTGTCCTCGGGCTCGGGCTCGGCGTTCTCGCCCTCGGCATCTTCCCGAATAGCGTCCTTCTCTTCAGCCTGAGCGATGGCCTCGCCAGCCTGCTCATCAGCCAACTCAGCGTCGCCGTCCTTTCCTCCCCAGCCGTGAGCAACTTGCTTGTCGTGTTCGCTAGAAGATGTTAGCATGGTCAAAGTGGGGTTAAAGGAGGGGAATTTTCTCACCTGATGCCGGTCCTGCTGTGACGGTCACCCTCGCCGCGGGCACCACCACGGCCTCCACCGCGTCCACCACGACCACGACCGCGCTGGCCACCGCGAGCTCCAGTGCCAGTAGGTTCTAGTTGGGATTAGCATCAACACAAACCGACCATTGGATCCCCACTCACCACCAGATCCCCTTCCGCGGTTCTTGTCAGATCCTACGCCACGATCCCGGAAAGCTGTGCTTCATTAGCCCTTGTTCGCATGGATGCTCTACGGAGGTTCTAATGTATCTCCAGCACCCGGCATGTCTGACATACCGTTCTCGTTGGCATTGTCGGTCTGCTTGGCACGGTTCTGGTGGCTCTGCCTCTCGGGGATGGACTTGGGGAGGTCGGATCCATCGCGCTTGCCATGCCTCATGACGGGCTTCTCAATTGCCCTCGTTGGCGGGTCAGCCGGCCTGTTGGGGTCGAGCTCAGGGTCATTGCCTGCGGGGTCATGAGTGTTTGTTCTGCGACTGTGCCATGTATCCAGACATACCCAGCAGCTCGTAAATGTTCTGCACTTGGAGTTAGCCATTGGACTGGATAGAGGACTGCAGCCGGCACTGCAGCTCCCAATTGCGAGGCGCGGATTTGGATTTCGCAGTGGGGTGACTTGAGAGCTTACCTTTGAAGCGATTTGAGACATCTTGACGGATTGGAGCGCCTTTCGCGCTTTGCCCTTCTAGATGCACAATCTGCCGGGTGGAAAAAAGAATTCGAGAGCTTCCCTACGGTGGTTAGGGACGTGGCTCTCAGATGTGGCTCGCGAACGGGGTAATGGGCGCGAAGTTGCGGGCAAGAGGTTCGAAAATCGGCGTGGGTTGCTGCCGTAAGCGAGTCAAGTGGGGCACAGACCATCCGTAGAAGGCACAAAGAAGCACCAAAGGGTAGCTCTCTGTGCCGCCGCGTACGGCGCTTGGACACGTTATTGTACTATCGCTTGTGAGGGGTAAATGTGACTTTTTTTGTATGTCCAGAAATGCTATTTCACAGGCCCATGGCGCCCGAAAGTGGCTGGTAGAATTTTGAGTGGTTTGCTTATTCCAAGTGCGCATTCAGACGCAAGTCGAAGTTCACCCATAACAAGTCAGGTGCACCCCGCTTTGAAGCGAGAATAGGTGACAGATGAACAATTAGCCAAACTTGCCTTTACTTGTGAATATCAATGTCAGATTCCTGTTTCAGATTTGGTGAGGCGCGAGAATGGCTGTTGCGACCGACTTTGCATTACAATATATACAAAGCAACACTGAATCTCTAATCAAGAGGCCGCGGTGCCACAGTAGAAGACTGGGTTACTTTGTAAAGCATGCCCACTTCCTCATGGCCGGAGCCTAAAAAAACATCCCGTCACAAATACAACTGTCGCGTCCAAGCCACAGATTGAATAAAAACTTTTAAATATCACTATCCCAAGGCGACCGGTCTTTCGTATCGAACACCGTCGTACGGCAATGACACATGGTCGGTTGGGTAAAAGCAGTTGTTGCGCCCGCTAAACAACGTGGTCAAGAAGGTATGAATAGGTGAGTTTTTACACGGTCCCTGGTGGACATCCGGAATAATCTTCTCTTACTATCGTATCGTTCTCGTAGCATCATCTGCTCTCGTACATGGTGGGGAAGTGCATGCTGGCGGACAGTCCGAATGGATCGGCGTCGAGCATTGGATCGTAAGGGTCGAAGAGATGGTTGTTGCTCATGCCATTGAAGACTTGGCCACCATCGTTTGGTGCTAATGCGGCCGGGCTGGTGAAGGGAGGGTTCTGAGAAGGCGGCATTGGCGGTGGCATATTGTTTGAAGGTGGAAAGTTTTGTTGTGGAAATGGGCCGGGACCGGCAGAGTGATCGCTCGGATCGTCGTGGTCGTAGGAGTCTGCTTGTTCCTCATACTCCTGCTCTGTAAGAGGATATTAGCCTAGGATTACAAAGTCCTATACATAAGTAGAGGGGAAGAAAAGGAAACGGGTTAGCGTGCCTAGTTGACTCATGTGGTCCGTGAACTGCGTCTGGTAGAATGAGGAAGGACCGTTGCTCGGTGTTACACCGTTTCCGCTGTTACCGACAGTCGAAGCATTTGACATGCCGTTTGAGGAAGGCTGATTTGTTACTAGCGAAGGTCGTTGAGCTCCCATCATAGGGGTAAAGTTTGATCTAGGTGGCTGTGGTCGAAGTGGTTGCTGCTGCTGCTGTGGCTGTTGTTGTTGCTGCTGCTGTTGCTGCTGCTGTTGTGAATGCATAGGTCCAAAATTGGGGGATACTGATTGACCATGGGGCATGAAATTGGGCGAGCGAGTCGCTGATTGAGCAGGAGATGAAAGATGGGAGCCTGGAGTAGGCTGGGTCAAGGGAGATCGCTGAATAGGACCATCAGGTTGGATCATGGGTAGGCCATTGGAGGCGTCAATCTTGGGCGGGCCTTGCAGCGAGCGCCTCTGTTGCTGTCTATTCAACATGGCACGTTGCTGGAGAGGGGCCTGGTTGGGCGAGGCGTGTGCAGCTAGTGGAGGTCTGGTGGCTCCGAGATTTGGACTGCCAGTCTTTGCGCGCAGCTCAGCCTGGACGTCGATGCCTAGAGGCGAAGTAGCGGGTTAGCGCGTGTTGCTTGATCAGACGTCTGGGGAAAAACGGGGTCAGGGCTACCTTTCTCTAGCAGAATCCTCTCGAGTAGAGAATTCTTATACCGGAGCATAAGGCACTCGTCAGCGGCATTGCGGTGACTATTTTGCAGGTTCTGGAGGGTGTCTTCATGATGCTTAATGGTGCTCTCCAATTGCTTGATGTACTCTGTTCTTCGCTCACGGAAGGCGGCCTGGGCCTGCCTGTTCCGCTGCTTGCGCTCTTCCGAGGTGGCATAAATCTTACGAGGGCGTGTTAGTTCTATCATAGACGCGGTAGCAACTGCTGCAGTCATGGGCGGCAATTGGTGGCGGGAGGGCTCACAGGTTTACGGCCGCCTTTGCGCTTCTGCTGCTGGGGCTCTTCCTGGGGATATGGCTCGGCCAGGCCAGGCTCGGGCGACGATCCGATAGACGAGGTCGAACCGTCGCGCTGAGCCTCTACTTTGCCCACGGGAGCCGTCATATCTGTTACGAGACTATCTCCCATCTGCGGCCAGCGCACCCCTCCGTCCTGATAGAGGGGCCGTTGGGCGCCAAGAGATGGGGAAAAGGCGACAAAGGCAGGTCGGTCAGGGTGACAAGAGGCTCTGGTCGCTTAGACGCGCTTGCAGTGGGCAGCCGCAGTGCCGGGACGGGGAATGGATACGGTGTGTATGGGGGATTGATAATGTCTGATAAGAAGAAAGGGTTGGGGCCTGTGGGTGGTCGCGCAGTAGTTGTGAGGTAAGCTCTTGGGTAATGGAAACAAAGATGGGCTCGAACGGAGGGGCGGAAGTGCTGGACTTGAAAAGGCGGGCGGACCACGCTCTTTTGCCCTGCCCAGCGCAGCCAGCTCGACTCCGTGTGGTTAAGACTCGCGGCTGGCCGCCCCAGCAGTGCTTTGTCGGTGGGCGGGCGGGCGGACAGCAAATGGCCACTGTTGGCGCTCCGGCGCTGGGCACCACCTCGCTATGACGGCCAAGCGGGCGGGATGAGCACTGGCTGGCCGCGAAGCAGAGATTTTTTCTTTCTTTCGCGGGGGGGCCTGTCGCAGCCGCAGCCGCAGCGGGCAGTGGCACCAGCAGCAGCAGCGTCGCATCATCAGCATCATCATCATCACGAGCGAGGGTGGCAGACTACTATGGGCAGGCCCTGCCTGGGCGTGCGTTCAGTCGACGTCTTGGTGGAGGGGCCCTGAACATGGCTGCTGCTCACGGGCTGGACTGCCATGCCGCCTTGGGCCTAGCGCGCCCTTAGCTCCCGCGCCACCACCACTTTTTGCACTGCTTTCTCCGGTTTCTCCAGCGCACGCAGACGCGCCGCCACAGTGCTCGCTCGACTGCCACAGGACACCGCTCGCGGATATGATATGTAATGGACGCACCAGCCCTCTGCTGTTCTCTGCGTACACATGCTACACATACGACCCTCTACAACACACGACCCATCTGCCTGCTCACCCGCCCGCTGCCCCGCTGCGCCACGCGGCTCCGTCACTGTTGCACTCGCTCCGCAAGAGCAGAGGCCGACGTCGGCAGGGCGAGGGCCTGGGTTGGCACATACCGATGACCTCCTCGGCCGGCATATCACCTCTCCTCGTTCGCACACATGGGCTGACGGGAGTGAGGGGGCGCACCCGTCCGCGTCCATAGCTGTCTGCATGACATGCCCCGACCGGCGCCGACAAAAGTCAAATTACAACCACGTCCATCCACCTCGTCCATGGCCATGTCACTACCTGCACCGCGGCGTCTGTCCACCGGCCTGGCTGGCAGCGCACCTGCTCCCGCCGGGAAGCCGCCAAAGCCCCGGGCCACGCCCATCACTAGTACCAACGCCTTGGCTCCCTCGAGACACACCGAGTTTTGGCCATGGGATCGCCGAAGCCGTTGCTTTTATGCACCGCCTGAGCCTCGTTAACCACGTCCAGTCGTAGCGTCGTCGCCCGCAATGTCCGCCTGAGCACCCACCTGACCTGCACACGGTCGAGACTCGCCATACCACTCACCCTCCGCGACCCTCTGCACTGAGAGCCACCGTGAACAAAGGTTCAAATTCCACCTGTGCGCCCGCAGTGGGCCGGAGCTGCGTATGCCCCGGATATACTTGCCCCTTTGGGCCTGGCTCGCCGCTGCAATTGGATGTTTACACCTCCAACGACGTTGCAGCAGGGGGTGCCCTACAGCAACCTCGTCTCCAACCACATGTCTCCCCTCACCCTCCACGCTCGTCACCTTCCCAGTCACTCTCCTCATACGATTCCAGCTAACAATACTCCGAAGCGTATCCATGGGTACGGTACCATTGTTGCCGCTGTCAATGCTACTGCTACTAGAGTACACCTACTGCTGGCGCAAAATATGGTTTATGCTAATGCTTTGAACCGCTCCTCAGCTAGAGTACTATCCGCGGACCGCAGTCCACTGTAACTTTACAGAATTGCACAATGCCTCGTAGAAAATTGCACATTTCCATTGTTGACGTTGCCCATTGCTCTTGCTGATTTGACTACTCTGTGCGACATGATCGTAGAAGGAGCAAACACCCCAACGCTCTTGCCTCACTACTTCGCTGCTTTGCCCCGCCAATTGCCATAATCACCCATCTCAGAATACGCATTCTTCTTGTACAACCCTCGGGCCACAACCTCTACTCGTCCACCAACATATCCCAGCATTGACACTGTCTTGTATGACTTTCTTCCCGTCTTCACTACTTTCAGGTCTCGTATTTACCAATCTAACCCCCCTGAAAAGTAGGCAGAAATGGCCTTTTCAGAGATGATTGAATGTCTGCTAACGAAAGCAAGGTCTCGGGTCCGACACTAGGCAGAGATTACATACCAACCTGCATCTGTATCCTCCACCACATCCGGTTGGTGTTGCAACTCCGTCTGTGTCACCCGAATACGACAACACGCAATTTCTGAGCTACAACGGCATGATCGGCAGCCCTACCAACGGGCCCGGTGCACATCCAGCAGTCGCTTCTCGTACAAAGCCCCGAACTCTATCAGACATTCGTGAAGCAACTGAGTCGACCATTGCTGACACTTTGTCACGCGATATCTTGGCCGGGACTCCTCTCCACTGCCCATCCCCTACCGAAATGTCACCGGCTTCTCATGACGCGTCCAGACAATGTCACAGCAATGATGTTCGGAATGTGGAGAATATTGAACCCGAGAGCAGAAACAGCGTCGAGAGCGATGGTTTGAGATACGTTCATCGAGGCAGATTTTCAGAAACACCGTCATCACAAAATCTCATAGACTACAACAACGGAACCAACATATCCAGTGTTTCTGCAAGCAATATCCCCCCGCGGTCATCTTCAAAATTTCGTGTACGCAGTGTTTCAAGAATGCGAAAGACACAGCAAATACTACCCCAGAGCATAATACGAAGCACGACAGCAGAAACACTCAACTTGGTACAAGCAAGGCCCCTATCACCTTCTAGAAGTAGGACTAGGAGCATCCCTAATCATGGCCAATCTCAGTCTCCTGTCCGCCTCACTGCTGCACGCTTCAACCCTGTCGCACATGACACCAATAGGCGCACCCCCTCCAAGACGTTCATTCGTCAGTCTTTACCGAAAGAGCTCCTAGAACATCCGGCACACCGCCATCCCCGAATTGAGCTCGGGTTGGATTTATCAGCAGGAGTATTCGTCGGTGGAGGATGTATTGAAGGGACTGTCCAGATATACATTGACGATGCGGAGCGAGTACGCCACAGACGAACGCTAGACATTGCTCAGATATCTATCGATCTTCTTGGAATTGAGGAAACCAGCGGCAATAGGCGGGCTGTGTTCCTGAGCCTGGCTACAGAGCTCATTGACAGGGAGAATCCCCCGCCCCAAAACATGGTGGACACGCAGGAGTTAATTGGCCCAGAAAATAAATTCTGGCATCTTGTGCCTTCCACTACTAATCTTGCATTCAGCCTTAGTCTCCCACTTGATGTTGGACCTCCTCCATTCTACTCAAAGAACGCGAGGATCCGATACTTGCTCTATGCGTCCCTGCTCATCCGGGACCGGAGCAAGCGGCATCTTGTTAGAACCTCTGAAGATGTCACTGTACTGCCCGTGTATGATCGTATGTCTTCTCACTACGCCTGTCTTTTGGGCGGCTCTGACCATATGACAGCTGAAAAGGCACTGGTTTCACTTCCCAGCCCACTGAATGCCTCTGATGAGTGGATCAGGCCCCGGGACACGACTGTTGAGGTCGTCCGGCTCACTGCAGGCATACATCGTCAAGTATGGGTCAGCGGTACAAACATTTTCAGCGACGTTTATATTGCCAATAATAGCCACAAGACAGTGAAGAAGATTGAGCTTCAGCTGGAGAGAGACATACTGTGCTACAAACATGTTTGTAGCAAAAGTCTGTTCTGTTGCTTCTTGCTGATGCTAATGAGAACTGTGTGCAGGCTGCTGCATCCACTATGGAGAAGTCTGCAGGTCAGGCTCGTATCTTTGACAGCAATGAGCGTACCATATTGAGCAAAGCAATGGTAAAGAATGGCTCGGCTGGCTGGCATGGTGTGGCTGCAGGCCAAACTCACCTCCGTACCTGCGACCTGGAAGTTCCCCGTGGGCATGCTACAGTGAAATGTGGTATGAAACTACCGCCATAACATAGACAGAACACTAATATTGCATGCAGGCAAATATTTTGAAGTCCGATATTTCCTCAACGTTATCGTCTGCAGCGCACACACGTTAGGATGCACGCAAAGTTTCACAGATCAAGCTGACATTGCGTAGAAGGCTTGTTACTGTTCAGCTACCGATTGTGCTTATCCACATGGTGCGTGTCATCACAAGAATGTGTCCTCTTTGCCCTCGATTGACACCTGCGCCACAGAACTCTCTCGACGTAGTACCCAACTCCGTCACACAAGTGGCTTTGGCGATTGAGGAGAAGCGTACCGCAAATCACTCACCCCCACGTCTCAGTCGTCATACCTCTCGATCCGTTCAAGGCCGTGCATTTGCAGCACCACGCACAGAATCCCTCAAACGCGTTCGCGACCGGGACGAGACGATCCAAGAGCTAGGCCGAACCCTTGAGCAAAGCCCTCGCAAGTACAACCTCCGCCGCGCAAACTCGAATTTCGACTACCGTACGTTGCCTACAAATACACATGACAGGACTGTGGGACACGGCAAGGCAGCAGACCTTCAAAATCGTCTGCGTCGCATTCGGTCCAATGATGTAGTCGGTCCCAAATATCCTACTACCTTGCAAAGAATGCATTCTACAAAATCAAGACAAGGCGCAGAGTCGGCGCTTGGCTTTCGGGAAGCGGAGATACATGAGGATACTGAACTTGGGGAGTTGGATTCGAGTGGTGATGGGCTGTTGGGAGCGAGGTTGGACGGAGTAAGTGAACGGCCATATTGGTTTAGCAAAAGGAAGAGTTTTGAAAAGTGGAAGGACATGGCCAATCTTGGTGTTGGATGGCTGAGGAGTGGTTGATATTAGATAGTTGGAGAGGGATAGAGATGGGTAGGTACAACGTTGTTTCTTCGTCTTGCATTGGGTGTGATATTTGGTCATGACTCTATTATCATACGCTCATATCTAATCGTCCTTGTATCTTTTTTTCCCCTTAACCTTCTTACCCAAACTAATTCATATCGTACAGTAGCTTCCACACTTTTTTTTACTTATTACATACACCCAATGTTAATATACAAGATTGACAACACAATCACCTCCTCACGCCCGACTCTTACTCAACTCACTCTGCGCCGTCGCCGTCGGACCCCCCTTAACCCTCTCCCCACCCGTAACCTTCTTCTCCCCAACAGTAATATCATGCAACGCCTGACTCGTAATCGGCTCATTCGCATGGCTCTGCGCATGCGCCGTAGGACCATCCTTAACCGGACCATCCTGGCCCGTAAGTTTCTTCTCTGCCTCTGTAATTTTATGCAGCGTCGTCGAGTCCAGGGTACCGGAGTGCGATGACGTCGTTGCATTCGCAGCGTTATTATTATTATTATTGTTGTTGTTATTGTTGTTGTTGTTAGGACTATTGCCAGATGTCAAGGCCGACTGAGCGATAGATGTAGGACCGCCTTTTATGGCATCCTCACGCCCTGTTATCGCCCTCTCGGCCATGGTGATGTCGTGGATTATGCTCCCCGTGAGTGTCTGGCCGGCGTGTGCTTGGGCTTTTGCCGTGGGACCGTTGGCGACGGGCTTGTCGCTGCCGGTTATGGCCTTTTCGGCAGCTGTGATTTGTGAGATGAAGGTTGAGTCGATTTGAAGGGCTGGCTGCGGGGTCTGCGAGAAGGGGCGCGTGGTGTTGTGGTTGCTTAGGTCGTTGGTGGAGGTTGTGCCGAGGCGCAGTGCGCATGGTGATGTAGGGGTTAGCCGCGCGGTTGGGCGGGCGAGGAGGAAGTTGCGGTTTAGACGGAGAAATTTGGATGCCATTTTTTTTTGGGGGGGGTGGTACGAGGAGGTGTGATATGGTGGTGATTTTGGGGTTGTTTTCGACTACCTTTTTCCTATACAAATGCGAAGGAGAGGGAATCACAAGACGTGAGCTTGTCTTTTATGTATACCGTGATGGAACTCTGATGTAATGTCCATATTCCACAAAACAATGCGCTTAGACCCTTAGAACAGCATACCCGTGTGGGAGAGGTGACGTTACTATGGGTCCCAAGAGATGGCATTCTACGCTGTTTGCTGTTCATGGCCGTGCTTTTTTTTCCCTAGGCCATTGCAAATTTCTGCATCAATGGCGTTTACATTGCGATGATGATCCTGAGATGCAGGGAACCGCATCACCGATGGCGTTGGCGACAGCGCGATGCGTGTCGATGGTGTGGTGGAGCTATGATGTCAGCATCTTCTGGGGAAGAAGAGATGATGCGCCCTCCCTGCATGCCTCTTCACACATCTCACCTCTTGTAGCCCTTAGATGCGGGCTACCGTCTGCTAGTTAAGCGCGCGTGTGATGACGCCGTGTCAGTCTTGGCATACAACAGTATCTCTTACGTTAATGGGGACCCTCTCAATTGGCGTTTAAAGAGACTTGCTGCAACACCACCACAGTGCCAGTGTTGCGTGTATGGATTGGACATTTCGCGGTGGTTATTCATTTATGCTATGTAAGAAATCGAAAGGTAATTGTACTGCATAGTACTAGCATGCGGGAGCAGAATAGCTGCATGTTGTGTTATGTTTCTTTTCTTCTTGATAGACGTCGGAAGTCTCCTACTCAATTCACTCCTATTAAAAATTATATCGACTTCACTATCCACACAGTGCGCGAAAACCATACGTACATGATTACGTGTATTTGGAAAATGATCCAGCTTTGAGGGTTCGTCTCAATTCAAGCCTTATTACTACTATGATCCTCGTATATACCTATAATGTCTCGCCGAACCAAGCACTTATTTGGTCTACCATGTAAAGATAGTTTGACAGCGGACTATCCACTGGGATATTCCTGCCATGATACAAATTTAATGCTATATCTCTGGTAAATATTATACTTTAGACACAAATCACATCACCACTTTTGCATGTCAAAGCGAGTCCTTCAACAAACCAGCTCCTCACAACGGGACCAAACATACTGATAAAGATTGATCAAACTTGAAACCATTTAAAAACCCATTACACGCTTGAACGCTTGCACAAAATGAAAGCTATCTCAAAAAAGGAAGGAGCATGCCAGTTTCCCAGCACTTTTACGGCGAGGTCCGTCGAGGCCTGAATCTCGTATCGAAACCCTTTTGATTGACAAACCACGCGTTGTGAGTTTTCCACTCGGAATTCGGGCGTGCAAGCTCAATCTGTAGAAAAAAATTCATGTTAGCATAGTTCTCGAACTGCGAAAAAAAAGAAGGCACGGAAAGAAAGAGAACTTACCTCAAATCTCCTCAAGAAACTTGGAACAAGCTTGTAAATCTCCAAGAGACTAATGTTCTTGCCAATGCACGTCCTGGCTCCAGCACCAAACTGCAACATGGTTCCCTTCATCTCCTTGAGCTTCTCGGGCGTCGCCTCGAGCCAGCGCTCTGGACGGAAAGCCTCAACGTCTAGACCAAAGACTTCGGGTCGGCGATGCACGACCCAGGCGTTGCAACCGACGATTGTGCCGCCGGGGATGAATTCGCCGTTAATTTGCATGCCCTGTGGCGGAACGATGCGCTCGAGGAGGAGACCGGGGCCAGGGTGGAGACGGAACGATTCTTGAATGACGGCGTCGAGATAAGGGAGTTTCTGGGTTTCAGACCACGAAACGGTCTTGTCGGGGCGCGATTCAATGGTGCCGTCGGCAACGGCGGTGTCGAGTTCTCGCATCAGCTTGGCGTAGGCATGGGGGTTCTTGATGAGGAAGTAGAAGACGGAAGAGAGGGAAAGGGCGGTAGTTTCCGAGCCGGCAAAGATCATGGATGTGCATGTGGAGAGGATACGGTTGTCGTCCATGAACTCGTGGTCATGACTAGCTTGCGCGAACTTAGAGAGGAGATCGATACCGTGGGGGTTTGCCCTCTCATCGTCTGAGAGACCGAAGCGCTTGATTTTCTCTACCTGGTTGGCACGCTCACTGGAGCGCTTCAGGGCAAAAAGCGTTACTGGATGGACGCGCTTGTCCAGACCGATGCGCTGAGCAAAGAGCAGGATTGGGTTTCTCCAGAGAAAACGATCTAGGATGGGCATTTGACCAATCTAAGGAATGTAAGTACAACGATGTACATGGAGGTCCCTACACGAGCAACTTACCGGTGCGACGTAGTCCAAAAATTGACCCAAGAAGCCAATAATGCCGTCCACATCTTTGTTGCCCTCGACGAATCCAAGACGCTTGCTCCATGTCAACTCACCGATGACGTCAAAGGCAAAGTACTGGAGCCATTGACTGAAGTTGCAGGTGGCACCAGGATTGGCGAACAGCTGTTCCGTCCTGTCGAGGAAGTATGTAAGCGTCGAGCTTACGAGAGGCTCATAGCTGACAAGCGAACTCATGGCGAAAGCATTGTTTACGCATCGGCGGTATTTTGCGTGGAAGTCTTCGTCGGTAGTACTAAAGAGAGATGGTAGAGATTTGCCCTTGGCCACTGCGCGTTGAACGGGATAGAACTCAGACTGAGAACGATTAGGCAACGCTCGGTAAACTCTTTTGTTGTATTCGTACCTTTGTGAATCCCTTATTCAACCCATATATGACCTTGATCGCCTTGGGGTCCGCAAAAGACAATACATTGGGTCCTATCCGTACAATATCTCCATGTTTGCGATGCAGTGCAATAATTTTCCAGTGGTGGTTCCGCGTGTATACGTCCAGTACCCTCCACCAGTTGGTATATGCAGCAAGTCGAGGTCCAGGATATTTGTTTAGTCCTTTCCAGTACTTGTTATTGAGTAAAAACGCAAGCGTAGTCGTAGCCAGCACGAGCGGCCAATATCGCACGAGCAGCGGAAGGATCTCGTTGACAATCATCTTGTGTAACCCAGTGTCAGCGGTGATAGGTGCTGTCGATCCAGGGTCCAGGTATTCACGATGTCCGGAACAAGATAGGCAGAGCCCTTTATATATGATTATCGGTATACATGCTTGAATATGCAACCGGCAGCTTGCAATCGGATCTGTGCCGTCATTTCCTGATACAAGGCACTCGGATGCCACCGGTCTGGTCTAAGTTACGCGTTCAGGTGCTTGTGCGCAGTGGTTTGCGTCGGCAGTTGACATGTTTGACGTGAGACGGCGGAAGTGGATCGGTGGCTACAATGGAACGGCTGAGAAGAATCGATAGCGCGGGGAAGGAAGAATCCCAGGGTTTTCGCGGGGTAGTAGTAAACATTTATCAATACTAAAATGCGTCTACAAAACCGGACTTTAATTTACGTTGTTTTTTACATGAACATCTAGTCATTTCAGCGCGCTCACTCTTTCCGCGGTGCATCTAGCGGGCAACGCATACACAAAACGCCGCGCATTGTCAGAATCTTAACATATTCTCTCACCATTATCGGAATTTGGCTCACACCGGCACGGTCATGCTGCACGCGCTCTGTGCTATTCCAGAACTGCCGACGTTGGTTGTCTCAACAGCTAAACCTTGTGCGAAGGATAAGGAGAGATTGTGGACCTTGGAAATGTCGGCAGTTGTATCGTAATGTCATAATCGCAACTGCCGGTCTCTTCTTTTAGCCGACTAGTAGGCGGTTCAAGAGCCCCGACGCTCCGTATTGCTGCACGTGACTATGTACACTTATAGATTCGAAAATTGGCGCATGTCATATTATATGTACGACGTCACTTTTAAGATAGCAACAATCGACGTATGTCCTACGTGAAAGATAAGAAGTAGCATTTACAGCTGATAGGGTTGGTGTCACGTGCATCCCTGAATCCAGTTTGAGGCGGTTCCGATATGACGAGGCTGACAACTCAGCATTTACCAGTTGTCTCTTATCAACTCAGCAAGATATTCCAGACAACGAACTGTCATCTGCACAGAAAACTCATATAGTTACCTTCAACGCTGCCAACTGCACTGTGGTATGCCTCGGTATAACAGCCTTCGTCAGGTGCTACAATATGGGTGACAGCCTACAGGTCAAAGCATTTTTTGACAGCTTGTTACTCTTCTTGACACTACATCTTGAGATGCCCTGCACCAATCACACTTGATATACATCACTGCACAAAAGAACCGAATGTCTTTTTATCTATGGACATATGGAACTCTAACAAAAACATAGCAGTCAGCAAGTAGTGATTTCGCAGCAATCCAACGAGCCATCAATAGACATGGTGAGAAGGTTTGAGCACTCCTATATTACATACTTGCATGTGGTTCGGCCCGAAGTGATCTGAGGATTGACACCAGGTCCGCGTATAGTGACCCAGTTTTCTCTCGCACTTCAAGTAATACGCATACCACATCTTCCCTGTCAGCCAAGACCAAAAGTGCACCATCGGAAAGAATACCTCCGTAATCTACACTACTGGGCCCCATGGATATACCAAGTTTACATGAACAAAATTTAGGAATTTCCACAGGGCCTGGATTTCGGCGTAGCCGCGTTTCGCAGTACACACTGTCTCATCTCCTGGGACTTGAATTTCTGTAGGCCATGCACGGGCTTGTGAAAAAAAAAGCAGTATTGATGCACAAAACCCTTAACCCCGCAAACGATTCTGGGCCTAGGTAGACCGGGAATGAGTACGTACGATAAAACATTAGTGGGGGATGAGTGGGAAACATGAGATCGGCGTGAAACAACAAATGCTACTGTAGCATCTTAAGCTAAAAAAGGAAATCAAAGTGAGGCCGAAGGTCTGCATCTCCGTGGGGGCAATATATGGTTTATGATGAGCGTTTTCGTAAAGGGATATGTCAAGAAAGTCATCACAGGGATCGTCGCTCGTTCGCGGATGCCATGTCGGCGCTGAAATCCCAAGATGGAATATAAACCGCATGGACGATACTATCAGGAGGTGGAGACAACCATATCTTGGAGATATAGCTTTGAAGACTTAGCTAGCATTTCTCCCAGTAGTTCAGTCTGCGAGACAAGTGTATACAGAACCACTTGTTTCTGGCGTCCCATGGTACGATACGGCAAAACTTCCCGAATGAGAAATGGCTAACGTTTGCTTATTGAGCACAAGAAAGAACTCTTTTAGGGGTACGTCAGCGGCGGCTGGAGATGGTCTAGACGCCATAGTGGAGGTCGAGATGCTCTGACTGTGGAGTGGGAGACTAGTCGAAACAGTGAGGAGTCTGGCGAAGCGCCGACAGAGTTCAACAGTTATGCCGTGCATGCAATGTGCTCAAGAAGGTACGCTAGTGCAGGGAACATGGATAAAGTGACGAGCGAAGCCACCGATGAAGAGCAAAGGCGACCTTTTTTCCAGTGCCTAAGACTCCACCGATCAGCCTTATATGTATATCAGTAAACATGTGTGTGTGTGTAGACAAGTGTGACAGTCGAGGGACAGTTTGAGGGGTCAGGGTGCCGACAGCCACTAGGGGCCCATCCGATATCCCCGATCGTGGTGTTCTCAAAGATGATATGCTAAGGTGTGCGGGTGAGGAGTTGGTGTGGTGGATCCCAGAGATGCGGTAGTCCAAGCTCTCCGTCAAGGATGATGGGGGAGCGGCTGGTGTCCAAGTCCCCCGCCTGCAATCTATCCAGGAAGGGATGGGTAATGGACAGCCACCAACTCGGGGCAGACCCCTTATACAGAGTGTAGTGTGGGTGGCCCATGTTCCGTTCTCTTTCAGTGACATCTGTTTTGAGACAACTATACGCGAGTGCATTAATACCTCGTCGGCAAGGTTGAGCTCAGGGTGTATCGATGTTTCCTAAACAAGGCGGGACAAGCCAAGTGTAAGTTGTAGATCTAGCCCGCTTACTGCTGAGGAAAGTAAGACAGTATGGCACCATGCTAAAAGGGAATGTTGGAGACAGGGGCTTGGGCAACTATTGCGGGTGGCCAGATGCAGCTGGCGTAACGTCAATACGGTGGTGATAGCAACCCGTGTCTAGAGGGAGACCGTTGGGTTAGCAGTCACAATGGCTTGCGGTGCACCTGCATTACTGCCCACCACGACTTGAGGATGGACAAGGGGAAAGCTGGGGGGGGTGTTGGACTAGAGATACAAGGTTGCAGCGCGGGAAAGGATTTGGGGGGAGGAGAAGTTTGGTAGCGCTCAAGATGGGAGGGCAGCGGCGCGCAAGTGCGGTCAAAACAAGACGGGCTAAATTTTTTTCTTGTTGCAAGTGCAGGTTTGCTTGCCATGAGTGAGTCATCGGGCTCTGTCACGATAGCTGCATGGATGGAGCCATGGATGATGTGCGGGCGGTGCCCTGCCAGCGTGTAAGTAGCAAAACGCAGGCGGGTGGAGGAAATGTTTGCATGAACAGTCATAGGACATGAGGAATCTGCATCGTGAGCGTCATGTTGTGCGTAGGTGGGCGCGAGGACAGGGCCTGGGTGAGGGATGAGGGACGAGGGACAGGCAGTGGATGAGTCGTGGGGGCTCGGAAGGAGAAAGCCGGTTGTGGTCGGCTCAGTGGGGCGGCTAGCTTGACAGAACCCTGTCGAGCTGAAAATGCGTGAGCATGAGCGTCGGGTGTCTATGGAGAGTCAGACGGTCGGAACATTGCCGTTGCGACTAGAGAGCACTCTACGCCGAGAGAGGCATACTGTATGCGCATGCTACAGCAAAACACCATTGTCTATGTGGGGTAGGCCGCAACGCCGGTCGCCCTGTGGGTTTTGCCCCCCGGATATTCGTTTGCGTGGGAGGCGCAGTCGACATGTCTGAAACATGGGACATGTACGGTAGGCTGGGTGCTATCGATAAGACCGTCGCGCTGGGACTGAGACGACGACTAGGACCATCACTGGTCCATATCGGACATGCCGGGCACTTGCGTAATGCTCTTCACCATGCTTCACTTGATCGTCCTCGCTCTCCAATCGCGCCGACGAGGACGTTGCGGGCGTTCAGTGACGAAACCCATCTCCTGGGCCCTGCATGCTCTGCTCCGCAGAGAGGCGAAGCTTTTCTTTTGGGCGGACGGTAGTATCTATCTAGTACATGGGCCGGCTGCTCGGACAGGGCGAATTATAGCCAGCATTGCCAGTTTTTTTTTTGCAAGCAAAAAAATAGATACTGTGGAGAAGGGTACCGTCCCGTGTGCACCGTACTCTCTACTGTAAATCCCACACAGTAGTACGTAGGGTACTTCGGACATGTGCGAGAGCGTCGGCGGTGCCGCCAGCAGTCGACCGTCACCGCCTTGCACCGCCTGCCCTGCCTGCACCGCCGCAACAGCGCATCATGTGCTCCGGCCACATGAGTGAAGTGGCGCACCGCATCACCGCATTGCCAGCAGCAGCATCACCGACAGCAGAAGCATCGTCAGTGCCAGCGTCATGAGGTGCTTCGGGTCGTGCCATGGCTGCCCACGGCCCAAGATGGCATGCAGCCTCTTCCTGCTTCAGCAGCCGCCGGAGCTACTCGACAATGCTACTCTCTGCTCTGCTAAGCTTCTGGGCCGTGTCTGCAAGAGCCGGTGCACATGATCGCGGGTTTCTCGGTAGACCAACCCTGCCCTCCCCCCTGTCCGACCCGCTGATTGGACCGAGTGTTTGCAGCCCATTTTTAGGCTCAAGCAACGTCAACCTGTAGACTGCCCAAGACTACCTCGACTACACCCACTCGCAAGACTCTGCCAGCAACACACCCCTTGACAAGCGCAGAAAGCCTTCACCCATCCCTTGCACCCCCCGGCCCCCCCGAAAAGGGTATCAAAGCCGCTGCGGTCCCCTCTCCATCTGGACGCCCAGGGAAAGCTTCTGGAATCCGTGTCATGTTGCAACACCACATGCTCGACAGTAAGCTCAGTCGCAGGCTTCACTTTTTTCCCCTTCGCCAGCTCCGCCAACGGCGTCTAGTCCACCCCGTCTAGGTGCTGCTGCTGTCCTTCACGGCCGCCTGTTACGGCCGGCCGGCCCCCGTGTGCTCTTGTGCGTCTCGTCGAGCCATGGCTCTGCCTGCTTGCTGCGTATGTACATGGCTTCAGCTGCCATGGTCAACGAGCCAGTAATGCTCTCGGCCATACTCGTACACTAACTTTGCTACTTCCACTCGAGAGGCTGATCAAGCGCCTCGTTGCTTCTCATCTCCGGCCATGCATGTCCAAATCGTCATTTGCACATTGTGCCCGCCATGAGCAGCCCGTCGCAATCTTCGCTCACGCCTATCCACGTGTGCACAACGCTTTCGCCGTGCCCGTCGGTCAGCTTAGATCCGACTAAACCTGCAGCCTGCATATTTTCGCCATATGCACGTTTAGACAAGCTAAAATGCGCTGCGCAGGCAAACGGGGCAGTGTGCATGAAATCCTTGCCGAGTGTGTGGCCACGCCGAGCGGCCCATGATCGTCGCTTGTAAGCTCTTAAGAGATGGCACCCACCACCACCACTAGCCTTTCTTCACCCTCCGCCTCCCACCTCGCCTTCCCCCCTCCTCATTCGCCCGCCCTTCCCTGTCTCTCCATCTCAATCAAAGGCGCCTCAGCAATCACCACATCCGCCCAGAGACATTTTTTTTTACCTTTACAATCTCTTTTGTTTCTTTCCTTTAAATCGTTTGAATCCGTCCCATCTAATATCGCAATCCGTCTCGCACCTACCACCCTGAAACACACATACCCAAGGCCACTATGCCGATCTCGTTACTACCCGCTTCGGCTGCGGCCTTTGCGCCCCGTTCCAACGTCAACGTTGTTTTGGCCTCAAAAGCCGAGCCATGGTTAACACAAACCTTGAAGAGAGTCAACCGGGTCAAGCGGCCGTTGAACAGCGTACAACAACACACGCGCTGCCTGACCGAGACACTATCCGGCCCAAATGCCATCTGGTCGCTTTGCTCCATCATGGTACCAAAGGCTCCCGACTCGGAACTGCGCAAGGACTCGAACCCGCTCGTCGAGGCCCTGTTCAACTACCAAATCATCCACATCGAGGCCTATGTCGTACACGTCGACATGGTTTCACAACATGAGGTTGCATTCAAGCTTACACAGGAGACCATCGATGCGCTTATTGAGTACCACAAGGACATCTACTCGGTTGATGTCTCCGCCAGCACCTGGGAGTGGGCTGAGAAGGAGCAGCAGTTGAAGAAACTTCAGGATGGATTTGTCCAGGCCGTAAACCGCTACGTATTCCGCACTGGTGTCAAGGCTCTGGAAGGTCTGGAGGAAGAAGGCGCGGGAGAACTACTCGAGGGACGAGGTGAGGACGTCAAGAGCGCCATCATGGGATTGTTCCTCCCCCTTCTTCCCCCTCCTCCCAGGATCGTCGATGTCGTCCGACCAGCACCCCTCCTCCCAAGCTCGACTGCCTCAGCCAACTGGTGGGTGCCAACACAACAGATGCACCCGTCGCACTCTGCCCCAGTCGATGCCTGGAGGGTGGTTCCTTCGACCCCCAGCCCTACCATTGCTACCTGCGGTGAAACTGGACCTTCGTTCTGGAGCACCATGGGAACCATGGGCTTCGAGGCCATTCAGCTTCCTTCGCCAACTCCTTCCTTCAGCCAGCCATACAACTCGACGAGCCCCTACGCACAAAGTACCAGCCCATATGCGCCAAGCACCAGCCCGTACACTTCGAGTTCGTATTACAGCCCGCCCCCGGCATCGGCACCAATCCCAGCCCTTCCTCTGCCGAGCGTCTTGGCCCAGCAATGCGGGTCAAGCGCCGTCCACGGAGGATTCGGTGGTTTTGGATGGGATACTGGATTTGCACCACAGTACGCAGCCTTCACATAAGTTGGAAGGCGCTTATGCTGTGGTACATATATCTGATCTCTGTCGATGACGGGAACCGCGGACCTGGCCAGTCCCCCCCCAGATGTTCCCCTCATACGCTGGTTGCCAGCGCACCAACCTTGCGACACCCGACACGAGACGAAAGCGATATTCACGACATGATGCTGAACAAGCAGACATCATTACCAAACCAGCATGGGACGGCGTTTTTCATCGATTTTTAGCGAGCGTCATTTTCTCCTCTCTTCTCGTACATGTTCTCTTTTGATACCTGATTTTCTTGATTTGTCGAGTGCTTTTCTCCTTTTTTTTTAGCGAGCGATTTCTCTTTTGTTTCTTCATTGCACAACACGGCCGGACCAGGTCTTTTCTTTACTGAATACAGCATCTCTGGGAGGTATGCATGTCGGGCATTTTAACGGAAGACGGTAAACACAGCCTCACGGCTCACGAGGTCAGGCACACTCGCATTGTTTTTTTGTTTTCTTGTTTTTAATGTCGTTTTCCTCCTGGACGGGCGCGCCATCTCTTCGTTGAGCCAGTGGCATGCCATGACTCTTACGAATTTGACGCGATCAACGTTCACGAACCTGCCTACTTGGACTGACATTGAGTGTCAGCTGGACATGCCGAGGGGCGACGACAAAAGTTATACATGCATCTGCGATGCCGCTGTAATAGCTCGTCTTTGTTTGCTGAAGGGGAACTGAGTCGGAAAGGGGGAAGCAGTTGGGCAGGGGCCGAGACAGGAGTACGTCTGTGGCGTCACTGACTCTAGGGAAGTGGTCCTCTGCTTGCGGAGCAAACGCTTTCTGATGTGCCCTTTGCACTTTTGCTGATCTTGACCGACACGGGAACCTGGATGTACAGAGACTTGTGGGGTTCATCTCCTACACTCCAAGGCCAGTCTTTGGAGAAAGCACGCTGCCTGGTTGATCTGGGCAGGTGTGAAACAGATGCTGGACAGAAGCAAGCTTCTCACTTCGCCTTCTTTACCTAATTGCAAAAAAACGAACCTTGAAATCCAATACAAAAAAAGATTCTTCAGATACTACAAAGTTTTGCCCATGACATGTGCTTAGAGCAGCAAGTGAAGTTGAAAGAGAGAGTCAAGAGGCGAGGATTGCCGATCATGTCGTGACCAGGGCTTCGGGTTAACGGCCCCAGGATCATGGCTGTGCCGCAATGGAGGATTTGGGCCGATGAGTGGTGCCAGACGGTAGGTTATCGGGCGGGAGTGGTGCCGCGGTCGCGATGAGGCCGAGAGCAAGGCGATGATTGCTTTTGCGACCCGTCGCAGCCAGCATGCCTCTAGCCTGGTGTCTGACGGCCGTGGTCTCGTCTTGGGACACACGAGTTCCGCCGGGGCCACGCCTCTCTTGATGTCGAAACGTCGTGTCTGCATTCCATAGCCCCGTCGCGCAATGCCCGCCGTGCCCGCTTCGTCATAATGCCGCCCGCCAATTCGCCTGTAAGCATGCCTGTGTGTCCGCGACACGGCCGATGTGACCGACACTGCACATCACGACACGAGCGTGGGTGACGGACTGACTGACGGAACACCCACTATATAGGACCCCGAACCCACCTTCATCTCGGCCCTGCGCGACCTCGAGAGCCCCGTCAACGACGACGTCCTTAATCTTGCTGCAACACTGGGTACCCAGCCTGGCGACGACGCTGACATCGACGGTGACGACACCAGCGACAACCATCACGACAACGCCAATCCCATCCACGACGCCGACGCCCTGGAACGCGCCCACCTGCACTATCTGCGCGTCGCCCACGAGCACGACCAGGTGCGCCTCGAACGGTCCCGCGAGCGCCTGCGCCTGCTGGAGCGACAACGAGACGAGCTGGAGCAGCGGGACAGGCTGCGGCGAGTGATGAGTCGCCTCAGCCGGTTGAGCGACAACAACTATGGCGACCGCGTCCCCAGCCAGAACAGCCTGTACGACTGGTCGCCTGCAAATGAGGCCACCGCCACCGAGAGCTCCCTCCGCTCCACGGCCATTCTGCAGTCGGCTGGCGTGCGCAGACACCCACGCTTCTCTGCCCGCACCAGGGAAGCCGCTTCCACAGAGGCTCCATCACGCCATACCTCGCACCGTACCCTCAGGGAGATGCTTGCCGCCAGAGCCAGCCTGCACAGCGACTCAGTCGAGCGACACCGCGAAGCCACCGCCCGCCACATGTCCATGCAGCGACTATCAGACGGCCGCTCGTCGCCCATGCTCGAGCAAACGGTCAAGTACCTGTCACGGATACGCCACTCAAGCAACCCCGATGAGAGTCTGGAATATGCCCGAGATGCCGGCTTCCTGACAAAGGACTATTTTTGCCTGCAGCACGCCGACTTTGTTGCTGATACCTTCACAATACCACGTCCGACCGAGACGTCATGGCTGGTCCCCGGCGCCGTCCTGTCTGGCTGCCAACATGCAACCACTATGCCCCCTAGTGTCTCCGTCACATCGCGGCACTCTGGGCTCCCCCCGCCTATCCGCCCGTGGATATGGACTCCCTCCGAAGCGTCTACGAGCCGCAGCTCACACTCATCCGAAACACAGCCCCAACAAGATCAATGGCCTGTCAAAGTCACAATACACGACGTCGATTGGGAGGCCATGTCCCTCTCTGCAACCATGGAGGCGTACAACGTGCCCTCGCACCCGCATTCGCACTCCATACTCCCCACCAACGGTAGTGCGCCACCCGTCACGCGCACGTCCTCCATCACCACATACCTCGAAGGCGAAATACTCGACTTTAACAACCATACCCTCCTTACCGAATCGTTCAAATCTAGTGCCGCAAATGACGCAACCTACTGGCGCAAGCTGCCGCCTTTCCAAAAGATGAGCGACGAAGACGTCATCAGGGCATTGACGAGCAAGAAATGGCTTGCCGAGGTTCTGAGCCAGGAATGGATACTGATGCGCTGGAAGGAACGTTGTTTTGTCAAAAGTCTGAACCGCAGCACACAGAATCCCGTAGTACCACCCCCTTCTACAACCACACCTTCCTTCTCGGATGGCTCAGCATCCAACTCGTGGGCTACCACTACCCACATATCTCAAATCCAGCCTTCTCCCTACCGCATTGTGCGCAATGAACGAACTGGCCGCGCCGAGGTCGAAATTACCCCCCAGCCTCTCTTCAACCCTTCACCTATCAATGATACCGAACACGCTACCTTTGACGACTCAGGTTGCGGTCTTACCATAAGCGGGTTCTACTACGTTGCTCTGGATCGGACGAGTGGGAAATTGGAAGGATTGTATTATGATCCACAGAGTAGCCCGTATCAGTGTTTGAAATTGGATAGTGTGAAGGGTGGGTTGAGGAGTGCGTGGGGATTCAGGTAGTGAGGGCAAATGCTTGGGTACGGAGTGCTAGACAAGGTGGAAGGATTTGTTTGGCGCAAGCGAGGGTGTGCTTTCAAATGGTATCATCCCTATATTTTGCATTGCCTTGGGAGTTTTGGAGTCTGTTGGAAATCTCAGGAACGGGAGGGAGATCATGCTGTCATGGCATCATGGCCCCCCGAGGCTTATCATTTCTTTATTCATTTCCTGGGTTGGATCCGAAGGAAAAGGGAAACATGGCAAATACCACCTGCAATTTACATATAACTTACGACGTACAACAAACTACTAGTTTACTTTTATGTCGAAAGGGACTTGCATACAACGAGTCCTTGGGTAGCCTCGAGTACCCTTCATTACCCAACACTGGCCTTGAATGCTACCAGTCATACATACATACACGCTGTACACGCGATATGACATATGTTTGCATGTTGTCATAGCCAATAAGAGAAGTATTAGAATTAGTCCACTGCCCCGCTTTTCCCGCATGTACCAGAAAGAGTCACTGTACGCCTAATGTGTATAAAAAGAGTTTGAGGAACCACAAACTTTGAATATCAAATACACAAAAGGGAGGTTGTTTCTGCATCGTAGAGCTTGTCTAGGTCTTTCTGCAATAACTATATTACACGATCAAAGAGTGAAAGAAAAAGAACCACAAGACCAAAAATACCAACCAAAAACACCAACCCCAACCATGACTTCTCCCTCCTACCCCAAAACAGCCGTAAACAAACTTGGTCGTCTACCAAACAGAGGTTAGCCCCTTCCCCTTCATCCCCTCCACTTCCCCCAAATTCAAAAAGTCACCGATATATAAAAAATTCTTCCAGGCACATACGACTACGAAACCATCCACAACCTCATAAACCGCACGCCCATCCTCCACGTCTCCTTCACCGACCCAGCCCACCCCTTCCCCGTCATCCTCCCCATGCTCGGCTGCACAGGAAACTTCTCAAACACCCCCAACGACCCCGCCAGCCAAAATATCTACCTTCACGGCTACATTTCCAGCCGCCTCTTCAAATCCTCTGCCTCGCCCTCACAGCAGCAGCAAGCAGAAAGCTCGGAAGAAGAAGAAAATCCGGGCCTCCCTATCACCATTGCAGCATCAAATCTCGACGGCCTAGTCCTCAGTCTGACCCCGTTCCACAATTCGTGTAATTATCGGTCGGCGGTCGTGTATGGGTATGCGAGTCTGGTGGAAGATGAGCAGGAAGCTTTGTGGGCTATGCGCGAGATTACGGAGAATATGCTACCCGGGAGGTGGGAGGGGAGTCGGGTGCCGCCGACCAAGACCGAGGTGAAGAGTACGGGGGTGATTAGGGTGAGGGTTGTTTCTGTAAGTTGTTTTCCTTTCTCTTATCTTCTTCTCGGGGGGGTTCTTTCCTTTTTTTTTTCCTCCCCCTTTAATAGGGATGTGAAATGGCAATGCTGATGGTGGTATTAGGCTTCGGCGAAGATTAGAACAGGCGGACCGAGTGAAGATCGTGCGGATTTGAAGAATGCGGAGTTGGTGAAGAAGACGTGGACGGGGGTTGTGCCGTATTGGGGGTCGTGGGGGGAGCCGGTGCCTGGTAAGGAGAATGGATGTGAGGAGGTGGAAGAGTATATTGAGAGGTGGAGGGTGGTTGAGAATAATAGGGGGAGGCAGGAGGCGTTTGATGCGACGGCGGAGAAGTAAGTGCGAAGGATATGGATATATGGTAGGAGTTTTTATATTTGGGATAAGTTGTTTGTGTTTAAGTTTAGTATTCTCTTCTTCTCATGTATGCACCCTGGAAAGCACAGAAAGCGGTATTTGATTAAATGAAATCACAAGAAATTTTACAACCGAATCACTCAGCCCTCCTCTTCTGCATACCCACCTTTCTCTTTCCCAGCACATCCCTCCCCTCTTCAATACTCAACATGGCCTCCCTCTTCTTCTCCGTCACCGGCTTCAATGCATCCCTAACAACTCTGCCCTCGACACTTACACCCTCCTCTTCAAACTCTTCCATCTTCTTGCCCACCCGCGCTTCAATCGCCAGCACAAGTTCCACATCTCTTTGTCCAATCAACGTAATAGCCGTACCTACACGTCCCGCACGCGCCGTACGACCAACACGATGGATGTAGTCGTCCGGATCACGTGGCACGTCAAAATTGATGACAAGCGCTACTTCTGGGATATCGAGACCACGGGCAGCAACGTCGGTGGCTACCAGGATACGAGCTGCCTGAGCACGGAATCGTGCTAAATTGTTCACACGATCGGATTGCTTGAGACCCGAGTGAAGGGCCGTGACGCGGTGGTCAAGCAGGCGAAGCATGTACTCAAGCAAGGTAGCAGTCTTAGTCCGATTACAGAAGATGATGACGCTTTTTGTGCTGTTGACTGGCGTGTTAAGAAGTACATGGAGGTAGCATTCCTTGTGTGTGACAGGCGTTTGCAGGTACCGTTGCTGGAGACGCGGGGGAATCGCCAGATCCTCTGTATCTACTTCTGAGACGAAAATTGGTAGTCGGCCCGGAGCGCGCGGTTGGTCTTTGAGAGCTAGAACTTCTGGTGTTACAGTTGCAGTGAACAAGAGCGTTTGTCGGGTTTCTTTGGGCGGAAGCACTGATAAGCATGTTTCGAGATCGGGTAGCATGGAGCCCTTTCCTGGAGCAAGCAGACGATCGGCTTCATCAAAGACAACGAATCGCACGCGCCGCAAACCGCAGATGGTATCTTCACCAGAGGTTCGGATGTGTTCTGCAAGTCGACCTGGTGTTGCGATCACAACGTGGGGTCGCGAGGCAAGTTCAATAGCTTGAGCGCGTTGGTCTGAACCTCCTGTAATCAAGATTGGTTTCATGGACTGAGGGGCCGAGATGGCTTTGACTTGCTCATAGATCTGGATCGCAAGTTCGCGTGTGGGTCTACATGGCCGTTAGCATAATGTTTAGCTGATTTGTTTGATGCCACTCTTGTCGCATCACAACATGACAAGGTGAAACTCACGTGATGATGACTGCAAAGATTCCGCTTGGATCCTCTGCCCATTTTTGCAGAATGGGCACTGAAAACGCGATAGTTTTACCAGTACCGGTTCTTGAGCCTCCTATACAGTCTTTTCCTTTCAAGATCTCGGGGATACAAGATGCTTGAATACCTGTTGGTCGCTTGATCGCCATGCTGGCGAGAGAGGCAACGAGCCATGGCGCTACATTGAGTGAAGCAAAACTGAGCTTTTGGTTCACCGCAGGAACATTGGCAGCTTGAGAAGGCGTGTTGTTACTTTGCGCGCCATTGGTCCTTGCTTTGACGCGCGAAATGGTTGCTGATGCTACTTGGAGTGGCTTCGGGGCGGGTTGAGCTTCAGTCTCTGAAGCAGAACTTTCAGTGCAATCGGCAGGCGAGAGTCTCCTCCTTTTCCTCGCCCCAGACTGGGCCTCCAATATCTCTTGATCGGACGCACCGGAATCGCTGTAGTCGCTAGTCGTCATATTGTGGTTGTTGGTTGTTTTCAGAAGGCCAATCTTCGACTTGGCTTCTGAGATTTTGTGCAGGGATACCGCACGCTAATCTTATCGATAACGCCACGTGAAGCTGGACTGGGACCAACCATTGTGAATCGTACTATCACATCGCTGCATGATTCAAGATGTGCTTTTTGACCGGAGGTCGCGAATTCCGCGAATAAACTTTGAACAAGAATCTAAGTGAAAGAATATGTGTATACGCCCAGATATGCATCCGCATCACGCCCAGCTCAGGATCACGACAGCTTCAGTTCAGTCCATCTACAACCCATTGGCGAATCATTTGCCATCTCTCCTATACCTGCAGCAACTCTCTCCACATAGGCAGGATTTGTCCAACCCAGCCCAGTACTTGTCGCCATAGTCCAGTGTGATTTCTGAACCAGCTTCAATTCCTTTACTGACAAGTACCACCCTTTGGGTATCCAGCCAGGTAAATGTCGAGCACTGCGCATTAGGCTTGCAGCTATGGTTGATGAAGCGCGTATAGTTTCCCACTCTTCCTTGCCAGATTTGGTAGCTAGTTGATTGCGTTGAGCTATCCATCACGTCAAGATGCCTCATGCCCTTTGTGATTAGGCCAACAAGTTCGCCGATGCCGGTACCGCGATCGAAAGATGTTAAAGCGACTAGCCCATTGTTCTTGCCATCCGGAGTGCGGTATACCTGAACGGGCGGCGGCTTGCGTTTTACACAGCCAAACAGCAATGGGAAGCAGAAACAAGTGTTTTCCTTCGGATCATCCGATTGGTGCTCGTTACACAGTGCGCAGACATACGCACCGCCTGGTCTTGCGATGACGTTCGTTTGCGGCGTCCACCTTGGGTCCTCGCATCCCCAGACCGATTCATCGATTACGGATTCGTCAATTTGTTCGAATGAAAAGTACGGGTCTTGGGTCAAATATGTCTGACGTAAAGGTATCGGATCAGACCCGTCCTCAAACACGACCCATTCGTGTGGATGTCCGGGGTATTGAAGGGTTGCTGACTCCCCCACAATTGCCAGCAATTGCCGCCAATGAGGATGAAGAGTATCGGCTGCTACTTCCAGTCGCTTTCGCAGGTTTCTAAGGCGTCGCATAGCGTCATTGTCGAATCCGACGCGGTACTTGCAGAAACGGTAGATGCCCATACCGGCAAACACAAGTGCGGCCCAGCCTGCGGCATCTTTCACTTCTTTGTAGCCTCTCCAGATTGCCATCTTGTTTCGCAATTCCTTTCTACAGCAGCATTGTCAGCAATCGTCATCAAAGCCTTTCACCACAGCAACATCTTGCACTTACTCGGACCAGGCAAAATCTTGGCATGCCTCCATGAAAACGGCCTTTCTATGTTTTGTCGTCGACAGCTCTGGCCTCGTTTGACTACGGTATTGCACCTGCTCTTCAAAAAGCTCAGTCCACCGGGCTTGTACAATCATCTCAATCGACCGGCATACGCGGCTTGCTTGTGTAACTTTGCGACAAAATGTGTTCATTTGACTGAAAGAGTTACACACTGTGCTCGCTGCGCTATTGAGCACCGTCATCGTGGCAGGTGTGGCGTCTGATTGCGCGTGTCGAACAATGTCCATTGATGACCCATTAGGTGCAACTTGAAACTGTTCAAATATCGCTTTCGGATCCAGATTGATAGAGCCATGAACCTGCTCCCAAATACCAATGATGAGTTTGTCTAGAGTAGAAGGTTTGAAGACGAATTTATCCGAGGCGACCTTGAATTGTCAGTATGTTTTGATCTGCAGGTGGCTTTGCTGGTAACACTGAATAGTCACCTGACAAGTTTGAATCAGGCGATCAACAGCAGGCCTTCTATTCGAGAAGGGCCCGCAAATATCGAGCTTTGGTAACATGCACGTACTTTTTTTCTTTTCGGAAAGCTTCGGCTATCAATCTGCATTTGCCGCTGATGTTCGCTAAGATCTTCCTGAAATGAAGACTGCTTTTGAGATACTCTTAACCCGCCAGTACCTTTCCTGCGGTTTTCCTGCTGCTGCTGCTCCTCCTCCCTCGATGGGTAAGGGCTTTCCTGAAAACGAGGTTCATCGGTCGGCGAGGTTTCATCACACTCTCGATCATCTATTGCCGGACTTTGTGTCGGGGCAGGGGTTCTCATGCCCGTTAAATCTACTGTTTGCTGCATGTGTATTAGAATGCGCCACTTCACGTGAAAGCTGCGATAGTAGTAGATGGTCCAACATACCGATGCTATTCTCTCGGATCGCGCTCTTACTCCATTGTCGTTGCCAGCTTCCTCGAGGAAAGCCTCAACGCGAAGGATAGGGTGATTAAGACTATCCAGCTGTGGCCACGCAACATTGATGTTGGACTTGGCGAGGTGCTCTTGTATAGCTCGGCTGATACATTCTGAGAGGCCTTCAACGTCTGGTATCGCAGTCATCTCGTGATTCTTATAGCTATACCTCGCTAATGCAAAATAAGGCTGTCGGAGTATCACCCGCCACTAAGGTCGCTTCGCTAGATGAACAGCACGCAAGAGGTAAGCTGGTATCCACTGCGCCTGAATGCCAGATTCCCGTCGTATAGGTACCTCCGAGGAACGACGGGAGACCCCGATGGAATTGCTGCGGTGGCGAGACGCGCGGAAAACGCCCGATAGGCGAGAGAGACGGCTGTGGCTCAGCTGAGGTTTCGTGCTGCTCAGCAACACTTTGGTCAATTAATCCCTACACACTCAATGACGTTGTGACATGGGGGAGCGGGCTGGGCAGAACCGATGGGGTTGTAGATGGAAATTCTGCTCAAGCAGCAGAAGCTCGGGGGGAGCGGAAACGCTCTGGAGGCTATGTGCATTAAGCTTGGCTTCGGTCGTGCTCCCGGTCCACTCTGCGTCATCCAAACAGTTGTAAGGGTCCTCTTGCGCCAGCCTTTTTGCACCCAAAACGTGTCAGATACCATGTAGGAGGCTGTCAGAAGCTTAATTTTACTCACAAAAGATTATCGAAAATACATTCCGCTCGGTTGAATAGTCGTACTTGCTGCTCAATTCTGCCCGAGCAGTCGAGCTGCTGTCAGGCCCCCTGTTTTAGCCAGCATAAAAAGTGGGGACTAACCGTCGAACTACAACGCGATCGTCTGCTTACCGGCAAACGTCATCAAACCACCATATTTTTTGGTACTAAGAAATGCTTAATCACAAAACATTTGACATGAGAAACAATAAGGCATGGGCGAGGAATTGGTCCTTTTGCCTTGCTGATAATTTCTGTTCCTTCCACTCAATAAGCGTAATGTAGTGTAACTTTAACGGATCGATCGCTAAAGTCTGCCGAACAGCCCTACGATGTAAAACTAAGTTACCCACATTTACCAAGCCGTGGCGCTGCATTGATGATCGTAGCGGACTAGGTACCGCAATCGGATTGACATTGTATATATATGCTTAGAAACTCAATGTCCAGGATGGACCGTCTATCGCATCTAATCCGACAGCAATAACGTGACGCGCCTCTGTGCATTTACCAGTGGCCTTACAATTCAGTCTCGTTCTTCCAAGTATCCGTATCTTTTACTTGATTTTTGTACTGTTGCATCGTTCATTGTTGTGCCGATGGAGTCGTCAGGCGTAACGGGTCGGAATAGTAAACTGGAAAGGATCGCGACTCGAGAATCCTATACTTTCCAAGGACAAAAAGGATGGCGGAGGTGGCGTGTACTCCAGCCTGGTCGAGGCATGTATCACGATGTTAAGCGGAGACTGCCATACTACTGGAGCGATATCACGGACGCCTTCACTTATCGGGCTTTTGCAAGTACGGTCCGCATGTACTTTGTCAAGTAAGTAACTTCACTCAGAAGGGCATATACGTACTTACGGCAGCAGTGTGTTACCTGCTATTGCTTTTACACTCGACATGTATCGTCGCACTGGTGGATTCTTCGGCGTCAACGAAGCCCTGTTTTCATCAGCATTGGCAGCAATGGTATTCAGTCTACTCTCATGTCAACCGTTGACAATCGTTGGCGTAACCGGTCTGATTGCGCTGTTCAACTATACCATCTACGATATCATCACACTCTACGAACCCAGTATATATCCGGCATTCACAGCCTGGGTCGGTATCTGGGCTGCCGTTTTCCACTGGATTGTGTCGTTCGGAAACTTTTGTGATTACATGGCTTATGTTACCGACTTTTCCAGCGAAACATTCGGCTTGTATGTTGGTATTATTTATTGTGGTATGTAGACCTCGAGCTCTTATCGTAAGGCTTGTTGCTGATTTCCCAATAGTCAAAGGTGTTGAGGAGCTTATCTATCTCTTCGAAGCCTCGGAATTTGAGGGTGGCTACCTCTCTATCGTCATCGCGATTCTTTACTTTGGCTCTGTCTACGGTCTCGAAAAGCTTGGAGGCAGCACCATCTTCAACCCTTTCGTACGTGATATTCTAGCCGACTACTCTTTCGTCTTTCCTACGCTGTTCTGGGTCGGCTTTTCGCATATACCCGGACGATTGAAAGACACCGATATGTATCGTGTTCCAATTGTAGGGGCTTTCCAGCCGACTCAGGATCGCGATTGGGTGATAGACTTCTGGAATCTTGATGTCAAGTGGGTATTTGTAGCTCTACCGTTTGGGTTCTTGATGATGTTGCTATTCTACTATGATCACGTAAGTCTCAAATCCTTCTTTCTGCCTTCATCCGAATTAACATCTCCTTATAGAATGTTTCTTCCCTTACCGCACAAGCCCGCCAATACCCCCTCAAGAAACCCGCTGGCTTCCACTGGGATTTCTTCCTACTTGGATGTACCTGCTTCGTCAGTGGTGTTATCGGGCTTCCTCTTCCCAACGGTCTCGTACCTCAAGCACCAGTGCATACCGACTCCTTAACCATATACGAGACAAGGCTCAACATTACGGAGACCAAAGATGGCCACGAGATTCGCAAACCAGAGGTTGTAGCTATTGCTGTGGTTGAGCAGCGAATTAGCCATTTCCTTATGGGCATGGCCATTTGGGGTACTATGACAGGTCCCCTGCTCATCGTCCTACATACCATTCCTGCAGCAGTCTTTGCTGGTGTGTTCTTTGTCGTTGGTGTATGTATCCACTACCACATATCCCCTTGCTCGCCTACTCCGTAACTAACCATTGTCCAGTGGGGCTCCATAGAATCCAATGGTATCTTGGCCAAGATATGGTACCTAATGTCCGAAAGACGCTTTCTTGATCCGCAAAACCCCCTCAACACCGTCTCTCGCAAGAAGATCGGTCTCTTCATCTGTATTCAAATCCTGGGCGTTGCTTGCACAGTTGCCATTTCCCAGACGATTGCCGCTATTGGTTTCCCGGTGCTTATCATTGCTCTTATTCCCTTGCGCACTTTCTACATGCCAAAATGGTTTTCCGAGCAGGAATTGGGAGTGCTAGATGCACTGACCGCCGATAACCCAGCTGTGTTGGTCAGCTTTGGTGGAACACCAAGTGGCATGAAGGGCAGTGGTGTCGGTGTTGAAACAAGAGATGAAGAACAGGGTGATGTGGAGAAGGCAGACAGCTCTGCGTTACAGAGTAGGCCACCAAGTGCTACTAGACAGCGTGAAGGTAGCATTCATAGATAGAAAGGGGTACAATAGGAGCTCTTAGACAGACCTGGCGACGTTACAGCCAATTCAAAGGAACAAGAGTTGAGTTTGTAGTTAGGAGTAGAAGTAGAATTTGAAAAACTCGACAGGGAGAGAGCATTCTTTCAAGTAAGTAATTTTAATAATATCAATCACCACAGTACTCATCCAAAGCCAGCTGTCTTGACTAATATTGTCGAGTTTCCAAAATTCTTACGCCCGTCACACATTTACATCTCGTTTTTCTTGCTGCTTCCCCAAAAAGACCCCATCTTGATCAGGCCAAGGACTTCGTTGAACTATTTTCCGACAGAATCCCATCAGATATACATGCATAAAATCACACATGACTTGAAATCTTAAATCTTTTCGTCAGAATTGCATAGAGCGAGTTTATCACAGTATCTTGTTACATTAGAATATAAGAGAGGCTTCTATGTACAACGTGATATCTTGAAAAATCAACAGCGGATGCTCTTTCTTTTGTCAAAGGATACATCCTTTGATACAAAATACTGGGCTAGCTACTTAACTAACGAGATCTCTTCTGGTTTAAATAAAGCAGTCAGTCCTTCAAGATATCAATGCTTATTTTGCCTGGGAGACTGTAGTATAAACGAGGAATATTGAAGAGTAAGTTGCACGGCGATTGGATGTAAAGCGGTGATTTGATTACAAGTATTAAAATAAGAGGAAGGGATATATCTTGGTGCCGATGCTGCTGGTACTAATTACTCATTGAGGCTGTCCATTGTCGCTATTCTTAATGTGTTGACCGTGACATAATGATACGATTTTTAGAGGGAAAAAGCCCGTGTATAGACAAACTAGGTAGTGCATCAAGACGGGAATTCCCGTTTGTATGTTTCAATTGATTCTTCTAGATAAGACGTGAAATGGTCCTACTCCGATGCATGTGGTTTCAATGTGCTTCAGCAGTAAAAAAACCTGACTCCCTTGATATGAAATAAATACATAAAGTCTATGGGTAGAATCTACGCGTTGCTACAAGGAAGAATTTCTTTTAAAATGCAGTCAGTTTGGCAAAGTCATCGGTAGGTGTAAAATGCAATAAAGAATTCGTTATCATTACTAAACGCTAGAAGAACTCCCCTAACCAAGTAACCCTGTGCAGTCTATAAAGAAGAAATCGCTGAAACGACTGCCAAGCAATCCTTATCTCTGGAACAAAACCTCTGTAACTCCAAGCCGGCACCAACGTATCCACGCCTCAGTCCCTGCTCATCTTGATGCCGTACTCGGAGAAGAAGTGGCACTGCTTGTTATGAATGACATCAGACGTGTCTTCCTTGAAGATATTACATCCGAACGTAGCTGCATTAGGCGGTGTATACACTGCGATAGATTAGCAAGCAACTCGACACCCAATTTCACAGTTCAGCACTGACAATGTAGAGAAACGGCGTAGTCAGTCGGATCAGGGTTGGAGATGCGGTGTGTACCCAGATTATCCGCCATATATGTGACCTCATTCTCCGAGTACGTAGTCTCACGAATCTTCTTCATTGGGCGATGGTTTTTCACATCTTCATCTGAAGGAGTGGCGAAACGGGTTTCGGTCAGGCGGCCCTTGAGCACCTTCATGATGCAGTGTGCGTTGGCGTGGCTGTAACAGCGTTAGCATCCGGTTCGGGGTTTGTCGAGCTGCATGCATCGGTAAATGCAAGGTCGACATGTAGACGTGGTTGTTTCGGAAATGGTGACGGGGTTTGTCGGAGTATGGTTCGTCTTACCGGCATGTCTCCTGTACTGACGCAACGATCAATCGATCGGCGAACACAGTCGCTTCATCGTACAGAAGAGCAAGGCCATGGACTGCGAAGGGTTGGAGTCGGGATCGTTGGGGCGACGACGGAGTTGGTGGCGGGTAACTAGTGTTAATCACCAGAGGATGTATTTACTTACTCGTGAATCGGACTCTTCTTACCGGGCCCCCATACCAGAATAAGCTGTGATGTTAGCAGGACATAATGGCCGAGATGGCTGAAATCATACCAGATTGCTCTTGCCGTTACCCTTGTCTACCAGGTTGCGTGTGTAGGGGACTTTGTCTGAAGCAAAATAGTATCTCTTCCACTCTGACTCATTGGAAACGTAAGCCTCCATGAGCTGCTGAAGCTCGTTCTCGTCTACATCTGCAGAGTCAATACCACTGCTAGGCCCGAGTTTCTCATTGATAGCTTCAACGAGAGCGCGGAATTCGTCGACTTCTGTGTTGCGGCCAATCATTCTGACAACGAGCGATGCGCAAAAATCAATGTGTTGCGGAACTTGTCAGTTGTTTTGGTACGATGATGAGTTGAAAAGATGGAGCAGTTTGGGTGCAGAGAAGAGTGTGAACACGGTTTTGTAACTGAAAGGGCGGTCTAAGCAAGGCAATCGTGGTGATGTTGGGAAGCTGCGCGTGTGCAGGCCGTGATTTCTTATTATGTAACTATCTGCGGGCTCTAAAGCTTGTGCTGTGCGGAGGCGGTCAGTAGTCGCCGTCTTTGGATACACCCGATACGATGTGTTCTGAGCAAATAGGTGTTTTCGGCGACCCAAACCCTCACAATCGGCTTCTATCGGGCATATCATCTTGGAGCAGGAACCATGGAAGCATGCATAGAAGCCAAGATAGAAGGTTGCTGCATGACCACGCTAACCACATGAAGTGGCGGTGAAAAGTACTGCCGGAAAGCCGTGCCCCGCTTCGTCATTGGTGGGCTGGCGTCACTCACGTCAAATTTCTGAACAACCACATTGCCTCTCTACATCGACCACATAGCAAGGAGAGGGTAGAAATCACGTCAAAATGTCGACTACAGTGGATAAGGTTAGTGTTGAAGCAGGAAAAACGATGTCACACTCTTTGCTAATGGGGTGAAATAGATCAAGGAGATCGAGGCCGAAGTAAGGCATATCCGTGGAACGATTGTCGGAGCGCTACTCACACGAACTGTAGATGGCCAAGACTCAGAAGAACAAGGCGACGTCTTTCCATCTTGGTACGGGACCCTGATCGAACAAGGCATGCCGACATGCTCACCACATAAATAGGACAACTAAAGGCGAAGCTCGCTAAACTGAAGAGGGAGCTTCTTGAGCCCTCGAGTGGCGGTGGCGGTGGTGGTGTCGGATTCGATGTTGCCAGGACTGGTGTTGCCAGTGTCGGCTTCATTGGATTTCCCTCGGTGGGCAAGAGTACGCTCATGAGCAGATTGACAGGACAACACTCGGAAGCGGCCGCTTACGAATTCACTACGGTATGGGAAGCAAATGCGGTGTAACCGCCAGTGACTAACAGTGAACAGCTCACTACTGTGCCTGGTCAAGTCATGTACAACGGAGCGAAAATCCAAATTCTCGATCTTCCCGGTATCATTCAGGGAGCGAAAGACGGTAAAGGTCGTGGACGACAGGTTATTGCCGTGGCAAAGACATGCCATTTGATCTTCATTGTTCTGGACGTCAACAAGCCTCTCACGGATAAGCGGGTGATTGAGAACGAATTGGAGGGCTTCGGGATCCGTATCAACAAGAGTCCACCAAACATTGTGTTGAAGAAGAAGGACAAGGGTGGTATTAATATCACCGCCACGGTTCCACTTACACATATTGATCACGGGGAGATCAAGGCTGTGCTAAACGAATATCGAATGGCAAACGCGGATGTGGCGATTCGATGCGACGCGACGGTGGATGACCTGATTGACGTTATCGAAGCGAAGAGTCGAAGCTACATCCCGGTCATTTACGCGCTCAATAAGATTGATGCGATTAGCATTGAGGAGCTCGACTTGCTGTACCGAATCCCGAATGCCTGTCCTATTAGCTCGGAGCACGGGTGGAACATTGACGAGCTGCTGGAGCAAATGTGGGAGAAGCTGAATCTGGTTCGCGTCTACACCAAGCCCAAGGGTAAAATGCCCGACTACTCTGCACCAGTGGTATTGCGATCAACGGCATGCACTATTGAGGATTTTGTATGTAAATTATTTGCAATGGTGGACCAGGGGCTAACTGCAAGCAGTGTAACTCGATCCACAAGACGATTGTGGACAACTTCAAGCATGCGATTGTGTACGGAAAATCTTGCAAGCATCAGCCCCAGCGCGTGGGACTGTCACATGAGCTTGCCGACGAGGATATTGGTAAGTAGATGACTGTATTGCCCCCGCTTTGTGGAGTTTTGTGGGCTCACGTGTTGGCCAGTTACAATTGTCAAACGATAGAAGCAGAAAAGTCGCAATTTTGAGGCATGACAGGAGATGGTACGGGAGGCTGTGGATCCGGGTTAGGATGGGGTGAGATGAGTGGAAGGCGAGATTTGGATGGCTGAGGAGGTCTCAGTGTCCAGGGCAAGATTGGGTCGCAGCAGGCAGGATGAGGCGCAGAGAGAGGCGTGGAGCCGAGATGGCGACTTGTATTGGCCAAGAGCTGGATCCAGTAGCAGGACGGACGACAGATGAGGACGAGACTAGGAAGGCAAGGCCGCTTACGGCGGCGCGGATCGTACCTGCCAATCGCTAAGAGAGTATGTACTTGGGGGACTAGTGGGCGGACCGATACCGTCGTCCGCGGGGTGTTGAGCAGCAAGCAGCACGAGTGATTTGAAGGGCTATGGAGAGGACGTGGCGCAAGCAGGCAAGTGCAGGGCAAGCAGTGGTGATTTGAAGTGCAGACAGCACATTTTGGGGGTTGACGTGGTGCAGTGGGATTTTGTTTTTTTCTTCTTCTCGCGTGTTGTCGATATTTGGACGTGAATGGAAAGGCATTTGATCAGCAGTGCAAGTGCAAGGCCCAGTTTTTTTTTTCACGGCATGGATTTGGGGGATTGGTGTAGACGACTAACGGAGGCAGCGGACGATTCAGAGAAATGAGCAGGGGGAGGTTTGCGCTGGCGACTCAGAGGGCAGGCTGTCAGTCGGGCGCTAAGGGATTATGGCAGCCGGGGCCTGAGTGGCTGGCGGGCAAAAGCTAGTGCGGATGAGTGGTGTTGATGGGCGCGATTATCGCAGCATTCCGAAAGCGTTTCAGCCGTCGACAGTTTGCGTGTCTCCTTTATGCACCGCCGATGATTGACGTGGTGGCGGCGCGGTGGGAATCGCCACTGGCTCGCGTACCTGAGCAGCGGCGGCGTCGGCGGACGGCGGGTGGAGGGCAGTGTGCGGTGGGTGGCCTTGGGGAGGGATGGGATGGGATGGGATGGGTAGGGGAGGGGATGGCATGTGTGTGTGTGTGTTCGTGGGGAAGCGTCAGATTAGCCGGGGGTGAAGGAGAGGAGGGCCATATGAGCAGAGCAGTAGTAATAGCAGCAGGTAAGTAGCAGCAGGTACCATGGCGTACATAGATAATGCAGCAATGGTCAGCCAGGCAGTACATTGTACTTAGCTACGGCCATGGGGCGTCCATCCATACATACGTAAGTACATAGTGACATGGTCGCGGTCGAGGCATGCACCGGCGAGCTAGCCCCGGCGGCCGCATAACTCTGGCCCGCGTTTTCCTAGGGGCGCATCCGCGATGAGAGACCCGCACGCGCTAAGCCCAACGTTGCAGCTCGTCGCTTGGCCGGGACGGCGACAGGGATTCGGGGATAGGGTGTGGGTGGATGTGGATGTGGATGTGGATGTGTGTGCGTCTGTGTCTGTGTGTGCACACGCCAGGCCGCCAGGCTTGCCGGCAACCTTGGGCTCGAAACAAACAGGGCGTCCTCTCCCGCCAGCTGCGGTAGGCCGCGCCCGCATCGCACCGCCAGGGCCCTGCGACCACCACCGTCCCCAGACTTGTCCTCAAGTACGCGCCAGCCCTTCCCTGCAACCCTCGCCCCATCAGCCATCAGCCATTCTCCATCCATCCATCCATCCATCCTCTCCACCCGCCTTTGTACCTGGCTGCTGTACATACATACATACATTACCTACCTCCACCCACTCACCCACCCACCCACACATCCACTCATAACTACTTGCATACTACATACCCATCCCTCGTCTCATGCATGCATGCCCTCGCTACACTACTACCACTACCACTACTACTACTACCACCATCACAACACTCCCCACGCCCTAGATGCATATGCCTCAAGCCCTCTACTCCCTCTGACCTCTGTATAACACGGACACTTGCTCCCACGCTCGTGCCCCCATCCCGCCTGCAATAGTTCCTTCCCTTTCCAACAGCCCGCCATGAGCCAACTGCACATGGATCACGACCATCACCTCCACCAGGAGCCCTTTGAGGACCAACATTCGGCCTGGCGCCCAGATGCTCCCTACAACCCCCACCACCAGTCGCCCGTCCAGGACTACAATGGCTTCGCCACATATCCGCCCCTTCCCATGGAACCCATCTACGCCACTGGCATGCACCCTCCCCACCAAACCCACCAGACTCCGAGAAACACACACCCTCAGTTGCAGCCCCTGATCATGCCCCAGATGCCGCAATGGCCCAGCATGCTCACCAGCCAGTCGACATACCAGGCGCCACTCTTCCCCTCGGCGCCTCCACCCATTACACCCGCTTCAGCAACGCCAGTCTCGGCCACTTCAACCCAGTCCCGCACTTCATCCACGCCTCGAAAGACCCTTACAGACGCAGACCGCAGGCGCATGTGCCAGTACCACGAGGACAACCCCACAGTCAAGCAAACGGAAATTGGAGGTATGCCCAGCCCATGAGCCCAAGTCTGTGTTTCCCTCAGTGCATCACTGACGATATAATCTAGCAATGTTTGGCGTAGAGCGAAGGTACTGCTGCATTTACCTTGTGCATTTTTCCGCCCTGCTAACAGCTGTCTAGTACCGTTTCCAAAGTCTTGCGCCAAAAAGAAAAGTACCTCTACCAAGATGATGGCAGCCGATCGCCCATCAAAAGATCAAAGGGCAAGTTTCCCGATATTGAGCGTGCACTTTCAAATTGGGCGAGAAACCACCAAAGGCAAGGCCTGCCACTGTCGGATGCCATTATCCGCGATAAGGCACGCTTCTTTGCACAGACCGTCGGCAACTCGGACAGCCACCTCAAGGCCAACAGCACCAGCTGGCTGGAAAAGTTCAAGCAAAAGAACCACCTCATGGGTGCAAAGTCAAGAAAGGGTTCCATAGCAGAAGAGTCTGAGGGAACCTCGAATCCGCCGTCCAACGCGCACACTCCCAATGCCATCTCGCCAACCTCGCCAGGTGGAGTATCACCGGCCACTACGACCATGAAGACTAAGAAAAGCGAAGAGAACCTAAAGACCGAAAGCCCAGACACGTATGACTATGGAACTCATCGCAGGCCCTTCCATTCCCAGAGTAGTACTTCACTATCGAGCGTCTTCACAGACAATGCGCCCTCGACCTTTTCAGGCGGCCCCACGAGCCCTACATCGCTCTCGTCGCCATTCTTCACACCAGACTCGGCCTGTGGACAGAACAATCCATTCATGGCGAATCGCCAGCCTGCCAATGGACAGCCCGGGTCAGGCAACTTTCAGCGGCCGCGAAGCCAGACGTTTCCCATGCTCGTGGGCGTGGAGCAATACATGTCACCCCCGGGCTCCTCAGATGCATTGACTCCAAAGTACGTCAGTAGCGGCACACTCGACTCGCCCATGGCGGATATGCCTGGAACCCTACCCGCCATTGACGAATCCATGTCGCTATCGCCTACACAACTGCCCAACTCGATGCAACCCCCTCCCCTGCCGACTACGTCGGGCCAAGCGGACGACAAGTGCTCGTCGTGTACCGACTCGTTGTCCATGACACCATCGCAAGAGGAAGCGGCACGGGCCCTGGAGCTCGTCATGAGCTTCTTCCAGTCGCAAAACGCGGGTTTCGTGGTGGAGCCACAAGAATACGTTACCATTGGCAAGCTCATGGAGAAGCTGCGAATCAAGCGTGACTCCGAGGGCTTGTCCTCTGACATGCGACGGGTGTCAGAGTCCAACTTTGCCACCAGCAAGCTTGAGAGCGTCGACGCGATCCACTAATTGGGCGGCTGCGTCACTGGGTATCATGTCTGGCCCTGTGCGCCCTTAATGCGCCTATGATTTATTTTATTCCGTGGAACGGCTTTTGTCGATTCGCTTGGTTTCAGGATGGCAGGATTGCACAAGGCTCATGGATCATGAGGCCAAGGGTTTTCGATGCACCCTGCCCAAACGGCTAACATTGCTCATTGGAGCCACTCTTTTTTCTTTTTGATTCATTTTCCTTCTGTTACTCTGATGCACCGCATTTTCGTCTCCGCATTATTAGCATTCTTTTTTCTTCTATTCTCTTTTTCAACTTATTCTCTCTCTCTTTTTACTACGTGCTAACTATTGCCTGTCTGTCTTGTTTTTTTCTCGTTTTCGTATCGCTCGACGAACCACTATACCCCCACTTTGGCAGCGCGCAACAACAGCACACCGGCACACAGCCCAATTTCCGACTCATTCCTTTAGCAAAAACAAAAGATTGTAACCGCTCGCGCGGGCCATTAACCTGTACGCGTTACCTTAGTGTCTCCATTATTGATTTCATATTTGCTTGGTATGGCGACATTATAGTTTGGAGTAACAGAGTGTGAAGGGAGCAAAGGGTTTCGTACACGTCGTTGTGACCCATAGGTGGCTCGATACAGTTGCTCAACCCCCTTGCCCAGGCTACTGGCTGATTGTAAGGGTTGTTTTATGCTTTGAAATGTTATTAATGCTTAGTACGACTGCGTACGCTTGTGCCTGGTGTCCTTGAGTGCTAGTCATTTTCCTTGACCTTAAGCCTTTAGTCGGCAGCGCCGGGGTGTTTGGAGCGGGAGCAAAGCACTGACGCACTGACGCACTCGACTGATCGCCAGACGGGCCTGCGCTTGTGAACAGATGGTACTTGCCGCTCGGCCTCTCGGAGCCCGTGCACCTTCCGGCCACCTCGACCGCCCGCGCACGCACGCAGGGCCCCCCGTTTGCACAAGGGATGGGCGCAAGGTAGCAAAACATCCACCCAAAGGTACCTCGACCTGTCTGTTGATCGTGCCGGAGATTAGCCACACTGAGCAAGTCCATCCTGAAGCCTCCCCTCTCCTCCATCTATCTATCCCTACACACTAAGTGCCCGTTCAAATACGCCGATGGGGACTATCAGGCGGCTCTTTTTTGCCCTTTTCTCTCTCTTTCCTCCGCCGTTGGCAGCAAGCTCACGAACCCCCCCCCCCCGGTCCCGAAGCACTGACCCGCTTCACACCTAACACATTGCCCTGCTTTTTCTTCTTTTTTTGCAACCTCCCGAGACAAAAGGGCGAAAAGAGAAGAAAGGAAACAAGAAACGAGATTTGCCCACTCACACATTTGCCGAACGTACCCTTGACAAGGGGGGGAGAACGAACAGGAGCTACTTTACTTCTATAATTACAAGCGACGCAGATGACGACAACCCACACCCACACACACCTTTCTGTATTCTCAAACATGTCAGGCCCCTGGCGTGATGTACGTCCATGACATCGCTCTCAAACAGACAAGCGAAGACGAGACGAAGAAAAGGGAAAGTTGTACATATTCTCAAATCAGCTACGTCGTTTGTCTCAACATTGACATGTTGTTCCCGTCCACACCCACACCCCTACCCTTCCCCATCTAGAACACTCTTGTCTTGTCTACCTTACCCCTTTGGTTTCAGACACGCAACAACACAGGCAAGAGCAAGAAGAATTAGAGTTCAGGAACCATTTTTTTCTTTCCCTCAACGCCCTTTTTTCTTTTTTTTGTCGGTACGCACGTACGTTACGTACGTTATCGGTACGTTGTAAAATAACACCAAGGAGGCGGCGCCGCCGCGCCCACGCCTTCCCTCCTTCCCCCTTCCACTTCTTCCCTCTTTCCCGGCTCCCCGAACAGCAACGTTCGAGACTACACGGGGAGGGCGCGCAAGCGGGAAAAGCCGCAAGCCAGCAAGCACAAGCTAGCAAACGCGCAAAAAAAACAAAAGTCAAAAAATTAACAAGGGCTGTCCCAGAAGCGGGTTTCCCATCTTGTTCTTTGCTTTTTTTCTCTCCTTCTCTTTTTGCACAGCTCGCTCGCTCGCTTGTTAGTTCAAGCCACGGGAGAAAAGCATTGGCGCCCGTTGGGAACGGAGAGTGGTGTGTGCGGTTTCTTTTTTTTGGGGGAGGGGGGGGGTGGTTAGTACGGGGGGAGCTGGAAAGGAAGGAATGGTGTTTTTAGAAATCGGTAAAAAGGCCAAGGTAAAGGAAGAAAGCTGGTTGGCAAAATGGGGAGGGCTGTGAGGGCGAAGGAATGAAGGGGTGTGTGTACTAGCGAATCATGGGATACTGGGATTGGGGGCAAAAGGGGAAAATCAGGGTCGTCTAATGCGTAGGGGCGACGACACAGACAGAGAGGTAGACAGACGGATGGGGGCGGGGGCCGCTGCGGACGCGCGGATGGGCGTGTGTGTGTGTGTGTGTGTGTGTGTTGCGACGGATTGGGACGGGTGGGGTTTGTGCGCGCAACCGTTTTGGGCGGCATGCAGCTTTTGTTGCTCATCTTGTCTCTGATACCAGATCAGCTCCTGTTTTGGGCTTTACTGGGGGTGTATGCGTTCAAAGGGCTATAGTAAGTAGAAATACGTCTATCCATGAACAACACACGAGTCGTGGTGCCTTTCTTCCCCCTTGTCCCAACAACCCTTGCTCCCTTTAGCCCCTTCTTTCTCTCTCTCTCTCTCTCCTTCTCTCTTTTTTTTCGGTCGCCGAGAAATGATGTGTTGATTATTTGAATATATATGCCGAGAGTGGGGGGGGGCGAGACAGGGGGGTTGTGGGAAATCAAGATCTTCATGACATACTATTATCTTACTAGGGTTGTTATTGCAACGTTATAGGTTAAGGATTATAGTGTTAAGCTTGCAAGTAAAAAAAAAGTATGGCTTTTACACATTTGTCGCGTATTTGCCATGTCCCTCTTTTTTGTTTTCCTTTCGCCTTCTTTTTCGGCGGAAAGTAAAACACGTTCGCTTCCATTATTATTATTTTTTAAAAAGTGTTTGCTTTTTTGCCTACTCCCATCTGCCGTGTATTTCGCTTCGGAGCTTAAGAAGCATGGTGGTTGTTAGAAAAGCGAGACAGCCAAAAAAAAAAGCATGGCCTAAACTAATGCAGGTAGCCCGTTTTGCCGAAAACTCCAGCTGACTATTTGCTTTTTTTCTCCGGGTACTTTGCAAGTGTAGCTAGGCATTTTTTTTCGCCTCGGACATTTTTGTCTTTCGGTAAAAGTTGTACACATGTTATACTTTAGTTTTGACCGATAGAAGGCAAGGCAGCCAAAAACTAGGCTGTTTTCTGTAGGTTACATCCAAAACAGCGACTCATTTTTTCTTTCTTTGCGGTTACTTTACTTTAATTCGCCGAACTGGTTCCCCCCCCTCCCCTTTCGGGTCCCGAGTACAGCTCTACAGACGGAAAGCTGAAAACGGAAATGAAAGGAAAGACGTTTTACCAAAAGCAACATGCCATCAGCCCCTCCCCCGAAAAGCGCCTAACCCTGGGCAAAACATGGCGAAGTGTGAAAAAAAGCAAGTTGCAAAATCCCCACAACCCGGCTCTTCCGCTCAAACTACACATGGCCGAATTCGGCATCCATTTCGGCATAGTGATAGGCAGTCTTTGCTTTTGGCCCCTTTTTTCGTGGTGGTGTTTCCAGTTGCGCGGGTGGGTGTGGGTACTGGGCTTGTATGTAGGTATTTGTGGGGATTTGTAGGTTGAGTAAGATAGGTACGGGGCTGACTGTACTGCGCTTCGTATTCGGAAGTACCTAGGAATCCATTTTTTCTTACTTGCTTTGCTTTCTTGTTTTCCTTGCTTCTAGTATTTGCCTGTGAGGCTTTGCGAAATAATGGACATGCATTGACTATTTTTGCAGTAGAAGAAGGATCGATGCAAGTGTACGAGGCGTCTACTTTTCCTTGCGTTGTTTGAAGCAGTAGTACATTGGAGGTAGTACATTTCAGAATGCAGTCTTCAACTAGTATCATGCAGTCGCATGCAAGGTTCAGTAGTAGGAGGAAATACGAGCACATTTTCTCCATTTCGTCATAACACATCGTTTGGCCCTTGTCTTTTCTTATTTTTTCTCACTCCACGTACCGAGGTGCAAGACCGCGGCGCGCGGGACGACTTGACAGACCGCATGTGCAACATGGATGACGCTACTTGTATTACGCACCTGTCATAACGGCCGAGGCGCGCGTGTGGCCCAGTTCTGCACTTCACAAAGTATGCATAATTAAATATCCACACACCTACGTATCTACGTATCTACTCTTGACTCCCTCCGTCGCGCGCAAGTGGAGATGCACTCTTCGGCCCTTATGTCTACGTACGTAGAGATCTCGATGCCATTAGGCGCCGTCCCCGACTCCGCGTCCTCTCTCGATGCGCATGCAAGATCAAGCCCCTCGATCATCGAATCCGGCGCGCGCTTGCAGGCGCCAAATGGGAATCAGAAAGGAAAAAAAGAGGCTACTATACGAATACGAATGAACGCGTCTGGGTGCCTCGAGTGAAAAGAAAATCGCATACCAAGAGCTGGAACCAGAAAAGATAACAAAATAGAAAAGTCGTTTGACAAAACGTGCCATTACACAAGGTGCAGAGCGAAAAAAAAAGTTGAATTATCGTGCTTCATTCTCCACGCACATACGGCTGGGATAGCCTATTCTTTCTGGATCTACAACACAAAGGTGCCTCTTTGGCTTTGCGCCACAACAGCCAATAAAGCCTGTTGCGCAAAAAACAAAAGTTAAAGGTAAAAAAGCATGTTCTTTCCGAGTTTAGGCGGCTCCCCCGCACACACAGTGGGGTCTAGATGGGCGGTCGAACGCGCAATGTACAATGCACAGTGCGCTGGCAAGAATTGGCCCAGGGAACAATACCGATGGGCAAAACTTCACAATTGCCATGTTCCTGTTGGCTCCTTTTCTCTTCATGTCGTGGTACCTGCGTTGTACTAGCGGCACCCACGTGACTAGCTTTCTATGCTGTGCAACGTAGCATGGGGAGGCCGAAGAGGGGGGGGGGGTTGCGCGCGGAACCGGGCTGACAAGCAGGATTCCTTGGAGCAACAGAATCCCGGCATCTGGATTGTTTGGGCTCTCGGGTGACATGTTGATGGCAGTTTTGGCGCATGCGTGTAACATGGACAAGCTTCTGGACTCCTCTTAGCCACGTACAAAGTCACATTCACATGATTCTCAGAGTGCGCCGAGTAGTCGTGTCACGTGTGGCCGATAAGACACAGATCGCTAGCTGTGGAATTGGCGGCAGAATAGGATCAATCTGAATGGCAGAAATCTCGCAATGGCACCTACGCATTGCATACGCAGTGCGCATTGCTGTTCCATGTAGAAATGACAGTGTTACCCACCCGTCAGTGGTTGACGTGTCCATGCCGCCTTGCACTCCCTGTCAGCCCTGTTCTTCGGTTACCCAGAGAATACCACTCAGTCGCTAACCAGCCGATTTTGCATGAACTGGTCTTGCAAGTGCAACTTACGTCGAGCAGAACACACGACTCGCTATCATGTGGCGAACTGGCCGCAAGATTTGCATTGACAGAATGTACGTCATGCTCATCTCCCGTTGTCACTTAGACGCCGACTGCCATCATACGATACACTGCAAGCGAACACCTCATCCCTCGCTCATCATCCAATATTTTGCCTCATTATTGAGTGAGGCGTAAAACTAGCAATGCCGTAGCTGCTTGTTTCATCCGAAGTGGCTGCTGTAAGTCTGCCGTATGCCGCACTATTGGAACCTCATACCCACCCTACAAAGGGTGGCGAGACCTCCATTCCGCAAACAGTAGTTGCCCGCTACGGGTGATGTTTTGCATTTCCCGAGTCAACTTCCCCGCTTCCGTCTTCAAGTGGCTTTTCAAGCTGTTTAACCGTTGAAACATGGGTCAAGAGAGAAGCGTTGCTGCCCATTACGCCCCCTGATCACCAATCGGTTAGCGAGAGAGAGCATGGTAGATGCTAGAGTGTTCACGACGCTAGGGCCGTGCAAAAAGAAGGGTTGCTGGTCTTTACTAGACATCCCTGTCCCAAACGCCACTCAGGGACGGGCGACGTTGCATCTCGCGAAATTCTGAGATAGTGAGCGCCTCCAGGGTCGTGGCTCTTTCCACAGTGCGCATCGCGCGGCTTCACAACGTGCTGCCGAAACAGGCTTCCCTGTCTGCCTCGGGAGTTCAGAGGATCAATGTTTCAACGATTATCCTTGAGCACCGAGTCAGTCAACATGTCAGTTTCGCCGACAAAGACATGTAGAAAAGCGGGCATGTGCAGACCTGAATCCTACGCACGCGCCCTCAACGCGCGCGCGTTACACGATAGGATCAGAAAGGGTGAAAGCCTCAAGATGCATAGCTGCGCCGCAAGAGGAGGCAGCCCCGGCCATCACGGTCATCACGGCCTCCGCGCAACTGCTGCCCAACCGGATACCAATGCCTTGAAACAATATGACCACACCATTAGGCTCTCCAGGCACGACTTGTCAGGTACAGCTGTGCTGTAACCCCGGCGAGAGCGATAGGCAATTGTCGATTAAGCCCTGTACTTAGGCGCATGCGGGGTAGTCTTTCGAAACAGAGCTATACAGCCCACCGTGCCTTCAGCCAAAACAGGTTGTAGCAATTGCATATTTGGAACCTGATCGGGAGTCGGAAGTACATGTGTTTGAACTTGAAACCGCTTGGACTCGCTAGAAATAGTCGAGAAAAGACTGGTGGCAACATAAATGCTCCGCGGCGAGCAATGGTTCACGATAGCACCGCGAACCAGACCCGCTATCGAATACATGTCGTGCTGTGGGGCTTCAATGCAAGGAGGGGTGGGACTGCGACAAGCCAGCTTTGGCACATGAATTTACATTCAAAGTAGGCAGGCTGGTCCGATTGAACAAAGGCATAGCGGAAGCTGTCTCTATTGCCATCGTATCGCACCGTATCGTTTGCCGTCCAATATCGATTTCTTAGGGCTGCCGGTTGTATGCGATTGATTTATCCCCGCGCAGTTGTCGACCTGACACGGACCGTCGCGCTCCCCGAGCGGCTGAGATGTGGGCTGTCCAAGCGCTGTTCATACACGTGCACTAGACTGCTGTTCCCCTGCTACATGACGATATTTCCTAGCATCCGCTTCGCAGCAGACGTAATGGAGGGTGACTTTTCTCGAGACTGGTTCGAGTTTAGGGTAATACTGTGGGGTATCTCGTAGTACACTTCTCGTAGTTTCCGTTCGGCAATAGCCTGAATAGTCAGGTGGTCGCCGCTGCATGCAGGCAGCCCGCTGTTTGGACGCCATGTGCCTCAACAATTTTTTGCGGATGAATTTTTTGATTGGCCGAACCCCCTCTTTACAAGGAGCAGCGGTGTATTTACTACGTCTCACTACGGGATGTGCGGTGAGTTGGTAATACATGACAGTACATCATGTAGTTGCGGTGGTCGCTGTTGTTGCGGCCATACGAGGAAAAACCTGCAGAGGAAGCATGTATGCGACCAGGAACCCAAGTCATGAATCTAGCAGTCACCTGAACAAGGTAGAAGCAGTGACAAGCGCGCGACGGGCCGCGCCCAGCGGTTCGCGCACACTGAGCGGTGAGACTTTGTTCAGCGCCTAGCAACAGAAGAGCGGGTCTCCAACTTCAGTTGCGAATTCATGACGGTGCAAATGCCATCATCTCAGCTGATACGCTCTTCCAAAAGATCCTTTACGCTTTGTTCTCCTAATTCCGGGAACAGACGCAGGACAATCAATTCCACAATCTGGAAAATCAGGTGCTTGTTGAGGTACGTGTCATCGAGGCAGCCTAGAACGTCTTCGATTTGCTGAGTCTGAGCCTCGCGCTCATCGCTCGCAAAGAAAGTTGCTGCTACCTTAGCTGGGACTAGATTGAGGAGTGTAGCGGCACAGCAGTGCTTGATCGTCTTGATCTCTTCGTCCGTTGGCATTTGGCGTGGGGGCCCAAGCGTATTATTGGGGAAAATGGTTGCACGAAAGGTGCGAAGCGCCACTGGGAGGAAAGCGGGGTTTAGGATCCTGGTGTGTATAGTGTGGGAGAGAAATCTGCAGATGCTCGTGGTTAGTGTCCGCAATACAATGGAGACGTATGAAGGCAATTGGTGCGGAAACAGGACAAATGTGTGTATGGCGGCCTCGATGGACAACCTAGGCCGCGGGACAGGTAGCTGGTGGTTGAACATGACGGAGACCAGGGCGCATAGGGCCAATGGGTCGAGGGACGGTGGAGAGGGATATTGATGTGGTTCACAAAGTGAGGCGAATGCCCATGTCAAGCGAAATTGACTGGTTGTACAAAGAGCGCAACTCGAGGAGTCGCAGTCAGCGCAAGCCGCACCCAAAAGGTCGGGTTCTGGGCTATTCGTCGAATGCCTCGATGCATCGAGCGAGCGAAGCGCATGCTTGCCAGTACGGCAAGACAATGGCAGTGGAGTTGCAGGCCGCTAAGATGCAAAGACGGAATGTCGAGGCCATGTCAGCTGGCGCCGGCCATGGTGGCATGGTCGGGATCTTTTTTGGCCAATGCCGGAACCCAAACTCAGTACGGGCAGGCGTGAGGAGAACGATCGGTGAGACGGCCTAGGGTCTGCAGACCCTTTGTAGGCTCCCATGTTGTCCTGTTGGCTGACGGAAAGTCGCGCTGCAGACTTGTCTGGGCCCCATTTGCAAGCATCGTGCGTTGCGTGGTGGTGTTTGGCAAAAGTGAGGGGCCAAAAGCGCCAAGTCGCCATGTCCAAAACGTGTCGAGTTGCCGCCCGGAACGGGTGCTGAGGCTTGCATGAGACGATGCGCCACGACAGGGATACTCCAGTGTGTGAGTCTGCGGGCCGTCGCATTCGCTGAAGCCAAGTCAAGTGACCGAAATCGCATGCGGAGCTATCTCGCCCTGTGTCGCACGGACCAGCATCACCCCCAACCACTGGCCAACCACGGCATCCAGAGGAAAAAGAAGATATTATCGTAACTCACCTGTCCAATACACCATCCGTCTCACCCACCCTGCCTGGACCGACCAAGGCTCCACGATGGAGCATTGAAGTGAAACCTGACAGCCAAGGCATGCGGCTATCTAATTCAACAACCTGTGCTGCACAGCTCCACAGCGCCATACTCACTACGGGCCGTTTGGCACCCAACGGGCGCCTTGACGTCGTCGTTTCTGTTTGCGGCATTTGTAATTGGCCGAGCGCTTGGCCCGATGACTGCTCGCTTGTGACATATCTCGACGGGAGAGACGATGATGTCGCAATACACAAGATCACTGCGCGCGCCGCAGTAAACGCCATGAATGCATATTGGACAACAGCCCAGAAGAGTCCCGCCGTCGATGCTAGCGGATGCTTAGGGCGCTGCTCTTCAGCGTCCAATCGCTCTGTCGATCTGACTTCCGTCCCTTCATGCGGCAAAAGCCCGTAGCGTTCCAGACGGGTCAGTGATTGCTCTCCATTAGAAACTTCTGATTGGGAGTCCTTCTCTTTCGTAGCGTCCGTCTGTAGCACTTCAGCTATTCTTGTAATACCCTCCCATAATACCCAGCCTTCGCAGGCTTTCCCGCTAATACCGTTTCCGAGGATCATTTCCGCAAAGATCTCGGCAACTAGTGCGCGAAGACAACCATTCTCTAGGTCCTCAGTGGGTAGAAGTAGAGCCAATACGCCGTGAACAAGCAGTTGACGCCATGCTGATTCGCTTTCCCGCTGTTCAACAACTGATGCCGGAATCATATCCGTTGGAACAGGCGAGAGTGCAGGGTGTGGGTGGAGCGTATGATAGATTGTACGCGGGTCTGATATTAGTGAATCGTACGAGGTGGCTTGTCGCTTCGCTATGCGAAAAGCTAGCCACAGAGTGTCAGACACACTTCATGCAATAGTCCAGGATCGGAATCACCTACACCTTAGATGGGACTCAAGTAACTCAGGGATCTCGTCTAGCAACAGTGATTCCAAATCGACTTTTCGTAGGCGCTGCTCAAGTCCTCTGGTACAATGAGCGATGATCTGAATCACTTCATTGACAAATACTTGGTCTGGAGTGATCTTTGAGTACCACGTCTGTACAAACTCCTTGATGATCACAGAAATGACCCCATATAACTGGAGATCGACGGCATTTGAACTTGTCAAGGGAGGTAACACGTCTTCAATCGGTCGCGGTGTACTGCGTCCTTTCTCGCCGTTGCCAAGTAGCACATTGTGGGAGCACAGCGTGCGTCGAATAAATGCTGCAGTCGCTTTGTCCGAGGTAGGATCTAGACGGAGCTTCTGAGAATCAGCTAGTCGATTTGGGCTTGTAGCACGAGGATGATTATGGAGGTTGTTCCCTGTAGTTCCTGGAGTAGATGGTGCTGAGGCCCGAAGACCTGGTGGCTGCGAAAGAGGGACATCGGGATCCCGGATCATGCTCTCCGCCATCGCAGGAGAATTCTCATTATTGCCTACACTCAGCAACTCTTTGAACACGTGACGAAGGTCTGCTGTGCGGTCGAGGTGAAGGTCGTTGTTGAAAGGTGAATGTAAAGTGAGCTATGACGCCAGTTGATCATCAAGGCTGGTAAGTCTAGCCGAAGCTTGGCACCTCCAACCTATGTGTCACGTTGTCACGTTGTCACGCGCCAACGCTCCTTCACAAACTTCACGGTCAACATCAACATGACAACCCCAAATTCAGATGGTAGGTGGCTAGGCAAACTATTAGTTCACTGTTCTCATGCTCTTCTTAGCTGTGATTGTCGAGGTCGAAGCCCAACTGAAAGACATTGTTCAAAACCTCTACAATCTTATAGTACAAGCGTATGATCACCATGGCAACACGACACAAGAGGCTATGAAGCGTGAGATGTGCGTGAATAGTTCTGCAACTTGAACGGCTGTGTGGCTGACGCGTATACAGCCAATCTCTGGTGCAAAACTTAGTAAAGTTATCGAGGACTGCACCTTCTGTACACATCGATATACCACCTGAGGTCATGTCATATGTCGAGAACTCCAGGAACCCTGACATTTTCACTCGCGAGTTTGTGGAAACTGTGCAGCGGATGAATCAGATGCTGAACGGCCGCATCGATGCATACCGGATGTTGCAAGAGCAATTAGCCTGGCAAGTCTCGAATGCTATCCCAGAGCTCAAAGAAGACGTTACCTCTGTGGTGGAATCTACTGGCGGGAAATTGCCAGCGTAGATGTCTCTGCTTCACATTCATCATTACCGGAACTATTACCTGGAGTCCAGATCATCGTGGAACTCGACCGACATTATAAACTCGTCCCGTGTTGCATGCATAGCCGGCCGATCAACTGTCAGCAGATCCTCGATAAAGTCACATATTATATCCCTATGACCGCATGATGAATTGGGGAACTGTTCTTGGTGATAATCCATACACCACGATAGAAGAATAGGTTTTGCTTCCGCAATGCCGCGCAATGATCCGCTAAAAAAGTACTACGGCATTCAAGGATATTCTTCCAATAGGATAAAATGCATTTTCGGACCGTATTCTGAGGAATATAAAACTTGTGGTTTTTCGTGAAAGAGGGGTTCTAATAAGGTTTGCGGGATTTCTCGTTCAATCTTGAGAAAATGCCTATATGCTAGCATTAATGAGCAAAACAAGCAGTAGACATAGTTTCAATCTGGACTTTCTATACACCTTACCCTCTGTTTGCGCCCCGAGTCATGTCATTTGAGGGTTCTCCCCTTGCCCTTGTCGGCAAAGCAGGGTATGTAGTTAGACCCTGTGACCATGACGACAGAGAACGATACGACTCGTTCTCCTTACAGATGTGACTCGCCGTTAGGCCGTTGTCCCAGTGTATACATGTCAAGATGCTCCAGGGTACGATCCTTCTCGACTCCCAGTCATAACAACGAATCAGTGTCCATATTGCATGATTTCCCCCTAAGGCGAGTAAGTAAGTATCGCGAGAGAACTCGACTCGAAAGTGAAGTGAGAGCCGATGCCCCTGTTACGGGAACTCCGGCCGCGTCGTGTTGTGGCTTTCGGTCCGAAGCGCATATGTCATACATAACTGAAAGTTTCACAAGGCCGGTATTACGCCGTGCGCAAGTCTTGTCCCCACTGATCAGCTATGAAACGGACTCAGGCTTGCGCGTTTTAATGTCTGGCCTAACCAATGTAACAGTAAGCAAAGTTTTCGTCTTTTGAACTATATGCCTCGGAGTCGGAGACGAGATTGCCCCGTAGATCCATCGGTCCCCAGACTTCGAGACGAGGAGCATGTTGGACAGAGCGCTCTAGATCTATCGACTTTACCCCAGATATTGAGTGTCTCGTGTCATTTAGCTTTTGAGCAATATGACTGCATCTTATGATATTATTATTCCATATCCGTCGACATAACTCAGCATGTTGTTCGGGCGACAAATTTTGTATGAGATATTAATGCCTGTGACTGAATGTAGGCACATCATCATTCATTGTGAGCATTAACAAAGCCAGTGAAGGGCGTATATACGGAATATCCTTGGTTTTGATCGTGAGCAGTCTTACAACTGTGCAGGGATTGAGATATAGGAATATGTGACAACAGGGAGACAAGGGGGAATACGGAACCTTGCTCCCGAATAGCGATACCAAAGTTTTTGAATCCCTCATGGCCGGTGTCGGAAGCCGATATTCTCATCGCCTTTATGAATAATCGTATGATATGTCCTTCCAAATCAACACGCACGCGTGACTTCATTGCAAGCATCATGCTCGCGCCCAATTCATAGATCCAGGAATGAAACTACGATAGGTTTTCCTAGGATGATGTAACAAATCGCCGAAACTTGGAGTCAGAAGGCTGCATTGAGCCAGAGCTTGATAATAACTTGTAAAAAAGACCGAGATTATTGAAAGTTTGACTATAGCTTACTGGGAGCAGAATATTGTCGTTGAACGGCAGTCTTTAGGAATGTTAGCAAGAGTGTAAAGTCTGTTCCCGGTTCTTGAAGTTATGACGTTAGTCGTTGAGCTCGGGGACTATATGGAGAGCGAATGAAGAGCAGCTCGGCAGGTTGAAAAATTATTCTGAGTAACGGATGCCAATCCAGCTTAGTCTTCAATAAGAGTTAGCATAACAGAACACGCCATCCACGGTACTAAACTTTGCGGGAACATAGCATTATACTACGAGATGTGAGAAGACTTCCAGCTGAGCAACAGCATCGGATAATTTGAGAAAGGTCTGGTAAATCATCAATTCAGACGAATTCTTGCCAAATCATGAAAACACGATGCAAGCTTTAGCAGACGTCATTGTTAGTTGAAAGATTGCATTGCTGTTTACTTCGAAGCAACATATGTGCTTTTGTGACTTCAGTATCTCATTACACAAAGAATAGACACTACAAACACTATCTCAGATACTAGCAATTTGCACTGAGTCCCAATCTCCACATACAAGATATCTAAGTCATCTATCTTAGAGAAACATGTCTGCATACAAGCTAAATACAAGCACGATAGGAAGGAGAAAACAATAAGACAAACCCTGTAGACCGACAGAGGCGTTTCCCACCAAGATTGACAATGTACATGTGCAAGTTTTCGTTGTCATCTTCGCACCTACTTTACCGTCTCTCAAAATAGGCCAGGAAACATTATCTTCTCTCCCGTTCAACAGCATCCATGTATAATCCCAAGAGTGGAAGTCCCGTAATCAGAAATCCATACACCTCCTATAATTCAACAAAAGGGGAGAAAGGCAAATATCTAGTACTACATCTATGAACAGTCACCAACGAAAGCCACAAAACCACGGTCCTAACTCAGATATCCCACACGCTACAAAAACTGTTCAGACAGCACCTAGCAGTCTCTTTCACAACAGGAATCTCAAAGATAAAGACAATGTCAAACAAACATAATCCCGCAAGTCTCTCAACACATTCACGCTATATACACTCTTCTCAGTGAATTCCAACCAAGCCAAAAACCCAGAACCAGACGTAAACCCCCTTATTCAACTCCCCATCAAAACGCTAAATCCCATACTTTTACTCGTACTTTGCACAAAGATTTTTCTCAAGGGGTAAGATTTGTCAACTGGTATGTAACAACGCCAGGCTTTTGAGCAAGAAGCTTGTCATGATAACGGATAGAGAAGAGATAATAGAAATGTTTCTAACATAGACGTTCTTGTTACTAAACATTTCCCAAACAAAACAAAGAGCAGCAGTACTTGTTCCTCATTCTTAGCATTCGTACTTGCAAACTCGGCGAAAAGTGATGAAGAAAAAACAAAGTCGAATAGGAAAATTCCCTAATCCGTCATTAATACTAGTTAACTTCCATCACCAGTTAAAAGAGTCATTCTCGTTCAATCCGCAGAAACCGAAAAAGATAAATCACAAACTAAGCCTCAGGATGCCATTTTTGCTTTCTTAAACTAGCCTCGAGTTCCTGACATACGATATGATAGAAAACTCCACACCACGCCAATCTAGTTCTAACACTCCCTCCCTCAGATGCAAGATGCAAAGAAAAGCCCCAGCCCAATCCAATCGGATCCAATCCAATCCAAACCAGGAAAAAAAAAGAGAAAAGAAACCCTCCCCCTACCCTTCCTCTAGCTTTCACCCCTCAATATCTTTTTTCTCCTCTCTCTTCACGGCCCCGGAAACCCAATCTCCTCCCTCTTATCATCCACCACGCGCCCATACTCCAACAACAGCCTAAAAAACCACGCTTCAAAATCCACATTTCTGAGCACTTTATCATGCCACTCTGTACTCCTCTTCGCAATCCGCCTTGCCCTCTTCTCACCCTCACTATCTCCATTTCCCCCAGCTTTCCCACCATCGGCATCGCTATGATCTAGTTTCCCATCTCCGTCTTTATCAAACACTTTGGTGCCGCTGAACCAGCGGACAAGGTCGAGATGCTCGTCGCCGCGGAGACTGAGGGGGATGTAGTGGACCCATGGTTTGAGCCATTCGGCGTGCCATTCGCGGAAGAGGGCCATTTTGTACGTGAGACTTTTGCTTTTGAGGAAGCTGTAGAAGCGGCCGGAGAAGGCGTTGCCGTCCATGTCCAGGAGGTGCTTGTAGTACCATGCGTCTTGGCCATCAACGCGTTCAGTTACTTTGAAGAACTCTTGTTGGGCGTCGCAGTCACCGGGGTCGCACTGGCCGATGTGGGAGAACTGCACATCTATGAGGTTCTTCAGCGCTCTGCGGTCGACCTCGGCAATGGTATAGTTAGTTATGGTGTCACCAGCCTTGGACGGGCCGCGAACTGGCTCAAGGATTTGAGCTGTATCGGGTGCATTGAGGCGTCGGACAACATGCTGGCGATGTTGGCGCCTCCAGCCACCATTACGACTGAAACCTCCTGTTGTAGAGCCGCGCCAGTAAAGACTATTTGTCTTGTTTTCCCATGCTGTGTCGCGCGTTTCGTCATATCCCACCTTGCCCATCCAATACCACGGACTCGGATACAAAATGTCCTGGAAGCTGGAAATCTTGGACTGTGAGAATACAGGTGTAAGCTCGTGAATGATATTGAAAGCGTTGGGTCGTTCGAAGAATCCATACGTCGAAGAAAGCGACGGAGAGTTGCAAATGTCGGAGAAGGCAGTCGTATTGTAAACGAAGCCTAGATCACTGGCGGCATAGACCTTGCGGTTGTCGGCAGCATCATCTTCAAACGTTTGGGCCTGTGAGTTGGCAGGGCACGATAATCTCGAATGAGTCCAAGTCTGCTGATGTGCGAAGCGATTAAACTTAGTCGTGCTGCTCTCAACAAATCGAGTGCCATCATTTAGATCCGCTGGATGAGCAGAAAACCCATTGCGAGGAGCAACATTCTTCGCAGAACGTGGAAGAACTTCGTTTCTTGCCTTGGCCACCATCGAAGAAAGAAGGTTATTGGGGACCACAACTCGTGGTTCGTCGTGCAAGTTGAAGCCTAGGTCCATGTCGGGCAGGTATTGTACGAATTGCTTCATCATGCCAATGGTCGCCTGCTGCTGCCATTCCTCGCCATTCTGGTAGTTCTCTACTGCCCCATGTCTTATTGCAACAGCCAACAGTGAACTATCCTCATGACCGAGGGCGTTCGCAACGCGCGACCGAATCGTTGCTGGCTTCAGTGCCCAGAACGGTAGCAGCATCTCATTGATCATGTCATATTCGTCCACCATTACAACACCATTCCGTGTAGCAAATTCGTACCATTTATCGAAATGTGGAGGCGGCGGTATCCCGTACCTACGGCGGTATTCAGCCACAGCCTCAGTGAGAGATTTTGACTGTCGATTGAGAAGTTTTTGGAAGTCCGCTTCAGCCGCATCCATCAACTGGGCAGCTGGATGCCCTTTACTCATGTCTACCGGGATTGGATTCAGCGATGGGCCGGAAACAACATCAGATGGAACAAAAAACCCGTCAGATCTGACTGGCTTTGCTCGTGATGCATTATAGCGTCCTACAAGCAGCCCCCCAACCGCAATAGCTGTGGCAAGAAAAGTGATAATTCTCAGTCCCCTAAAACGTCGCATTTCACCCGTCTCACGAAAGCGCTTCTCTGAGAGATAGACCAAGGCAGTTGAATCGAAAATAACCATGAAAATTATGAAGGAGGAGGACGGCGCGGTGAGCATTTTCGTGCCAAGAAGCGAGAATACGGTTACTAGAGTTAGGTGTCCAGCGCCTATTAGGTAGAGCTGCGGGGAGTTAGCTGGTTCAAAAACTCCCTGGATAAGAACTCTAAAGATCTAGCCCTAGATGAAAGACTCGGGGAGGACGTCATACCATGATAAAAGTGAGCAAGTTTAGAAATGCGGTCACAGGCAGCATCCATAAGAAACACTGAAGGATACGGAAGTTGTGCACCTCTCTCCATTCGCGCTTGTAATCCCGGTACACAGGTTCCCATGTAATGTTGCTCGCAGATACCGAGGACTCCATGAGAATGGATGCAATCCCGCACACGACCGCAATGGCCACAGCGACATCTCTCAGCGCCGCCAGCCGTTGTGCCTTTTGAACCCCTGATATCGAAGCGCGGAGATCCAGAGTACCAGTCGTAAGCCTGCGCTTGGTGTCCTCGCCTTCATCCGGTGCTGCGGCCACAATTATGGACCTGAATGTAATAAGACCAACGGCCGCGAAAATGGCGCTACAAAGTCCAAGCATAAAAGTCGTGGGTATGGTGTAGACGCCCAGGGCGCAGCTCGCACAGACGGTCAGCACCAACAAATTCCCAGGCTGATCTATGTGACCTGCTGCATCGGCGGGGAGTTTCTTCTCGGTGGCATGGGAATGGTCGTCCGGGACAGTGTAGGTGGGCAGGGCGAGGCGCTTGGCAAGTAGTTCATTGTCGGCGAAGAAATTGGTGAGGAAGAGCAATAGAGCCTGCAGGGAGTCAATAGCTGCGAGAGGGAATCGTTGTTACACAGGCGGTTACCTTTGTAGCCCAGATGCCATGTTTGTCGCACGCGGCACGGTCGCATACTGCTGATAGAGCCAAGAGTGCGCCAGCCAGCCAGGCAGCCTTCCTCTGCGGCCTGCTGCTGTTGGAGTATATGCCGACCCAGAAGACTGTGGGCACCCATACAATGAGCCAGGAGATTGCCGTCACGAGGAGCGAATGGTGCGTGGGTGTGTAGAGGGCAGCGACAGCCGTGAGGACGACGTAGAGCGGTGGCGCGAGCAGGAAGAGGGCGTCACGGTATTTGACGACATGATCGGCAAATGTAGAGAGGGCTGGGTGCATTGGAGCAGAGGGTTAGTCAGCGCTCGTCGGAGGGCATCGAAATGTCTGGTATGCGTCGAGCCGTCGAGGGCATCTTGTTGTTGGTCGACGGCCAGTGAGCGCCGCCGAAGAGGCCGTCGCTGCCGATCTTCAGGGTCGCAGGGTGACGCCATAGCTTCCACCAACCCTCGCCCTTGGCCTGCATCAGCCATCCAGCAGACTAGTGCAGCTCAGTATGATATCTAGATCTGATTTGCTGCATCTATTCAGAGCATTCTACTTCAAGCTGTTTCTCAGGCAGCTTTCGCCATAATAAATCGCCATGAAAAATGCGATACAAGTGCGCACACGACAGGGACTGCATGGCCACGTGTATGGAAGACACAGCAAAGAGCATCCTCACATAGCCCGACATTCACCTTTCAAATCTCTCTAGGGACCATCGTGCAGTCCAGAAAATACCTGCTACTTATTCTGTGTCTGCACCTCTTGCCCGAATATTCATCTCACTTCAGACATACTCTAACAAACAATTTCCCATGCAACAGATGAGACCTTCACAGACACACATATGAGAACAGCTCCAATGAAGTGGAGTATACATCATTTCACATATAAAAAGAGAAAAGACGCCCACTCTCAGTCCTACAGGAGACTCACCAACCCACTATTCATCATTCAGACATCGCAAAACCTCTAAGCCCACCTCCTACACCACACACAACCATCAAGGCGTACCTTCCCCAAACCCTCCCCCCCCCCCATCGTGATCCAAACCGCACCCCACACCTCCAAATCCTCCTCCAAACAAAAAAGGCACAAGATCTTCAAAGGAAAAAAAATCCTCCACCCCCACCCCTATTTAACCATCAACCAACACGCATACCCAAGCGACCAAAAAAAACGTCTGACATCTACCTATCCAGGCGAATCTCCGAAGAACGAAATGACGATCACACCTTCTCCCGTTATCACGTCACCGCAGTAGCAGCCGTAGCAGCAGCGGGAAGGCGGGTAAAAAAAAAGAAGGGGACAGATGACAGGGTTTGATCGTCGTTTCGCCAATCTATTTCCCGTTTATTTGAGTTTAGAGAGGGCCTTTTCGTGTATCATGCGTGTATGAAGGAATAAAAAAACCATGTTATGGACGCGTAACACAACCCGCTCTACTATATACGATCTTCGCCCCTCTCTCTCTCTCTCTCCCCGCCCTCAATTGGGGAGATTTCCCGTTGCGGCCGTTTTTTTACGTATTTCCGTGGCACATTCTTTCCCCCTTTCTAATTTTAAATCTTTTTTTCTTTCTCTTGTCTGAAAGAGGGAGGAGAGTAAGTGTGGGTGGGGTTGGTGGTTTGGGGTATAAAGAGGTCGGTGCCTTCCTTCGCAGTGCTTGACTATTTTCTTCACTTTTTGCTTTTTTTCTTGACATTCGTTTCTAAGGAATGGGTGTTAGACGATGAGTTAGCTAGGTAAGTGACAATCATGTTTGCAACATAGCATTACCCTACCTGCTGGAGATGACGCCAAGGGAGCAATAACCCTAGTGGGTTTGGTCGTCTTCCTGGATTAGGAAAGGTAAGGCACCGCCGCTCTGCCTCGTTTTCGCATTTTCGGCGAGATTGAGCGATGTGAGAATTGTTCAAAAGGGCCCGAACTTTTTCCACTTTCTTCAACTCTTTGGTCTTCTTTCTTTCAGTCTTGCACTCGTCTCCATCACTTTCTCACGCACGCTCAAGTCGTTTTTCTCTTTTTCAACATATTGTGCATTCATTCCTGCTTCCACTCTACACACCCGTTGACCCTCCACATTGTGCTTTGCTGTTTATACAATGCACCTCGCTCTTCTTTCTCCCTCCGTCCCCCCATCTTCCTTTCCCGTCCCGTCCGAATATACAAAAGGTCACGCTAGCCAGCGCACCTCCAACCTCCGTTCTATCTCCCCGTCCAAAAAACAAAAAGCGTGTGCCAGGTTTTATATGTTTCTTGTTTGAAGACAAGCCGAAAGCAAGAAAGAGAAAATAAAGAAAAATACGAGCCAAAAAAAAACGAGGTCAATCCTCGCGCTGATATGGGTACTAGATATTTGAGATGTTGCTAGGCTCTCGACGCAGATGATAAAACAGACGCCAGTTCAGTATTATGCAAAACCTGTACTTCAACCTCAAGGGCATCGACAACTTGGTGTCATTGGCGGATGGGGTATGGTTGAGGGCCCTCTCATCGGTGTCCAGGCTGCGTCTGTTTACTATGCGGAGATAGGTCGCTAAATAACTAAATGTTTCGTTTGTGGTACAGAAGAAAGATAAGGATGCAGCGCACGGACGGGAATGTCGGATAATGAGGCCGGGATGCGGTGAAGGGTGGGTAGGACGTGTGTGTGGACACAGCTACTCTTCCATCCTTCCAAAGATTTCATCGTCGTCCTCGTCAATGCGACTGCGACTGCGCGCGTTGGAGTAACGGTAGTCTTCTTCATCGGCAAAGTGATCGTCGTCCATATCGACGTCTTTGCTTTCACTAGTGTGGCGATAGCTGTTGCGCATACTCGACTGCTGGGCCGTGACGGTAGTGCTACCAGACAGGGTGCGGGCATTCAGGTCAAAATACTTTGCTGGGAGCGGGGGCACGGGTGGCGCGTCTGCGGGCAGGGCGACGGGCCCTGTCTTGGGGGTGCCGTAGGAGCAGCTGAGCAGGCCGACGGCAGCAGCGAGGTCGGCGTGGTCATTAGCATCATCATGGTAGGAGCCGGCTACCGAGGTGCCTGAAGTAGTGGGTCGGTCAGAGACATTACTCCACTGTCGGAAGTGACCGTGCGCGTTACCATTACCGTTGTCGGAGAAGACAGTCGACTGGTAAGATTGGCTGTAGGCAGAGCTGTTGGTAGAGTAACGCTTCATAGAGCGAGTGCCAAAGTGCGAGTGAGGGTAAGAGCCTACGGCATGGTCGTCGAGCTGTGGGGGCGGGGTAGTTTCTGTGGAGCTCAAGTCCTCACGCACGTCGGATGAGCCCGAGGCGGGAGGAGAGGAGCGGTCGCTGTGCTCGCCGTCGCTCTCCTTGTTCATGGCAACGAGGACCGAGGCAGCCTCGAGCAGCTGCACCTGCTGATGCTTGGAGATGAGCAGCTTGGATGTGTACTGCCATTCCGGTGTATGCTCCCATCTAGAATCAAAAAAGTCAACGCAGAACTTGAGAAGAGCAAGGCAGTTTATATGGATATGCGAGTGAAGAAAGGGCATTCGTCATGAGGCATGAAAGTATGTGGCAGGGCCATGGGAGGCTAAGGGTTACTAACAGGTGCTTGGTCAGACAGCTGCTGTGCTTATAGCCTTTGCCGCATTTTTCACATCTCAGTTCGCTACCACTTCGCTTGCCGTCGCCCTTGGACAGGCGAGAGCCCTCGCTCGCGCGACGGTTCCGCGACTTTGCATTTGCCTTGTCCTGCTCCAACATGGTTGCGAGCGTGGGTCCGTCGGTGAGAGCCTCACTCTTGGCAGCACTGCCGTAACTGCTGGCACCGAACTGCGCGCCATGAGCGGGCACACTCGAGGCCATGCTCGAGGCCATTGCCATGCTGGGCCCCCTGAACTGCGATGCGGGTTTGGAGGAGCGGCGCGGACCGCTGCTGCTGCCGCTACTACTGGCGCCCTCGAGCGGAGCCCCGGACATGCCCTTGGCCGCCGCAGCGATGGCAGCGATGTTTGTGACGGGCGTCTGGCTCATGCTTTTCCTGCGCGTTACGCGATGTGCCGGGTGGAGGTTGGCGGCGGATATGGACTGCGAGTGGGTTCGGTTCTTGGGGAGCGAGCCGGCCATGGTGCTGGATGAGTGCCGTTGTTGGCTGGCGGGTCGGACGTTGATGGGTTCCTGGATAGGGGGCAGCCGGTCAGTGCAAGTGCTTAGGGAGCAATGGCAGCGGGAAGCAGTAGAGGTAGGTACCTTGTGTACGGTCATGTTGGGTCCCCCCCCAAAAAAAGTTGCCAGTAGTTTGGTGTTTGCTTTGTTCGTCCGGCTTCGTCAGCAGGGCCGAGCAATTGTCGCACCGTGTCCGAAGTGTCGGGGCTACAATGGGCGATGCGGCTGAAACGGGCTTGTTGAGACAATGCAGGGCAGCGCAGGGAGCCAGTGTGTGGGAATATTTAACAAGAAATGTGTGCGGAAGGCGTGTGCTAGGTGAAGGAGGCGTTTATCCAAAAATACGGCGTGTGGACAGTTCGCGGAATGCTATTCGACAAGTGGGGTGACGCCCGAGCTCCTGATATGGAGTTACTACTGTATCCGACGGGGAGTCTCGATTGCACAGCCTGGGAAATGTGGCCGGGCCTGGTGAATAACAACGCACTGCTGCTTCGCACGACGAGGAGGGCGGGAGCAAGGGGGTGGATTGATTACATGAAGAGGGAGGGGAAAAAATAAGGGATGTCAGACTGTCACAGCAATTCCAGACGCAGCAACTTTTTTATTATTTGGTCGCAAACATGGCACGCGGCATCTGGGGTCAGCCGGACGCTCCCATCCCACAAGCCGACCAACGTGACTGATAAGTAGGTAGGCCCCGGCGAAGGCGCCCTCCCAAGTTCCCGCCCATGCAGTGGCTGGAAGCGAGCAGGCAAGCCCCCTTTGGCCCTCTGGACCGCACTGCTTTGGATTAAAGGCTGCAAAGGCCCTGGGGGGATCTGGGATGCGGCATTTCCCCGCGCGCACTGGATGCGTGTTTCAGCGGACAGACACACGCGTCTAGGAGCGGCCCTTGGGCCCAGGGCAGAAGGGTGCCGGATGCTGTGGTGCGCTGCGCTGCGCTGCGCTGCTCGCTGGCCCGGCGGTGCCAAATCCAAACGAAGGAAACTTTTTTTGTGCGTGTTCCTGGCCCAAGGGCGGGTTTGTCAAAGGGGACCATAGCTAGTGCGCCTTCTAGAGTGCATCCCCGCTTGGGTGATTCGAGCATGGATTCACGTCAGGCTGGCTAGGCCTGGAGTGGACAACGCCGATCGCCAGGCGCATGCTGGCTACTAATCGCAGAGGGGAGAAGGGCAGAGGGGAGACGCACTTTGCCATGGCCGCGCTTGGTCCATGCCGGCTCGGGCGGATCAAGGACACGGGGAACCGAGCGCTTGTCTGGAGACGGCCACGGCCACAACAGCCCAGCCGATCGCTGCTGTGTCTGGCCGTGGTGCCCTCAGCGCCGACATGGCCGCCTGCCAACAGGCGTTTGCGCCATCTGCATCCTCTGTAGTGGCCGTCCAGCCAGCAGGCCATGGTTGTCGTCCTCTCTGCCCATTGCAACACACAGTCGTGGTCAGCCTGGCCAGCCTGACGAGCCTGACGCCCCCCTTCCCCCCTTCCCCCTTCCCCCTCCCCCCCTGCCCTCGGAACGCGAGACCGGCGCTTGGCGTCATCGCGATCGGTCGCACGCCTGGCGTCTGTGCTGCTATTATCGCGCGAGCCATCGCCCCGTCCTGCCATTCGCTGCGGTGGAGCCTCTGCCTGTTGGGCCATGCCGCATCTGCACCACACAATCACCGCCACATGACGGCCGGCCTGTGGTGCCCTTCTGGACCCCATCAGCATCTCGACACTTTGCCCATGGAGCACTGCACACACACACATGCACGCAATACTTCTTACTCATCTACATACGCAATTGCCTGCATACCTGCATCCTCAATTACCACCACATGCACACTCTCTCTCCATACACCTGTCAAGCCATCGTCTTCGCTCCGGTCACCGCGGTGCCTGGTTTACACACGTAGTCGCTCCCATGTCCATGTGGGCGTGCTACGCTGCACCCAATGACAGCCCTTGGTCGAGGAGCCGGTTGGCAGCATGGCGGTGGGGTGCACTGCGCTCTGGAGTCGCCATCCACGACCTTCCGGTGTGGTGTCTTCATTCCATGTAGGGTATGCAGATGCAGATGCAGATGCAGGAGAGCATTCAATTGCGCCTGCCGGTTCGGGAGTCCCGTGGCTCTGGGTACTTGAGGGGTCAAAGACGCCACATTGCCGCCCGCACGCCTGCCATTGGCACTGTGACAAGTCTAGTACAATTGGCCTCCATCCATCGCCCTCTTCACTGTCTACAATATTTCTCCGTCTCCTGCCAAACATTTTTGTTACAGCCCGGTAGATGACGGCTCAGGGGGCCTCAATCAGCACGCAACTCGCTTGCACGTGCGCTCGCTGACTCAGACACTTGTCCAAAAGCATCCCCTGCGAAGCCCACTTTGGCCATGGTCACGCTCGGCACACCAAACCGCGTAGGGTTTCATACTACCGACCGACGTGACGTCATTCGCGATGGCTGTACAAAATAATTTCATCCTGCAGCATCGCCCGATGCACATGTTGCATTCCGTAGATTTTTCCATGACGTGGGCTCCTTCGGCCCGTTGTAATGCCAGAAGATGCTGGTAACCAGTGACTAAGCGATGAACAATCACCAACCGCTTCTCGTCTTCCTTGCTCCCACAAACAACAACAATCCAGTTTCACGCCTCCCACAATCCAAGAGTCGGCCCTTCGAAAAGAAAAAAATGTTGTTGAGCACCAAGCGCATAGTTGCCCAAAAGTCCCCACTTGAGGTGTTGGCTGCGACTTTTTTTTTCGAAGATCGGTATGCGTTGTCGCCAACGACGCCTCATGCTAGGACAGACAGAGTTGCGGTCTGTCTTTTTTGCACAAGTGCCTCAGACCGCGGGAATGAGCAATGTTAGTACTAGTAGTAACCGAACTACTTAACCTCGAAATGCTGGTCCGGTGCTTCTTGCTGTAAAAAGTACAAACAGGAAACAGGATTTCACAGTACTCTACTGCATGGTCCCAAAGTCCTTGGTGCAGTGTAGTACTCTCTACCCATACCTTCTGTCCAAATCATCTCCGCCACTTTTCACTGGTTGTGCAATTGAGTGATTTTCTAGAGGCTTGTCTAAGCCGTCAAGTGAGAGGCAGGAACTTCCGATGCTGACGCAGCTTGCGCGGCAGGTTGGGCAGGTCATTTAACATCATCTGACTGCATCAAGATTTGTTCAGTCAGTGCCTCGAACATCAATGTTACTCTCTATGAACAAATGGCCTGGTCATGGTTTTGTACCCTATCGATAACAGATGGCTGTGGGATGACTTCTGACAAGCGTGCAGCACAAGAGAATACTCCAACTTCTTTGTGGTCTTACAGTCAGCCTCTGATATGCAGAATCAATCAGAGCATACCATGAAATGACTCTCTTGGGTAAGTCGCTACGGATAGTAAATGCAATTTGTGTAACCAATATGCCTGCAAGGATGTTTGTGTACGTAGTACAAAGACATCGGAAACGATACCCATCTTAGTCAGCAGCTCACGTGCTTGACGTTCGTCATTGTGCTCGGCAACCTCAAACCGTCCACCAGCAACATCACTGCCTGGACCCAAACTGCATCCCCACATCGCGCACGATACTGGAACATTGAGATACATCTCTCAACGATCAGCCGCACCTATATACAGCCCGCAAGTTCCAAATCGCATCATCTCACGCATCGACGATGGCGGACGCATCCGCGCAACCTAAGCCAAGCAGCAGTGTCAAGCTTGTGCTGCTAGGAGAGGCGGCTGTGGGAAAGGTGCGCGATGTCAATACGTCAGTTTTGAACATGAACTGACTTCGATGCTAGTCTTCCCTTGTTATGCGCTTCGTGAACAATGACTTCCAAGAAAACAAAGAGCCAACTATCGGAGGTATGGACACAGCCACCCTACTGATCCCATTCTCAAGCGGCGCCTTGAGGCTAACATGACTCCTGACAGCTGCTTTCCTCACGCAGAAGTGTAATCTACCGAGCCGTACCATCAAGTTCGAGATCTGGGATACCGCAGGCCAGGAACGTTTTGCCTCGCTTGCACCCATGTACTATCGCAATGCGCAAGCCGCCCTCGTCGTGTACGACATCACCAAGCCCTCATCTCTCACAAAAGCTCAACACTGGGTTGCCGAACTGCATCGTCAAGCCTCGCCCGGCATCGTCATTGCGCTTGTAGGAAACAAATTCGATCTTGCCACTGCTGGTGACGAGGACAGGCCAGAGGATGCGGATGCTGCGCCTGCAGCCGAGGGAGAGGAAGAGCAGGCACAAGACGACCAAGACTCCAGGAGAGTGCCCAGCAAGACTGCAAAGGCATATGCGGATGAAGAGAGTTTATTGTTCTTCGAGACGAGTGCAAAGACTGGCCACAACGTTGCTGAGGTATTCACTGCCATCGCAAACGCAATTCCAGAGGCGAGTTTGAAGGGACCACGCCACGTCGGCGGCCAAACCAACCTAGCTAGGCAAGATGCTGACAGGGTAAACTTGGGCAGCGCGCAGCCACAGGGTCCCAAAGAGGGCTGTGCGTGCTGATATGCTTTTTGGACAATGGGCTTCAATTACATATTAATGGGCGGAAACACTGGAGATAAAGATTGCCAGAGTGTTGATCGCAGATTTATGACAATATTTTTTTCTCTTTCTTACCCCTGCCAGGCGTTGAACGAGGAGAAGCGTAGTACTCTTTTGCTTGTCAATAATATTGTTTAGCAATGCGTTGAAGACTATTTGCTTGATTATGAGGAATTGCGCTAAAGATATCTAGGCTCTATGGAGCACTGCAGATGCAGGGATGTCCAACAACGGGAATGCCATTGTGTACTTGTACTACGCAGCATGCCTCGAAGATTACTAGTACTTTGTCCTCCCTCTGAACATAAGCGGTTATACTTGATTGGTAATATCATGTCTAGGATATGAAAATTAAGTACTTTGTTGATTGATGGTTCTCGGTCTTAAAAGTTGTTTCTCTATCAACACTATGTGGTACGTAGATATGCTTTGGAATAGCAGGCATCTTATCGGAGAGACTGGTGAGGAAGTGGACTCCAAGTAGGAAGGATGTGATCTTGTGAACGTATGTGTTTAAGACATCTCACATCAGCCTCAATGGCTTATAGACAAGAACACTGTAGGAGATGGTCTCACGATTTCCATACTCAAGAAATGCTGGGACCATATGGTAAATGGGGTAGTGTCCATAGGTACCTAGCTCCTACTGCAAACAACCTCATTATTCAGATTCCCGGGAACCTGCGGGATACATGTATCGCAAAGAGCAGCCAGGTCTTCCTCGGGATGAAAACACAGTCGTCTTACTTGAATCTGGTGGCATCCCAACCTGTTTACATACAAGTGACAAAAGTAGAGCCTCTGCAAGCGCCACCAATGATTGCGGGGCTGCTGCGCACAAATCTGACGCTAACCTTTTTTCCCCAATCACCTATACTTCTCACTACTCATTCGCCTTTTCGGAACTATCGTGTTTGACTCACCATACATCACTCATCTCGACTCAGAGTGTTGCCTAACGTAATCCTGGATATATCTTGTCAACTTGTCCCCGCATTCGTCAAAATTCGCCCCGCAAATATTTCGCGCATCTTCAGCAGGACTATCACGAACATGGCCAGAGGGGGTCGTGGCGGCGGCAGTCGCAATCCGGCCAATCAGCCAAGAGAAGTGCAGGTTTCAAAGAAGATAAGCTGGTTACTCAGACATGGAGCTGACCAGGAGGGACTGAAATTAGGAAAGGGTGGCTATGTCAATGTCCAAGATGCGGTAAGTGTGTAATTGCAGTGTACATAAACCAAAGTCATCGGGAACAAAAAAAAAAGAGCCAGAATTTGGAAATCCCTTTTTGAGAATCGTAGTCAGATGGATCCGTTTTCATTGGCTTTTTTTTTGGCAAGCAGCAAAAAATTAACAGTCCACAGCTCAACACCAAGGCTCTTCAAAGCCTCAAAATCACCTTTGCAGAAGTCCGTGACGCAGTCGCAAACAACGAGAAACAGCGCTTCTCCATGATTCCAGTCTCTTCACTTGACAAGGAATCATCTGAAGTGCCTGTATCAGAGCAACTGGAAAGCATACAGGAATCAGACGATCCTGCAGACTACGTCATCCGCGCGAACCAAGGTCACTCGATCAAGGTCGACAACGAAGGCCTCCTCGTCCCCATCTCCGCCGAAGCCGGAAACGTGCCCGAGACAGTCGTCCACGGCACCGACGAGCGCGCCTGGAACCTCATCCTCAAGAGCGGCGGTCTCCGTCCCATGGGGAGAAACCACATCCACTTTGCGTCTGGACTGCCCGCTGGATTCAGATCCCTCGACTCGACGTCTGCATCTGCGGACGCTGCGCCCGTTATATCCGGTATGCGCAAGAGTTCGACGATTCTGGTCTACGTTGATATCGATGCTGCGCTTGCTGCTGGTATCAAGTTTTTCATCTCGGAGAATGGTGTCATTTTGACAGAGGGCAATGAGCAGGGCTTTTTGCCGTATACCTTTTTCAAGCGCGTCGAGAGTAGGAAGAAGGATGGGGGTGTTCTGATGAGCGATGGCAAGTTGCCTGAAGGTGTGGCTGTTGATGTTGAAGAGTGGGAAAAGGAAGTTGGGCAAGCGAAGAAAGGCAGAGGGGGTGGTGGTCGAGGTGGTCGGGGTGGCGGTGGAAGAGGAGGTAAAGCAAGAGCAGGAAACAATTCAAGAGACACGACGAGTAATGCATAAATTTTTCATTGATTAAAGTATCAGAAAATAAAAATGAATATATAGTGCAAATTTTTTTCATGTTCATAAATACTGATTACACAGTTAAAAAAAAATAGGTATATCGCAGAGCATCCTTTTCCAGAAAGCATTTTTCTTTTCTGTACCGAGCAATCTTCCCCCAAGTCTATATATCGTACACAAGGAAAGAGGTAAAAAAAAAAAAAGAAAGTGTGTAGAAGTTGTTTGTAGAAAGTGTGTGTAGAAAGTATGTGCGACGAAGAGGAATGAAGAAAGGTATAAAGGTTCTGTTTGAAAGAGAAGAAGAAAGAGAAGAGGAATAATGTAAAGGAAGGATGAAGAAGAAGAAAAAAAAAAGGAGAAGTCATGTAGGAAAAAAATGAGTGGATGATCAAACATCTTGCTGCGGTCGTCCCTGTGCCGCGCTCTTCTCACCAAAGTAATCCCTCGCCACGACGCCCTCAGTCCTCAGCACATGGCTGGTAGGCCTCGAGTCCTGACGGAGGCCAGGGGACATGATGGGCTGGGGGGCAACAACACCTTCGTGCGAGTTCCTCGCGGTATCCAAGTCATCATCCTGCTCCTCAACACTGGGGCGACCACCAACGGTGCGCACAGTAAGGCGACGACCTAGACCACCTTGCTTGGAAGCCTGGTCTTCCTCAAGGCGAATGACGACCTCGACGGCCTTTTCGTCCTCGATGACCTTGGGGTGGCGCTTAGCGAAGTAGCGCGCGTACTTGTACAGTGACCAGTAGCAGCTTGCGACGTTGACGAAAGTGAGGACGATCTTGTAGGGCAGGTAGTAGACGTAGAGGAGAACCCAGCCGACGCGCTCGTTCTTGCGGCGGAGATGTACTTCGTTGAAGATGATGACGTTGATGGCGTACATGACGATTGTGGCGGCGAGAAGATAACCACAAAAGTCGGGGCGGACGATGAAGGAGATGGGCAGGATGAAGGGAGTGAGGAGGTAAAGGAGAGTTTCGTAGACCTAGACGTGTGTATGTTAATATATGTGAAGGGATGCGATGTAGCGAAGGTATATGTGCTTACCTCTTGGAAGACAAAGATCTTAGCGCCAATCTCCCACCAGCCGAGCTTCCAGTCGCAGAGGATGTAGGCCATGTTGTAGTACATGCCGTTGACGAAGAAGAAGTTCCAGCGCTTGAAACGTTGAGAGAAGATGGTCATTTCACCAAAGCCACCGCGAGAGCCGCCGCCAGCGAAGAAGACGGCAGTGGGGGTCTCGGTCTCGACGAAAACCTGCGAGCACATCTTGATGCGCGAACCAAGCTGGCGGGCGACGTGACCGAAGAACCAATCCTCTGATACACTGAAACCGGGGTGCTCGTGGAAAGTCTTGATGAGGAGTTCGCGGTCCCAGAGGGAGATGGCGCCGTGGGGGAAGGTAGCAGAACCGATCTTGCCGGCAAATTCACGCTGGATACCACTAAGCTTGTACTCAAGATCCTGGGCTTGTTGGCAAAGGTTTCCCTTGGACCCATTAGGCCCGACGGATTTGATGGTGTAACCAATGCACTTGACTTTGTCAGTCATGCGGTCAGTGACGATGGGGAAGTTATCGGGAAGGGCGCAGTCATCGTCGATGAGCAAGACGTTCTTGAACCCTTTTGCGGCGTAGCAGCCAACGAACTGAGCAACAATCTTTGATCCGATGGGCGACCAGATGTGGTTGACTCCGTAAGGGCGGCAGACCTCTTCTGTGTTGTCGAGTGGCGTGGGACTGTTTCCGTTGGCAATGACGAAGATGTGGGATGCAGGGAAGATCTTCAAGGCAGCTTCGAGAGTGTTGGCAATGAGCCCGGCGGACTTGTAGCAAGGGATCATGAGACAAGTGTCATCAACAGTGGATGGATACTTGGTTTCTGTGGTGTAGTCGGCAGGTGGAGGGTCCTTTTCGAAGAGGATAAGAAGAGGAGCAAAGGCGTAGCTGTGGAGAGATTAGCAAAAGCCCAAAGTTGTCTACAAGGACCAACTTACAATAGCGCAATACCCAGAGTGATACCGAATCCACCAGGAAGGACAAACTTGGTTTGGACAACCCAGTACATCCACCAGACCGCACCCTTCCAGAGCGGCATACCAATAAGCACAAAGTATATGAAGAGGATCATAACGAGATACAAGCTGTACTCGAAAGTGTTTTGTGCCCATGGCTTGCGCTGGATCTCGATACCCTTCTGCTTGGCCTTCTCGTAGGTTCCGAACAACTCACTCCGTTGGAAGTAAGATGCGTTGGTCATGCGACGTTGCAAAGAGCCAGGAATGATGCCATCGACCACTGACTGCAGAGTGTTCTTGCGCTTGTGCTTAGCATGATGTACTGGTTCAGGTTGCTTGGGTGGCGCATCAAACGACCCACGAGGCGTGTTGTTTTCTGTTGCGAAAGGATCGCTCTTGACCGAGCTTGGCTTTGAAGCAAAGGGGTTGTCGTTGGAATAGGTCGATGATATGCTAGCTCTCCTCTCAAAGTTGGGTGATGGTGCTCGGCTTTCCCGAGGAGTAGTAGTCAGAACATCGCTTGAGCCAGGTACATAGGAGAGGGTTCGCTGAGCCCTTGTGCTTTCTTCGTCAGGTGAGGGTAGTGTGTATCGTGAAGTTCTGTTGTTGTCGAAGGGACTGGCGTTAGAGAACCGAACACTTCTTCTTCGTTCGCTTTCGCTTCGTGTGCGTCCGGCATCGGTAGAATCCTGAGTACCATTCCGTTGTAAACCCCTCGAGCGTTGGTTGCTGTTTTGTCGAATAGCTGATCGTTGAGAGCTGTTTTTTCGAAGGGCGGACCGTTGAGTGTCATTTCGACGAATAGTTCCTACCCCTGCGTCGAGGAAAGGGTTCTCTTGTATAGGCTCCCATGCAGCAGTATGGGTGGCGGTGTTGTCCCGCTTGGATCCAAGATTGCCAGTGGCACGTAGGAGATGAGCGGGAACCGCAACATCCTGGGATTGGGAAGGCATGATCTCACTGGACCGCCGGCCTTGTCCAGGGAAGTATTCTGGTCTCCGAGACGAAGTGTCGAAAGGAGACACCATTGTGAAGAGTAGGGTAGAATGTACTGAAGGATATTAAGCCTTGAGTGTAGTTATACCTGGGCGATGGTGAAGATGATGAACCCCATTATCAGCGGGGGCCATACTCCAGATCTTGTACTTTTCGCACCTTCGGGCGGGTAGTCGGATGCCCTCATAGCGCCATCAGGATCTGGAATCACCAAAGCGTGCTAATGGCCCACATCTCACGAAGTGTGAGCACCCCAGCGTCGATCGAGACGGGCTGCTTCGCCCATACTCTAGAATTGGCTGGCTTGTGCGCCACAGACGAGGTCTACTCTGACGTTCACGGCTGAGCCTGGACCAAAGAAGTACCCACGTTGCTTAATAGTGACCCAGACGAGTTAGCTCCCGTCAAATCTTAGCCTGGGGCAAAATTCATATGTCGAGATCTGAACCGGTTCGAACGACGGCGGCCAAGCTAGTTGGATCGTACTAAGTCAATCATTGAGCCACACCATCATCATTGCGTGGATGATTGTGTACACATCAACCTAACAGGAAAGCATCACGTCAAGTTGTCTTGGGATGTGCAGTTGCAAGCCGTATGCTTTCTCAACACGTAAGACGAGAGTTTTCGGGAGCCTGGGCATTATTTCTGCAGGGCCCTCCGATACTTACATGCATACGGCAGTCTAGTAAGACATGAAACATCCACAATGATTCTGACAGATCGACAGGGGCCCACGAAAAAGCCCAGTTAACGGAGAAATCCTGACCAGGGGTAGCTGACGGAGAAGGTCATGTCCCGATTTCTGGGATTTGAAAGGGCAGTTCATGGCGTAGCCGTGTGCATGGGCCTGGGACACAGCCACATGGACCTGCATGCCTTCGGGAGCTACAAGTAAACCATTTTGGCTTGAACCAAGGAAAAAGTAGGGGTTTGAGACGCCGGCCATGGCGGCTGAGAAGGCCGTCTAGTGTTGATGGGGGGTGAACAAGTAGTTTGTAATTGATATGCTTAGCGTGAATCGCGATCGAAATTGAGGGTGTGATTACTAGGCAAGAGAGCCCCTGCAAATTGTTGCTGATGGAGAATAGCGCTGGAAAATATTTTTCTCCCATGCTCCGAGAGTGCATGGGATTCCTGTGATACATGCACGGGGTGCTATGATGACACGTGGGGTCCGTATTATTGCACTGCAGGACTTGAGCACCCTTGCGCAGGTACTTCGGAGAGTACTTTTTGGGTCGAGAAACACCGAACTCGACCGAACATCGTCGGTTCGGTGGCAAAGCGCATTAGGCCGTGGGTGTAAAGTAGAGCGACTACAAAGGTACTTCCAGATCGCAGATGCGCGCCCCAAAACCGGCGGTGCCTTCTTTGTTTTTGTGGTCGACGCTAGGTCCTGTAGCGCTGCGTCCTAAGGTCGGCGCCGCTACAGTGACGTCCCTTTCCGTGGAGACGTTTAACTCTCATTACATGTTGGCCCTCCCCACTTCCCTGCCAAAAGAAAAATAATAGAGAAGCAACACTTGGCAGGACCACAGCGTTGTTGGTGAAACTGAGCAGGATCAGTATGTTTATGAGGTTGAGTTGCACGTCGCTAAGAAAACGCCGTTCCCGCCGGCCCGTCAGGTGAGCCGCCGTAAGGCGTACTAAGAATCGAGTAATTACGTCAGCCCCACCTTAGATGAAAGAGGCTTTGCTGGGCGTTTGAGGTACAACAACTGTAGCCTCCATTCGCCCTAGATTTTTTTTCTAGCAATTACCACGAAATGAGCGCCTACGCCTCGCAGTACCCGCCGGCTATTCCGATTGATCCTTCATACAAGGAGTTTTTCCAGACCTTTTACGCCACATCCGACACTCCAGAGGCGCACGAAGACTACGTCAAATACTTTACGAAGGATGCAACACTAGTCATGGCTTCCAAAATAGCAGTAGGCCGAGATGGTTTGTCGCGCGTTGCTTTTTTCATCTAGCCTCCACTCCATACCTGCCATAGTCCTTTACTCTCTGGAACCGCAACGGTTGATTCGTCCCGATGGGCTGACTCTTGGCTCCAGAGATCCTAGCCTTGCGCAAAGCCATGTGGGAAACGGTCTCCAGCAGGGCGCACGCACCACTGAAGATATTTCCGTTTGGTCCAAACGCTAACGAAGTCATGTTGTACGGAACGGTAAAATACGGCCTTAAGGCAGGGGGGGAGTCAAGTAAAGACTGGGCTGCAAGGGCGCACCTCGTCAAGGAAGGAGACGGCAAAGTGATGATGAACTTCTATCAAGTGTATCTGGTACGACATTCAGCCTCCACACGCTCTCGCTCAGAAGATTTTGAGCTAACAAACGGATCAAGGATACAGCAGCATAGGCCAAGTAGAGTGTTGATCTTAGGTAAATCAAAGCATTGGCTCGTGGAGCTATTGACGTATGTGGTAACATTCGCTGTACACACGGAGCTTGTAAGCATCATATCCGATGCTACTGCTACCTACCATGACATTGTCGTCTCCGAATGAAGTGGGTATGGGGGATGTTCCAACTCCGGAATCAAACTGAACAGGTAACCAGTTCGCCGTCTTCCGAGACAATGATGGGTCTGTCGGTATACTTAAACTGGAGACAACCACATGGTTCTTCGGGTGGCCCGGCTTCTGTTGACGGTAATTCAGGCCGACAATATCTTGAACAGATGCTGACCGCGCCGCATGTCATGTTGATGCAAGAGCACCTCCATGTTCAGTTACCTCCCACTGATCCCTACCCACTATAAACTTTATTGTATACCGTATTCAGCGGAATGCCTGTGATGCCTGGGACGGGACAATTGATTACTGTCGGCTTCCGCTGAATCACATCCGTGATCACCAACATTGGCAGTCGGTAATTTTCTATGAGCTAAATGTCATACCGCCTCCGCGGAAATACGAGAATACTGAGGGTAGCCTTGCTATGATAGGGCTTGGTACAGAGTATGCCACACGAAGACCCTCTGCGACTGATGATGACGGTTCAACTTGCCACACTAACCATATCTAGCAAAGAGTTGCTCATCTGCTAAGCTGACAATGAAATAACTTTCCCAATGAAATGTATGCGATTCCGAACACGGAGGTATAGCTACGTATCGCACATTTAACATTTTTGGTACCCTTTTGCATCGTAAACCTAAAATCCAATCTGGAGCATCGCTACCATCACACCACATCACCCTCCGCACAGATCTGAGTGCTCAGTGCCAGAACTCGGCCCTTTCGTTACCGGTGAAATTTCTATTCCAAGGCCTTGGATATTTTGGGTGGATATCGTTAAAGGGGTAGAGCTTTGACATGACTCGCGAACAGACCTGGATCTCGGAACATCGGGCTACCAATCGCAATAGCCTTACATCCAGACACTGTTGGCCAACTCCGCGTACCATACCGTCTCATTGAAACCCGAATACCACACGCGCGATCACTGAGTACCAAGCAATCTGGACCCTTGTGCAAAAAAAGCAAACACAGATCTAGGGTTGTTTCTCGGTTTCGCACGCCACTTACGGACTGGGCGCTAACGCTAAAAAGGATGTTTCATAATCTGTCAGCGTCATCCATGGTTCGCGTGGTGTGACTGGCGCTAGTTTACTTTTGGCAGCGGACTTGTAACGGAGTTGCGGCCAACCAACAGGACCTTACATTAGCAAGGGATGTCACCGCGGTCCGAAGATTTCCATCCTTTTGTCTGCACCTACATATTTTGACCAAATCCAAAAAAAATCATTAGTAAGCAAACAACGCCCGGCTAGCTCAATCGGTAGAGCGTGAGACTCTTAGCTTTCACGTCCTGATCAGACTCGATTGGTTATCTCAAGGTTGTGGGTTCGACCCCCACGTCGGGCTCGAGATCTTTCTTTTTTGCTTCTGCCGCGGACCTGTATGCATCATTGTCATGCAGGGCAAGATGGCTTGTCGAGAGATTTGTAAATCTTTTTGCCCTGCGGGTACGGTACCATTTGTCGTCATGCAGGGTAAGATGGCTTGAGGCTATGTATGTAAATCTTTTGTACCCCGCAGATGATCTCTTGCTTGCCTTACCCGCGTCGGCGAACAAAGAAAGGCAAGTTTCTTGAGCTTCTGAAAGATGTCACTAGTATAGCGACATGGATCGTACGTCAGGGTATACCTACATAGGTGGCGCCTTTCATAGGCGGAACCACGTCACTGCGTGATTTTTAGCCAACTTTATGGGCATCACTGATGTGTTAGCTGAATCTTGAAGACACGTCTTTTGCACACACTGTTGTTCTTATTCAAGCACAGTATCTTCTTTACAGAATCGTTGTGTGTGCTGTGTACCCATGAATCGGTGCTGCCAGAGTGTCTGCATATTTAAGAACTAGACTGCAAAGCACGGGCTGTTTGACACTAGGAAGTAACAGCGAAAACTTTATCTATTTTAGTGACGTGCTATTGAACCTGAGTTTCAGGTACCAACACTGACATTGACATTCCACTGCGTGATGTAACTGTACAATCTTCTTTGCGCATCTGCATTACCTATTTATATTTTCTTACTCGTCTCTAGTCCAAAGCTATATGCCTAGCTGATATCAATGCACGTAAAAAAAATCGTATTACGAAACAACAAACCTGAGCACCTGCAGATTCTCAAAGCCAATACCATGGAAAGTATCGTTGTGAGTTCTCACTCGTTCAACAGTAATGAACAACGTAGGCATAACAGAAAGCTTTGCTCAGAACAGTTTTTTCTGTACATACTTTTCGGAGCAAATAGCCAACCTTAAGCTTCGGCTGGAACCTTGACTGTAGATACCACGACACGCGTATACATTTCATGCTATAGATACAAAATCAGTCAGATCATCTGCAAAAACCACCTGTCGTATCAGCGTACATGGCGCTGACAACCGTATCCAGAAAACTTTCTCTATGCAGCTGCACATTCAACGTAAGCTTATGTAAGTCGCAGAATATCAGCAAACTCAAGAGGGCAGACTTTCCGTTCAATAATTTCCCGAAGACCACTTTTTTCTATATAAAGAGCGCTTCGATTTTTCTTCCTCCTCGCCATTCAAAAAACATACCAAACTCAAACCTCTCTATATTTCTAATAAAATGGATCTTGTATTTGTACTGCTAACACCGCAGTAGAGATCTTCTAAGTTGTGGTGCTAAAAAAGTTTTCTTGAAACTGGTCTTTCGTTACGTGATTACTGTAAATCCTAAGAGAATTTCCTATATCTACCCTCCCTTCGGACGGCTAATTAATAGTTAACACAAGGCTGTTTAAATGAAATGAGCGTGATTTAGAGCTGTAGGTCAAGAAAATCGGGAAAGTAATAATTGTTAGGTCTACTGCCGTAGAAACCGGATCTTCAAATCCACTGTCCTTGGCTCACTACCTCCGTAATCTCCAATATATTCACTGTACGAGTTTACATGCAAGACTCTTAGTTATATCTGCTTCGGAAAAAAGCACGCGTACTAGACGCCCTTCGCTACGGCCAGGCCTCTTTTTTGTAGATGTGTGACTTGACTTTTTCTTCCTCTCTGTTTGCTATATAGCGTCTTAGATCAATTATGTCAGAGAAGAATGGCAGGCCACACAGCTTAACCTGCCGGAATCGGGTTATCGAAAAAATACCTTTGCAGTCAGAGTAAAATTTGCAGGTGTGGTGTTGGTAAAACGCCGGGTTGTTTGTTCGCGACGGGGAAAAAGGGAGGTATTGAATAGACAGGTTGTTAATAGTTAGATTGGGAGAAGTTGATTTCTTGGGTTGATTTCGTTGGTTTATTTGCTTGGATAGATTCAATCGATAGGAATATCTGTGTTGATTAGGCACAATATAGTATCTCGGATTGATTGCTTGATTACTTCTAAGTGTGTGCGCATGTGGGTATATCTAAATCCCAGAAGAGGACCATCTAGTACAATGGTGAACACCCCTCTCGTATAAGGGAGATAATTCAAATATGTTCTAGTCTACTGTTATCCGTGGGTGAATGTTAGACGAGAGATATGTAGTTAGTGGCAGAAAAGGGTTGAAATGATATTGCAAGCATTTTTTTGACTGCGTTGTTGAGAGTGATCAGTGTCTTATTCCTCATGCCTTTGGAGAGAAAACGTTAGAAATCATCACCTAAACATAGACTCGGGGATCGATACAAACTCATCAATTGAACATGCGACTCCTAAATCGGTCGTATTTACATATGACCCTAGATCATCTCTCACCGCCAACTCCTTACTAGACTCATATCTACTTATACAACAACAGTCCCCCAGCCCCTGCCCAAAGAACAACAGCCATGTTATCTACATATCCTTTGTCAAATCGTAAATCTTCTGAATCTCCTTAAGCTGACCCTCATGGTCAAAGTTGAGATCCTTCAGCATTCCATCATGGAACCCGAACACCCATCCATGCACAACGGGGAACTCATTCTCAGCCCAAGATTGTTGTACAGCAGCTGTCTTGATAATATTCCTGCACTGCTCATACACATTGAGCTCGACAAGCTTGTTATACTTGTCGTCCTCGGTTCCACCATTGGCAATGACATCGTCGAGCTCCTTTTGGTGCAGACGGTATACGTCGCGGATGTTTCGTAGCCAGGGGTTCAAGAGACCCATGTCCTTGGGGGTCATGGCGGCTTTGACACCACCGCAGCCGTAGTGGCCACAGACGACAATGTGCTTAACTTTGAGGTGGCGCACGGCGTAGTTTACGACGGACATGACGTTGAGATCGATGTTGCAAACGAGGTTGGCGATGTTGCGGTGGATGAACATCTCGCCGGGCTCGAGGCCAGTGATGGCTTCGGCTGGGATACGGGAGTCGGAGCAGCCTGGAGGAAGCGCGGTCAGTGATTGCTTCATTCGATTTGGTCTACAACTGAGTGTTTTGCAAGGCGACCCAGGCTATTGAGACCAGTTGGGTAGCCAGTTGATTGCCCAGCCGGCTCTCCGGAATGACTTTGGCTACTTCATACAAAGATTGACTCACCAATCCAAAGATACTCGGGAGCTTGACCCGCGCTCATATTTTCAAAGAACGCAGGGTTCTTCTTCTTCATCTCCTCGGCCCATTTCTTGTTGTTCTCAAAGATACGGTCATGGCTCTGCTGGAGGTACTTGCGAACCTCCTTTGAATCCTCTGTTCCAGTCATCCTGGGCCACGAATACTGTCGTTTGGTCTGGAGAGGCTGCGCGGAAGTAGTTGCTTGAAGTTTTGGGATGGATGATCCGGTATGACAGAATCGCGACGAAGTCCGACCAAGCAGTGCAGAGACTGGCGAAGGATTTAAAGGCAGAGGTGAGCTTGATAACAGACGCGCCGGAGAAGAGAGAAGCTGCCCCGCGGCAACTAGCTCTCGGAGGGCGTGGGGTAGCCGGTGCGGCATGACAAGAACCAAGATAGACAGCAAGTCCACAAATCGCCAATTCTTTTAGTAATTGTGCCGGCAGACTCGGTTCACAGAGAGGGAAGATGCGCGAAACAAAAAATATTTGTCGGGTTATTTTGTTGTTTGTTGCGCGCCGATTGGACGCTCTGACGTTGACGGATTGGGACATCGGTCCAAGATGGTGGGGAGCTTGTTGTAGATCGGTGGACGAGAGATCTAGCGAACGGATCTCATCCAGATTTCAAGACCCAGATTGGCCCAGGGTTCTTTCTGCGAAGCTTCAATATCCCTGTCTGCGACCATCAATATCGTTCATGCTACACAAAAAGTTCTTGAAGACACCAGACCAATGTCTCTGAATGACAACCAGCGCAGTCTCATCCTAAATCATGCCGATCGTCTGCTCACCACTCGGGCTTGGCCAAAGACGATCTGCCCTTCCGAGATCGCACGTGCATTGTCCGGCGCGGAGCTGGACACGTTGAACGCAACAACATGGAGAGACACTATGGACATTATACGACAGCTATTGTGGGAGAAACGAGCATCTGGCGAAGTTGAAGTTATGCAAAAAGGAGAAGTGGTGGCCGCAGAGAGCTTGGAGGATATCAGAGGTCCAATTCGAGTGAGATTGGCAAAGACACAAGTTAGTCGGGTATAGCGTAATAATATTCATGCTTACCACAACAATCTACGTCTGCTCAAGCTGTTGCTACGCTGCCAATGCTGCCAATGCTCCGACCAACGCCGAATGTCAACTCCGCCAACGCCCCGCAAATACATCAACTCCGGTGAACTCCAATCAATGCCCGCGATTACTCATTTCTCAGGATAGCTGGCCCCGCTGACGTCGAGACCCTGCCATTTCTCGTCCCAGCCCATTCCTGGATCTGTTGCATTACCCGCTTTGCCCTCCTCGGTCAGATTCTTGATATCACTCCAATACTCCAACTTCTTGCACTCGTTATCCGCTGCCTCGACGGCTTTGAGCAGGTTGTTGATTCGGCGTTCCTCGGCCTCACCTTCAGGCTTTCCGTCTTTTTCGTGTTGTTCGCGGTGTTCTTTTGCAGCATCAAAACGGTCCATCAGCGTCGAGAGAAGTTGGCGGCGTGAATTTTGGAAAATAAGCATGGACATGATTGCAGGAATCTGCATGTGTTAGTGTGATCGGATTCAAGAAACGCACGTGGGGAATGTGTACCTGTTCTGCAAGATAGTGTAATTCCTCACCCCCATCATTAATGAACTTGTGTATGTAAACAATCTTCTCGCGGTCGATTGCAGCAGCCTTCAGCTTCCTCATCAATGTGGCAATATCTCTGATCTCTTCGTCCAAACTAGTTTGAGAGCTGTCCAACAGACCGCTGCCAGTGCCAAATGTCGTGGATCGAGCCAAGGTTGTACCAATACTAAATTGCTCACCAAACATGCGTTCCTTGGCGTTTGCTCTGGTCTTGGGTGGCAGTCTCTGCTTAACACGTCTTCGCAACCAGCGTCGCCGGCGGACAAAGCTATGAAACCACGGATGGTTGCCATGCCACGCTGAGCCCTTGAACAAAAAATTGTATTGCCAGCCTTCCTCATCGACGTCCAAGCTCATGTCGACATACCAAGTTTTCCAGTCCCATACCCAGCTCGGGTCAGGCACCTGTGCGTTTGTGATGTTGACAGCCGAGGGCTTGAACTTGGCATCTTGCCAGGGCGCAGGATCGATTCTTAGGTTCCATAGCGCCTTGGAGGAGAAGAGCGGTATGCCGAACACGAACCAACCGCGCTGGTTTTCGTAGAGGATGTCGATGTGGGAGCTGGCGTTCGTGAGTTGCTGCTCGGATTGTGTGACGGTCGTCGAAGGCGTATTGTCGCCATTTGTGTGGTCGACGAGGCTTATTGGCTGGTCGGCCATGCTGTTGAGCTAGGTATGTGTAGGAAGGAGGTCGAAGGCGGACGCCGTTGCTATCGCCGAGACATGAGGTCGATGTGGTTTGACAGGCGCGCCACGCTGCGTCTGGAGCTCCGGAGAGTCTGATGATTTTTTACGAGGAAGCGAGGATCGATTCGTAGCGTATCGCTCGGGGTCGTGAACACGTTGCTGCGAAGGGTGCTAAGGTTGGTGTATAGGGGGTTCGTGGTTAGGACGATGCACGCACGCCCGAGGATTGTCAAACACCGCGCAACTAAATTGCTAGTCGCGCTAAAAGCTACGGAAAAACGGAGGTACGTGAGCAGAAGCAAAACTGCCGAATGAATGGCGTGTGGTTCCCAACAGTCATGATGCTTTTCGAGGAGTTCACTAGTTTGGCGATTTAGTTCGCACGCGTAGTTGGATCATCCAACTGCGCAGGAATTACGTCACACCAGCTGTGCTGCCTTGAAAGTCTTCCCCTCTTTCTTAACAGCGATGATTCTTCATTTTTGATTTGCAAGTTCGCACAATCTAATCCCTCTTCAAATCCAAAAACCTTTTTTTTTCAAAAAACAATCATCCCAGTCAACATGTCTCGCAAATTTCTGACCTACGGTGGTATTACTGCTCTTGGTGGAGCGACTTACTACCTCTACAGCGCTGGAGGCGACCCGAAGCTTGCCGAGAAGAAAGCAGAACGTGCGTCATTGAGCGTCGCTTTGAACAGAGCGCAAGCTGACTGATACATAGACGATGCGGCGACTGCTGCGCGCAGACTGAGAGGCGACTACCCTGGCCAGGACAAGGAAGCGAAGAAGGCAGCTGAGGAGGGTTACGAGGCAGTACGCGCTACCGCACAACAATACGTAAGTTTGGAATAGTCTTGCCTTGTTTGCAACATGCCCTAACTTCGACCAGGCCGACCAAGCCAAGGCGGAGGCGAACAGACTGGAGAAGAGGTTCGATGCTTACAGCGCCGACGCGAAAAAGCAGTACGAGCATGCAAAGGTGCTTGCTGAACAAGAGCTGCACCAAGCCGGCAAGCAGGTCAACGCAGCGGCAAACAAGTTTGATGCCGTCGTCGAGGACAAGGCGGCAAAGGCAACGGGCTGGTTCGGCGGCTGGTTTGGTGGAAGCAAGTAAAGTATGAGGCATGAGTGTGCTATTGGTGTGGTGATGGTAAGAGCAGAAGAGAGCAGAAGCATCCTTCTGACACTTTGCATGAGCATTGGAGTACATGGGCGTCAGTTCCTTCATCTCGGTAGCATAATGTAATACTCATACATATACCACTGTTGGTTTTTCCTGTCGTGTAGTGGTTCGCGTGTGGTACAAGAGACCAGCTGCATGGCGTTTGCATGCAAGTGCGGGATGATGAAGGAGAACATGATATCATTCGATAGTAGAGAATATTGCCTAACTCAGCGCGTCATTGTCTAGACGTGTATGGAGAAGAATGAATGGTGGACGCGCTGCCATAGGGCGGGGCAATTGCTCGTTTGGGTTTCAAATGGGTGGGGCCTTAGTTACGCGACGCGAACGCGCAACGCGTCAAGCGTGTCTCTCCTTCCTTCCTTTCCCTTCCCTGTTTTACATACCCCCTCTACCCATATACTGCACCCCATCTCCTTTACACCACAAAGCGACGCCCGCACGGCATTTTTCTTATCGACATCGATCCACGTATCTTATCGCCGTACCATTCTCACCTCTATCTTCAACAATGTCGCCCATTGCTCCTGGCCAGCTCCCGGCCGAGCTCGTCAACCTTCTCGCACTCCACTCGTCCTTTCTGACTGCCCTCTCACTACATTACGCGCACAATGGCGTCTCAACACCCGCAGATCTCCAAGCCTTGACTGCATCTACGACTCTGGTATGGCGCCAGCGCAAGGTTACTTACGATGACGTCCGGCTGCTCATCGGCATCCTCGATCACGGCCCTTCTGGCGCCAACAACCCCTACTACCTATCCGACTATGGCCATGGCAAGATTTGCATCGAGATTAAGGAAAACAGCCCAATGATGAACGGAATGACGCACATGAACGAACAAGGCCTGCAAGAAATGTTCAAGGAGGGCCTAGACACATTGTGGTCGCAATGGTGTGCATCGCAGAAGATGTCGGCTCGACCTATTGCCGTACCCAAACGCGGACGGGGACGCCCAAAGAAGACCGACGTCAAGCAAGCAACCATGGAGACTTTCCTCGACGACGCTTCCATCTCAAAATTCCTCAGCCAACTTCCCCTTGCCGAGATCACCACATGCGAATCGCTTATCGCACTTGCACCCTCACAAGAGAAAGGACGTAAGAGGCTGAGGGAGTTCAAGGAAAGCGTTCAGCAAGGACGTGCACAAAAGAAGACAAGGTCAGCGACAGACAAAGAAAACGAGTCTACTACAGGCCAAACCCAACAGACTCAACCTGCACAACCCAAAATCACCGAATTCGCTGCCGTTCGCAAAACCAATCTTCTCGACCGCATCCTCGCCAAACAAGAAGCCGCCAAAGCTGGACCCGCGGCCCCTAGTCCTGCCGAGCTCCAACGAAGAGCAGCACTGCAACGTACTCCAGAAGTTATTGGCGTCCTCTCCCTCCTTTGTGCCAGCAAACCTGGATCTCGTGTTTCTTTCTCTACTACCGCTCTTATACAGGCCCTGCGAGGCTCCATCCGAACTCCCATCTCAAAAGACGAGGCAATGAAGTGTGTGGAAGTGTTGGCGAACGAGGTTGCACCGGGATACGTCTCCCTTGTCAGCATGGGAGCCATGTCTAGTGTGGTCATCAACCAGATGATGAGGCCAACGGATATAAAGAGCAGGCTTATAGCGCTGGGCGCATAATCACCATATCTTCTTCTTACTTCATTTTTTGTATAACTACCGACTCACATTGCCAGCGAGCGATGCTTCAGCACTCTTCAGCGTTTTTCTTTTCGGCCTTTTCTTATACCAGCCTTTCTTCTAGCCGACCTGTTGAATACGGCATTATCCAGCATCCATGGGAGCGTTCTTGTTTGTATAATGAACTATGCCTTTAATTCACGTATCAAATATCATTAATGACACTCTTGTGTGTACCATGTCTCTGTATTTACTATATGCCCTGTATTCCCTGTGATGGAAATCGGACGAGGGACACACTCAAAACTCCCACGCCAATAACGTCAGGATTGCCAATCTCGAATTGGCAGCTTGCCAGCATACCTAGCTTGCTAGCGCCAACCCAAGTAAAAAGCCTTGCAACAGGAAAAAACCCCAGTCGCTTATCTAAACAGAGGTACCCACTTTCGTCGTCTTGTCAACATCCCAGCATCAACTACTCCAGCTTACATTCAATCTCCACACTACATCTTCCAATAACCCAATCCAAACACAACCATACATCCCAACTCATTCAATCACGGGAAAGAAAGCAAAAAAATGTCACCCTTCTCCCGCATGGCCCGCATGCTTCTGATCATGCACTCCCTCGTCAACATGGCCCTCGGCGCATACAGCTTCGTCAACACGCAAGAATACGCCGCTATAACCGGCGTAGAAGCTTCGGATCGGGCCTTGCAATCAATCGGTAAATCCACCCAATTTCCCTCCCTTTTCTTCATCCTACATACCAGTATTATCTACTTTGCTTTTGTCAAACAACCCCGTTGCTAACACTAATTCTGTGAAAAAAAAGGACTTGCTACTGTAGCAGTGGGATGGTACCAACTCATTTTCACGCTGCAGGGAAATAGGCTTATGATGGCATCTACGATACCGCTGAGATGCGGCTTTGCTGCTGTCATGGCAACGTGGGATAAGACGCCGCTGGTGCTATATGAGATTTGCGTAGTATGGTTTTGTTTGCTTGCGGTCTTTGCGTAGATTTTCTTTTTTTTCTTCATCATATCATCTATGTGTGGAATTAGATATTCCGACGGGTATGACATATCTTTCGGAGTGATATAGAAAAAAGTTTACGAGAATGACAAGAGAAAAAGAAGAAGGAGATTTATCTAACTCCACTTCACGCTTCCACCGGCTTTTTCTTCGAGACTCCATCCACCATATGTATCTACAAAGCCTTCTCGCGTTAGATACTCCTTGTGCTCCTCACTTCTCCACGCCAGCGTTGTGCCGAGCTTCCAGCTCGTGTCCAGCTTGTCCAGCACCAACTCTACAAGCTGCACGTTCTCGGGTTGCTGCACCTGAGGTTTCGCCAGGATAGCGGTGAGTTCCTCCTTTGTTGCCGCGCGGTGGAACGACGAGGCCGGGTCTGGGTGGTGGTACAGGGGGAGGAGGTGAGAGTAGTTGTGAGGGACGATGTCGTTGTATGCTAGAAATTGTGAGTGAAAGAAAAAAGCGAGATGAGGAAAAGGATACTTACGCTGTCGAGCACCCCAAATCAATCGCTCAATGGTATATCCCTCGTTGTTGATGACAAATATTACAGTCTTGCACTTTGCCTTGATCATGGTGCCAATCTCCTGGATTGTCAATGCCATGGATCCGTCGCCAGTAACCAGTATCGTCCTTCCCTTGTTACGCTTGTTCGCTGCCTCTAGCTCGCGCCTTGCCAAATCGGCGCCCAGCGTGGCTGCAGTCGCAAAACCAATGCTGCCGTAGTAGATTTGCGTTACGAGAGTAATGTCTTTGGGGAAGGTGATATCGCCGATTCCGGGGTTCGAGGTACCTGTTTCGCTGATGACGACGTCACCGGACTTAAGGAAGGCTTCTATCGTGGGCCAGAGCCAGGATTGCGTTAGGTGCTTGGCATCTGCATCCAGAGGGGTGCGTGGAGGGGGAAGCTGTGGCTTGGCTATTGAGTGTTTGGCTGGTGAGGGGAGAGAAGCAGATAGAGCGGCGAGGAGTGGTTGTATGGAGGTGGATGGATAAGACGTGCCCTTGACCTGAATTCTATTATTAGTACCAAAACACTAAATGCAAAAGCTAATGTTGGTAATTGGAGGAACTTACAAGAACATCGAAGGGGTTGATGTGGATCACTTTCCCTTCGTCCAACTGTCTCGAGAAACCAGCCGTGTTGGTGTCACATGGGACATATCCCAGCGTTATGACCAGATCAGCGGCTTTTGCGACTTCCTTGACACCTGGAGTACTAATTTCGCCATTCCATACGCCGACAAATGTCTCTTCGGTCTCGTCGACGATGCCTTTGCCCATGTTTGTCGAGAAGAACGGAACATTGAGCTTCCTGACTACCTCTTGAGCTTCTTTGATGGCACCGAACCGGTGCACAAGCGCATCTACTACGATGGTTGGTTGTTTGGCCTCAGCGATAGCACTGGTAATAGCATTGATTGCCTTTTCCTGTGCCTTCTCATCGACTTGTGGGGCCAGGTCGATTTTCTTGTCCAGTAAACTCTTGTCCACCAACTCGGCACTCAGATCCAATGGCAAAAAAATGTACACTGGCCCGCTCTTGATCACACACTCTCGGAGTACGCGGTCAATCTCGCTTGGCGCATTTTCAATGTCCCAGAGCTCTGCAGCGGCAAATCGTAGCCCCTCACTAGCCTTGTTGTATACTTGGTGATTTGGCTTCGTGCCAATGCTATGATGAATCATCATATGGCTCTTCTGCATCGCGCGCGTAGTTTGTCCTACAACATGTATGACCTTTACGTTCTCAGACATGCTGCCCGCAATACCATTCAGTGCGCTCAATTCACCGACACCATGAGTGGTGACGAAACATCCGGGCACGTTCTTGATGCGGGCATAGCCGTCTGCGGCATAAGATGCATTCAGCTCATTTTGGTTGCCAGTCCACTTCAGGCCATCGACGTGGAAAATATGGTCGAGAAATTGGAGGTTGAAGTCGCCTGGTACACCGAAGATCGTGTCAACACCGATTTGATGGATACGTTCCCACATGTAACGCCCGAGGGGGATTTTGTTTTCCGCCATGATGGGTAGGCCTAGCTATTGCTTTGCTCTAATGTTGTTACACAGTTGGCAATGTTTCTGTTGTCTTTGGGTGGTTGTCTTGGAGATTATTAGTGCGTTGGCCTAAGAGTGTCGTAGGGCGTGATAGGTAGCCGGTAACCCTGGTAAACGTACTATAAACTTGACCCCGCAAAGACTTGGGTGTGACAATGTATGTAAGCGATGTCTTGGATGACGACAAGAACGATACACAACTAGAAATAAATACACAGTAGCAACAAAGGTCAAGTAGTTTGGAGCTAGGGCGCGTAGGGCGTAATGACTGACAACCGCGGGTCGGTTGGACACGGTTAGTTGATAGTGTAGTGCGGGGAGCGGCCTTGTATCGGAATGCATCAGCTGGGTTCGGAACACCAGCTGCATTCGGGACACCAGCTGGTTTCGGAGCACAAGCACGCTCGGAGCACGGAAATATGTTGATTGTCGCAACTGTCACACTGAGAGAGCGTCACTGAAGATTTTCTGCAATTTTACAGAAAAGAACATGATTTGTTTGTTCTGCTGAGACACTTTGCTCTGTCGTCCCCGCAACTTAGTGCTTCTCCGCATCCTTGAAGCTCGCCATCTTAAAGTCATACGGCAGCTCAAAATCTGCTTTCGGGTCACCCTCAAAAGGCTTGAAGTCTACAACGAGTGAATCCTTGACTGCGAAGACTGCATCATCGTCAAGGTACTTGCTCTTGCGGTCGAAAATTTGCGTAACAACAGGCTTGTAGCCAGGCGCCGTAAGCAAGAAATGTATATGTGCCGGTCGCATCGGGTGCCTATCGAGCGCCTGTAGAACCTTTCCGGCCGGACCATCGAAAGGAATAGGATATGGTACAGGCCGCAAACAATAAAAGCTGTATGTCCCATCCTTTCCAGTTGTGAACCTTCCCCTAAGGTTCATATCTGGTTGATTAGGATCCTGCTGCTCATACAGGCCGTTTGGTGCCGTGTGCCAGACATCTACTACTGCGCCTTCAATGGGTTTTCCAGTTTTGAAGTCGGTGACTGTTCCATGCATCCAAGTACGGTCGCCTTGTTCGTTGATTTCCTTTGACACGATACAAGACCCCATGGGTAGCTCCGGTGCGTTTTCTCGGTAGAAGGGTCCCAAGATGGCAGTAGCAGTAGGTTCATCTGCAGCTGTGGAAGCGAGCTTGTATGTTATCTCATCGACAAGAGACTCAAGGCCGAGAACATCGCAAAGCAGCTGGCCTTCATTGCGTTTAGAGTCGGACATGCGACCTGCTTCGTTTATCTATTCACCCTCAGTATGTGTCAGATAGGATACATGCTAGATGTGTAGCCTGAGAAGACGTCTAGACGTACCAGTTGAACACCTGCCATCCACTCATCAACCGTGAGCTCATTCTCTCTCGCGAAATCGTGCAGATGCCGTATCAACCCCGCCGCAAGCTGTCGGACCCGAGGAGTAGCATTGGGCCCTGTCGCATTAATCACTGCATCCGTAAAGTTTGGGTTGAATTTGTGTTCCTTGCTACCAGATACTGCTGAGTTTGCTTCACTCATCTTGTCTTGGTGGTTTGTATAGTATGTAATGTAGTGCTAGTGTATGCAGATCAAGAGATGTGGCGCCTTCAAATACGCGCTGGAATTGCTTTGCATAGCGAGGCCAACTCCGAAGTAGGCTGATAGTAAACAGAGAAACGTGATCAAGACCCGCCAACCGGCAACATATCGGCGGCTCTCATGCACACCGGCGTAGACCAGACGCAGATAGCCACCAAGTTGTCGACAGATATGTACTCGCTACAGCGCGGCACGGGACAACATTGGATAGCGGGGTCGTAGAGTGATACTTTGCAAAGTACCGACATGAGTTACGCCAGGGATAGCAACTATCCGATCCAGGTGCACCATCCGATGCCAAAGTTACAGTTAGCCGACGAATGCCAATAGGTGCAATACGAGACTGGTAGTCAGCATGAGCTCAGCAACTAGGGAATGGGGCTGCTGGTTGACGTCAAGGGTAATGCTAGACATGCACATATTACCCAGCACGTTTCCATGGCCAATTTCCGCTATTTTGAGAGGTTCGGTGCACATTCAGATATTGAATATTAAAAAGACCAGAAAACTCGGCCTCTGTGATCGCTTCTAATGCTCGTTAAAGACTGCAACAGCAATCTGTACTGTGCCTAAAAAAAATCCAAACGCCTATGGTAATACTTTGGGTTGCTCAATCACTGTCATCATCCACCCTGGCCCGTTTTGTTGACCTGCCCTCGGGCTCTTGGATGCCGTATCGCTTTTCGCCCTTCTTCTCGCCCCGAACCTCGTCAATCATCTGGTTAATGTTGAAAGGGTCGTCGGTATCCTTCTCGAACTGGACTGGCCCATCTCGAGCTTCTTGTAGATCAGCACCCTTGAAGCCCTCCTTCGCCTTGCCCAGAACTTCAAATTTGCTCGTCTTTGTGAGCCTGTCGTACGTCTGCCCGTCATCCTCTCCGTCATCTTGTTGTACACTCGGGCGGTAGATGCTGCTTATTGCGTCTTGAGCGGCGAACAGGGGCTTATCGTAATGGTTGTCCTCGTTGAAACCAGCATTGAATCCACTCGACTGATTGAACAACCGAGCATCGTACATGGACTCTCCACTTTGTGTTGGCTTTGCCAGACCAAGAGCAACCTTCTCTGAGATATCGCGGTTCTGTTCGCGGGCAAGCATCTGAATCTTGCGCTCATTGCCCATGCGCGACTGGCGGAGTTCACGCTGCAAATCCTCGCGACGCTCCTTGCGCGCATCCATTCGCTTCCGCACCTCTTCCTCCTCCGAGTCTGTTTCTGAATCGCTCTGGGATCGCCTTCGGGAGGCGTTCGCACGGTCTTCTCGAGCCTGTTTTGCCAAGTTGCGCAGGTGCTCCTCCTTTTGCAGCTTTTCCTTCTCTGCCAAGCGCTGTTGCATGATGGCGCGCTGCTTGACTTCCTCTCGAGCATGCCTGTCTGCAGCCTGTAGAGCCTCGCCGAATTGCGCAAACTTATCGTTGATTGTGATATCCTGGAGACCACGCCCATCAGCTGCCAGACGCTTATCTAGAGGCACTGTGTAACCCTTGGGGTTCTTCCAGTTACTAATGGGAGGCGGAATCTTCCACATCTCTTGATCTTCGGCGGTCAGTTTTCGCGGCGGAGAGTGAAGAACGGGCGGCGGAGGAGATGGCGGTCCACGAGGAATACGTTTGTGCTTGAATTTCGGTGGTTCCATGGGATCGATCTGTCGCTGTTGAATCTTGAAGATGCGCGTCTTTCCCTGGGCCTCGCCCATCTGTGCGGTCGGAGTGTATCGCACAAAGGTGGGCTCATCGTCTTTCCGACCCTGTACGTTCTTTGGTCGCTGCGCAGCAGTCTGTCCTGCCACCAGAGCCATGAGTGCCTGTTCGGTCTTCTCTTTTGTTGCCTGTACCACTTCCTGGCTCGGACGCGACAAATCCAGCTCGCCAGCATCTGCCCGTTGACGTAGCGGGATCAAATCTTTAAAGCTCGCCTGTACGATCCTTGAGTCGCCGTGTCCGCGCCTCGCAATCTCATCGTACTTGGTCTTGCCCTCGCCGTCGACTCTCCTTACGAGGGCATTGGATGTGGATGGTGTGCCCTTCTTGCCCATGTCCAGTGGGTACTGCGCGACGTGAACCTCTGGAAACGCGCCTCCATCGCCAAAGTCCTCGGGCGCGCGGGGCCTCCAACTTTGCCTGCTGCCGTATGCGGGTGGGCCATTCTGCTTTCGTGCGACCTGCGCTTCGTACTGCTCGGAGCTCAGCACACGCGTGCTGTTGGTGAGTTCCTCCTCCTCACCCGAGTATTTCGGCTTGGGCAGCGATTTGGACAGCGTCGCGACAGACATATTTGATGGTTATGGGGGGTCAGAGTTGGGTATCGCGACCGTAGAGATGTGCCTGGGCGGAGGCGATGGCAAGACAAGATTATTTCGTCGGGCTGGTCGGCGGGCTTGTTCTGCCGTAACCGCGTCACGTGATCTGGAGCCTGGCAGGGCAGGATGGCGGGAGGCGCCATGGCGATGTGCCTCGAGCCTTCACCGGAGTTCCCACTGGGCCTCCACCCTGATGCATACACACGCAGCCAGTCACTCTGTGCCAAGTATCATGGTTTTTTCTGGGTTCATGTCACGAGTACGCGTACTACATACGGACCAAGGGTTTGTTTGGCGTCTTACACCAATGCCAATCTCCTTTTATACACACGACGCTACCGGGCTTGCATAAAGCATAAATTGCCAGAAACATCAGTGTCATATCGGCCGTGCCAGCTCGCTTAGGCGCTTCGTGGATGGCATCACTGCCCGGGGATAGCGAATGCAGGAACAGGGTCGGTCATGACAGCCACTCTGCAGCGCTCGCCCAATGCGGCTTCGCTCGTCGCCTCGAGATGGGACGGGACAAAAAGAAAGCAGCAGGCGTTGGAGAAGCAGCGGTGTGTGCTTCGTTCAGGAGGAGGGTAAGATTAGGCGTGAGCAGAAGCTCATTTAAGAGCGAGGGACGGCGAGTCAGCGGGCAGACGGGGCGGCGCAGGAGAGGGTTGCAGTTGTGAGCAGCAGCAGCAGCAGCGCGCAATCGCTGGGTAAGCAGATGGCGATGTGGTGCCGTTGCCGCCCGTCCGGACGTTGAGCACACGGTCCCTCCCGGGCTGGTAACGATGGAGGCGGTGGAAAAGTTTAGTAGGAGGGCGGGTATAGCGGGTGCTATAGGTGGTGGGCGACGGGTATAGCATAGGGCTGGCTGCACATCATTCGCTCTCTTGAGGGGGCAATGTGCCATGTCGTGTAAAGGCCCGGCCACCCTAGCAGCAAATGGGCCAAGGTCGAGAATACTGGCCATGTGCAGCGCCGCAGCGTCCCAGCATCTTCCTTTGAACAGCAAAGGCACTATGTGCAATTTACCAAGGCGTACGCGCAGTCTGTGGGCCCCCTTCGTAGCAGCCATGGCAGGCTGAGTGTGCGCTCTGAAACGTTGCCCGTCATCCCTGTCTGGTGTGTGCCAGCGCACCTGGATTCCTGCAGCCATGCCGACCCATTCTCGGAAATCGTCTGGAGGAGCCTTACAACAACAACAACACCAGCACCAGCAGAACCAGCACCCGCCCCAGCTGCGTCAACCACAACCACAACAACTCGACCCCTCCCGGCGCAACACGCTGACCGCGCACACGTCGCCCGCCCCCAAGCCCACACGCCAGCGCACAAACACAAACCCCGAGCCCCCGACCCTGCTACGTCTGCCCTCGACCACCTCGTCCTCGTCCGCTGCCGCACGTCGGCCCCCGGCCTCCCATAGTGCCCATGGCATAGACAATTCGCGCGGCCCTCCCGTCACCCTAGTTACGCGCAGCCGGACCTCTCAGAATCCCGCCGATCTCACCTATGCGCACCAGCAGTTCTCTCCCACCGCACTGGCATCGCACACTGGCCCGACCCCATTGAGCAAGCGACGCGGGGAGGAAGAAACGGGCAACTGGAACGGCCCCCCGCAAAAACAACACCACCAGCAACCACAACAAACAAGCACCACGGCGTCCCCAAGCCTCCTGCGCCCGCCCGCCCCCAGACGCAATTCCACCGCCAGCTCCCGGCCTCCGCCCCGACGAATGGCCAGCTCCACCGAGTCGTCCGAATACGATTCTGGTCCCCGCAGCCGGATGGAGGACTATCATGCGGCGCATAGCGGACGGGGAGCGCCTGCGCCCGTCACTCCAGGCACAGATGGCGAGAAGGAGGACCTGTTTCTAAACATTGCCGCAGATAGTGCGCCCAAGCAGCAACAGCAGCAGCAGCGCCCGGCAGAGACCACGGCGCGGATTGACCGGTTGAAGGTGAGACCCCCCAGTCTTCAAAATGTTTTCAGATTGCAGCGACATGCGCGTACCATGGCGGTTTTCCAGTGTAGCTGAATCATCTATCCCCCATGCGCCGTCAACACTATGTACAGGAAGCTGACCACCACAGTCTCGAGTCGCCAGAATAAATGAACGACAGTCATACCCATCAGCTCTCCAGACGCCTTCGCCGTCGCAATCTAGCTCTGCCACAGCAACTTCGAGCCGCATACCCTCTGTCGTAGACGCCAGGTCAGGTGGTCTCCGTCGAGGCTCACTCCTGCCCACTCCCTCCCGCTATGAGCGGTCCCAAAATTCGCCAGCACCCGAATCAGCACACCGGACGCCTCAACTATCGCACAAGGCATCTTTGAGTTCGGTACGGAGGGATTCGGACCTCTCACCACGCGACTTCCTGGCCCAGTTCTCCTCAACAAGGCGCGCATCTCAGCCAGACGTCACACCCCCAAGTCGCACACCCCTCCAGCCATATAGGCCATCGAATCTTTCCCATGAACCACGCACACCCCACATAGAGACATCATTTGAAGCTGCTTCGCGCGCCGACGGTACCGAATCGCATGGCTCTACGGGACCTGCGGCGTCCGTATGGGACGAACTGGATGAACTCAAGTCCCGGATACGCAAGATTGAAATGGGAGGCAAGATACCCTCAACGTCTGGCGCAATCGTATCTCAAGCGTCGGCAGATCGCCCACGGACAGCGAATACTTCAGCTACGACTGTGTCCTCATCGCCAAACCAACAGCGAAAGGCCAATCTGTCTCCGTCTGACTCTACAGTCGGCGCACTTACCCCTAACGGCAGCTATAACAACAACAACAAAACCCATCCGCTTTTGAGGGAGGCGCTAGCCAAGGCCCGACAACACATATCACCAGCAGTGTATCGCACGTTGGAAGCAACAGCACAGGAGGCATTAGCACTTGCTGAAATGAGCGGTAGTGCTGGTCCTCAGGGCACACTTCATTCGGCAAGCACCATCGCCAATGGTGCAGTCGTGTCTGACCGCCAAGTTCGGCGCAAAGCTGACAACCTTTGCCGGAGTTTGACCGAGCTGTGTATAGCCCTGTGTGACACCAAGACAGGCTTCGCCAGTCCTGCTTTTCGGTCAAGTACGGCCACACTTTCTCGTCGGCCAAGCGTGCAGTTCAACGGTGAATCACCAACCATACGAGAAAGTATCGAACCCGAGAGCAACACATTGTCTGGTGTTAGCCCCAGCAGAGCAATGTCTCGCATAGAGGCTCGAAGGAGCAGTATGCTTGCCGTTGGAACTGGGGGTAATCAACGAGAAAGCAGTCAAGAGCCCTACGACGAAAGGCACCTCGCCTCACGACTCCAGCGAGCAGGCACAAGTCTCCATCGTGCACGCAAGAGTACCGAGGAAGATGACGATGACACAATATTATTCCGCGCACCATCTCGTGCAATGACGTCGATTGACTTCCGGTCGCGGCAGCAACAAAATGAGAGCAACCGGTACAGCACCGGTCGGCAGATTGGTTCTCGCGAGCCAATGTCTGACCTGCAGCCATCGCCTGCTATTCAGACGACATCGCACCTTCGTCGGCCCAGTGTTTCGAGCAGTACACCGTCGAACGAGCACAGTCTCTTGTTCCGTGACCAGAATCGTTTCGGCCACAATCTAGGCCGAGAGGGATCTCCAGCCCATTTCGAGAAGCCCTTGTCCGCCGGTCTACGAGCTAGAACGCAATTGAGCGTTGCCCGAAACCCAAGCAACCGACATTCAGTGGGTGGCATAACGGACCTCGGTCGCAATGTCAGCCTTGGTAGAAGGCTGAGAGGATCCAGCACTGGAGAGTAAGTAGACTAGAAGCTCTATACACAGTTCCAGCACGGAGTGGACGTTGGACGCATGGCATGATATAGAAATGCGGGTCAGTCAAAAGCTTGATTTTCACACGCGGCAAATGCCTGAGAGGAATTCTCAGAGTGAGCAGATGCAGCAGTGTTGCACACGTGTTCCTGGAAAGACAGATACGGAATGTTTGTCGTCGATTTCTTTTCTTTTCTTTTTCACATTTTCTTTGTTTTTCTAGCATCTTCAAGGAGCATCTGTGGGGATTGTATAGGCGCCGAAAAGTCGTTATGGCATTTGGCAGCATGAACTATATAGGGGGGGTTAGCTGAGTGCTTGTTATCCAAGAGCCATCGAGGGTTATCATGCGCGGTAGGCGCAGCTGGTCCTCCGTCACCAGCACTCTCTTCACACAGCTGATGACCGTTCGGTGTCTTTTGTTCTCTTTTTGTGTGTGTGTGTGTGATTTTTTTTTCCTTGATAGTTCATATACCACTACGTATCTCTTTGACTTTTCTTTCCACTTGTAAATAGTATCACCTTTTTCGAGAATCGTTTTGTTGTGCTCATCTGCATATGTCTAGTGTGGGTGAAAGTGTGCTTTGGGAGGCAATTTCCCTCTTTCTGAATTCTCTTGTAGGCGATTGGATAGTGATACGGTCGACGTATTCAAGTCGGGCAAGCGCTTTGTCACCTTGCTGTTGCTACATGGAGCAACTGCGTGAGTGAGGGCTCTTGTCAAAACATTGATAATGCATCTGGATACTACGAGGTAACCGCAACCCTGTTTCAATGCATGTCTTACACGAGTAATGCGCGAAGCAGGCGTTTGGCGGCTCTCGCTCTGAGGAATGCTCAGTACCTTGGTTCTCACTCTCAGTGCCACATAAACACGCGCAGCAATACCACTTATATTGTACACACCGCGCACATAGTCACTCAACAGCCCGAATCATCATAATTACTTTACGAATTCTCGAAAATATGATTGGTATGACGTAATATAGAAACCATTGGGAAGTGGCCTGATTGTACATAATAACGGCACTCAATAGCTTCCTCAACTGTGGATGCCCTTAGAGACTGGTGAATCAGCGAGCTCGCATAACCAAATCTAAAGAAATCACTGGATTGACTCACACATATTCCCACAATGTAAAAAGAAAAGCGTCAGAGTGATTATCTGTTCTTGGCCCTTTCACTGTTCAGCTCTCGCTACTTCAACTGTGAATGCAGCTACGTGTGCTGTGTTGGAATACAGTTTGCTTCCCCCACAACAACGCGCTTGTTCCCCATCACCGGTACAAAGAGCTCCCCTCTCACTCAAGCCTTGTACCTACCTAGACCTCGACTATCAGTTATTTGTTTCTCAGCACCCAGTCCTCTGTCTCGACAGCAACAAACACTGTCTCTCAGCCTAGCCACCGCCTGCCATCATTCACTACCGACGCAAACCCGCATAAAACTTCCACTTTCACCGCAGCAAACTCATATCAGAGAACAAGTGTTCTTGTTCACTTTAGTGTATCTCCAGGCAGCGCTGGCCGAATTGTCAGGTACCAACAATCACTTTCTTTGCACAGAGAGCTATTCCTTACAACGTAACCAGCGCTCCAACCTCTTCCAACGATACGATGGTCGAAGGAATACCTAAAGACGTCATGAATATTCAAGAGGAGAAAACCGACGAGCGCAACCCGGCACAGGTCACTACGCAGGTCGCACCTTCTTCACTAGCACCATCCTCCCCGCTCCACGTCCATGCCGAACCTCAGTCAAAATTCCGCACAGCGCTAGAGTCTGCAGGCTCAGCATCTAGTGAAAGCACCCAAATAATGACTGTTGCTAATACTCAAAACGCCTGTTCTGACTTGGGCACGCCAGCGTTGGTTGTTGACTCGCCCAGGGGCACTGAAGCACATACCCAGGCACAACTTCAAACCCACTCACCACCTGTGACTGAGATTTCTCTAGTCTCAGAACTTGAGGGATGTCTGGAAGAAAAAGCGCAACTACACGAAGATGCACCTGTCCCTCACACGACCTCGCTCACTACACCCCCAAGTCAGGATCAGGATGACAAAACGACCATGACGCCACCAGTTACCCCCCCTCGGGGTACGCAGAAGTCCTCAGCATCTGTATCTACGCCCAAGAGTCCCACGGCTCATACAACAGCTACTACGGCTCGGTCATCTGATCAAGTAGTTTCCCCTCTTGCAAAGTTCGATAACCGATCTAGAATAGCAAAGCATGCGCGCTTCGAGCTCTGCAAAATCTACGAAAATACACGACACAGCATGCGCTATAAGACTCTCAAGATGTTCGTGATCGGTTCACGTGGATTCGAGCGCGCTCGTTTACTACCCACAAGGCAGACAAGGCCTCCACTGCTGAAGCGGCGGTATAGCATCGATGTCAATACTACGGGAGACTGGGGCACCTGCTTCGCAATGAACTGGAAAGAAACAGAGATCACGGTTCGCATGGTTCATTCACCTGAAATAGTAGCTAAACAATGTGCTAACGTGCAACAGTGTCCGCGTCGTCAGTACATATCTCTCGACTTGGAACCTATACCCATTCTTTTCCACTGGAGTTTTATTCCTCATCCTCGTCGGTATTCCGCATTCAGCACAATGTACCAATTGAGCCCGCCGTTTGATTCCAACGTGTATCTCAAGCTGGGGGATATCACAATTCAAAACGATGCTTTCTACCATATCAGGAGTACAAGCTGGAACCATGGCGAGCCTTGGATGCGGGACGAAAGTCTAGACATGGCTCTGGAAGTCCTCTGTCGAGATTACAACTGTGAAAATCATAGAATTGCAATCGCCAACTCCATGGTTTCACAAATATGCCTTTTCGCCGCAGAAAGCGAAGATAGCAATCCCCAGGAGTACGCGCAGTATAGAGCCCGCTTCGAGACCAAGCAATGGATTTTTCTTGTTATCAACGATGCAATCGGTAGCGTTGAGAACAATTGCTTGCAAGGAAATCACTGGTCGCTTATCGCCATGGACAGGATACATTGTACAGTCTCGTACTACAATTCTCTATTTCTTGACGACGAACAATCTCGACACCTTGGTTTTCAAATCGGTCGAGGCATGCTGAAAATCCTCGGAGAAGACGTCAGGAATTGGCGATATCGAATCCAACAGTATACCCCACATCAGGACCACCACAACCAGTTCGATTACGATGATGGCGCATGTGGACCTTTCGTGTACAAGATGGCGGAAGTACTGATCAGGCGCATCAAACGTCACCAATTGTGTGGTGATGAAGACGAGTGCTCCCTTGAACTGAGTGAAGATTTCCCGATGGATTTCAAAAACCAGTTTCATTCGTTCCTAGTTCGTTGCGAGATACAGAGGAGGATTGCCTGCTGGAAAGCCATCATTTATACGCCTACTTTCGCATATGACCACGACCAGGAGGCCATACGTGGCGAATGTGTTGAACTAGACGACAGTCCGGTTGTTAACTTTGGAATACCGCGCCGACCAGAAACACCTGTAGACTGGTTTGTCTCCCTGGAAAATCAGAACTATAACATGCTCGAAAACAGTAGCGATAGCGACAGTAGCCGAGGAAGCTGCTTGAGCGAGTCGACTATAGTCTTGGCGCTATCGCCTGATCCACAGGAGATTTATGCTGATGGGGATACTAACCATGACCAAGACGAAGACCGTGGCGGTAGCATTCTCGGTCTTGGAATCACTCACGAGGAGCCCATCCCTGATGGCATACAGAGTACTACAAACTCGCCCACACCATCCACTGCCGAAGATGATCAAGAAGAGACTGCTGGACTTGTCTGAAGCAGCCCACTGGCGAAATATTTTTTGATACCGCTCGACTGGTTTGAGGGAAAGTTATAACGGAGGTAGTTTCTTTTCAACTTGGATTGCTTGTGCTGTCTACTCACAAAATAGAAAAAAAATTAAAAAATTGGATGTACCATGAACTTTGTTATCGCTGCGTCTTGCAGTACTATACAAGTTGGACTTCTCCGGCCTTGCTTTTTGCAAGCCATCTTGTTGCTAAGGCTATTGCTGGCCACCTGGTACTAACATTCAAGGCACCAGACTGAGTAGAAGAGTCATGTTCCTACAGTCGGAGCACGGCGTTGTATTTAGTTTCGGAATAAAACTATTGATCATACTGTAGAAGACGCAGATGCCCAACATGTGAAAGTAGACCGGGATATCTCATTCCTAAACGACTAGTATTTCGCTCATACCTTGGCCTTGGCTACCTGCGACTCCGATCGCCGTCAAGACATGTCTTACAGCTGTGGCGCGCATCTAGGCGCACACAGCCACCCACCGTCCCGCACCCACCTTCCCATTCCCATTCCCATTTGCCTCCCCTTCAAAGACACTCATACCTACCCAACCGCATCATCATCATCACACACACACACACCGACATGCTGCGCAAAAAAAACCCAGCAAATCACCTAACCCAACACAGGCAGGTTGTTGTTGTGAATCAGCAAGTTTTCCACGCTGCAGGCGACCGCGGGACGATCATTCGGTGAAGGGTCAAACCCCTTGGAATCGAGTGGTTCAGATGACGTAGGACCCACCCCCCTTGTTCCAAAAAAACGCCGCGCATCAACAGCCCTCTTTTTTGATGTGTGTTCCCATGTAACCGGTTCGTAAAGTTGGCAATCAAGGACCCTGGGCATTACGTTGTTAGTAGCACACACGCCCCCCTGTCTGGGTGGCCCCCCTCCGGTCGCGACAAAGGGCCAGGCCGATCGGAGATGAGATCACTGTTGGCGTGCATGGCGTCGTATACACGGCATCGGAGGGAGAGTGGGGGTGTGTGGTTGGCTGGGCCAAGGTGGAAGGGTTGTGTAGGTTGGTCTTGAGTATGATGAATAGTGCTGCTTGTGTGTAGTATATATTTTGGTGTGTGCTTGTTTAACCAGACGGTTTTTTTCCTTTTCTCTTTCTTTCTAGTTCACCTGTGGTGAAGAAATATCAACTGATACCCATCCACAATCTATATTACAATACTACTTCGTATCTACACGATATCCTAAGGAGCATCTCTTTCTTCTCATTGTACTGAACACATTACGAATATATCCAAAATGGCAGACAACAAGCAACAACCAAAAACCTACAAACAAGCCGCAAACGACTACTATAACCAAAAATACGAAACCTGGATGCCCTGGATCGAAGATCAGTATCTAAAATGGTTCACAAAGGATAACAAGGCCAGCTACGCCGCCAAACGTACGTTTCCTTCTTCCTTCTTCCTCCTTCCTCCTTCCTCTCAAGCCTTTGTCACCGCAACATATCCGCTAACTCACGATCCCTTCAGAAAACCTCGACAAAACCAAAGTAACAGGCATCTCGCAAGTCGACAACCTCCAAGACGGCGTCAACGGCCTCGTAACGGGCCAAGTGGGCCAAGGCGGTCTCGCACAACCCATCGGTGACGCGTTATCGAAGGAAGGAATCAATCGTGCTGAGCGCGGCGGCAAGGACGAGCAGGGACGCCCGCTTGAGGGACAAGGGCCCCTGGGTGGATATGGTCAGAGTGCTGTGGAGGGGGTCAAGGGAGGGGCGGGGAGTGTGGCTGATGGTGCGAAGAGTGCGGGAGGTTGGGTTGGGGGGTGGGTTGGTGGAGGGGGTGCGAAGAAATAGGTCTACAAGGGGGGGGGGGGGGTGGATTTAACGCTTTTGATGATTTGATACCTTTGTAGGAGGAAGTTAATGCTCTGCTAGACAGGTGAGTTTGCTTTGTAATGTAGTTCTAACCGAACCTTTTCTTTTTCTTTTCAATTTTTGATATGCTGGCTTTATGTAATCGTGTGGTAGATCTAGCATGATTGACGTATGGATGTGTAGTGATTTTGATCACTTTTATTTTGATTAGTGTCTGGATTAGACTTCCTTCTTTCGTTTTACTCTAACTGTGGTGTTCATTGTTCAGTATGTCCTCCTACTTGTGATGTAATAGCATACGCATACGCATAACATTCACAGTGATTGTCTTGTTGTCTACACTAGACGACTTATCTGCATCCCTACTGTCGAATGTTTACGTGTAATTCACTGGATTTAGCTGGCCCCTAAATATGCTCATCCTGACGAAAATGAGACTGTAAATTTCTCAGTTTACTAGAGACAACAATATGTTACTTGAGCATTGAAGTGTCGTTACTGAGAGCAAGGCGATAGAGGTGTTGCAAGTCCAAGTGCAGTGTTGCTTCAAGTCTAGGTAAGATAGTAACTGTGCATCGAACGATGCGATCTTAGTAAAAGCAGACTTTGAGATCAAGGCGCAATTCCCATCAGTAGGGTTCCTAATACAAAAAATCCCTAGTGAGAGCAAGTACAGCTAGGGGCGATGACGAAATCAAGGCCGGGCGCATTCCGAGCGGAACGAAGCAAACGCGCTAACCACATTGCTTGGCGGTCGCGACTTTGGGGTCAATTCCATTCACCGCAGCAGTCGCGACGACACTAATCGGACAACTACCATCAGCGTCATTCCACCCCGCTCCATCTTCTTGGAGCTGCGCGCATGCTCCAAAGAATACACCCTCTTGCGCCTCCGCAGTAAAAAGAAATCACATACGAAACCATGGCCTCACCACCGCACATCCCTCAGCTCAACATGTCCAGCAACCGCAAGCGTGGCAGCATATCTTCGCACTCGGGCGCACCAGCAAAGAAGCGCAAGCCTTCGAATCTACGCAATGCCTTCTCTCCCGATGCCGAATCTATCGGGGGCTCGCCACGCCAATACTCGCGTTCACCATCGGTAGAAAGCAACATCACAACTTCCGTTATCAATGGTGTTGGAGGCAGCAAGAAGCGCCGTAAGAAGGGCGGCGATGGCGGAAGTGTCGCGGGATCGAGTGTAAGAGGAGGCAAAAGCGGCGATGGAAGGAGTGCAGTGGGAGGTGAAGATGAAGGAGAGGAAGAAGATGACGATGAAGACGAGATGGGCGAGGAGATGGGCATGGAGATTGAAGGTGGAATGAGTGTCGAAGCACGACGCAAACAAGAAAAAGAATACGAACGGTACGTTTCCTTCATCGAAATCCCATCCACCACACATTTCTTTTCAACTAACACCATGCCACTTCAGAATGCTAGAAGACTTCATGACGCCCGCGCAAATGGACCGCTACGCAACCTACCGCCGTATCCGCCTCAAGCGCGAAACCGTCCGCAAACTGGTCAACCAAACCCTCTCGCAATCCGTGCCCCAACCCATCATCATCGCCGTGACCTCGTACTCCAAAACCTTCATCGGCGAGCTCATCGACCGCGCCCTCACCGTCCGCGACGAATGGTCCGCCGTACGCACTCACCTGCCCAACCCAGACTTACCGGGCCCCATCCTAAGCCAGAGTCTAGGCAGGCCGAGCGCACATATCAAAGATGAGCGTAACAAGCCGACGAATACGGATATTCAAAGTGCAGGGTGGTACTTGAACCAGGTTGATCGCACGCAGGGTATATGGAAGGAGGTGGATAAGAATGCTAGTTTACAGGAGCGATTGCGCGCTTGTGACAAGGGGCCGTTGACGCCTGCGCACTTGAGAGAGGCACTCCGGCGATACAAGAGGGATAGGGATGGTGGTGGTGCGGGCTTTGCGGGTATGAGTCTGGAAGGTGTGGAGAGGACAATGGGCAGGACGGGTGGGAAGAGACTCTTCAAGTGAAAAAGCTACAAAGGGAAACTCTTTGTTACGTGCATGGCGATGGCGTTTTGGGGATACATCATTATATACGTATGGCGTTGGCATCACAAATGTACATTATGTTAGCAACATGGTTTTATTGCTAACCACAACAACTCTCGAAACATTTGCATACAATATTTGCATACTGCAAAGTGTGAGCTACCCCGCAGGAAAATTACATAGGGACGACATAAGGCCAGACAGGCCCGAAGAATATGAACAACAAGATAAACCACAGACGTTCAGGCATAGAGTCATCACACAGTCTTGAGCAATTGCATAAAGACATTATTCAGCCAAACATGGAAGCAACCTTTTCATGAGGTATTTTGTGAAGAGCTACATTTGTCATAGCCATTCATCATTCCAGTCCATCCCAGCCGAAGAGAGAACACCTTAGGAAATCATAACGCTAACCAACAACCATCTAGTTATCCTGGAGCAGCTCGTAGAAGGTATCGGCGGCAGGCTCGGCCTTGCCAGCCTCGATCTTCTTCTGGCCAAGCTTCTCCTTGGCGAAGGTAGCAGCGTAAGGGTTGAGGCGGAGCTGCACCTGGAAGTTCTTGAGAGGGTTCTTCTTCTGGGTGTGGCTGCGCTTAGTAACGGCTCCGCCACGGACGGGGCGGAGGACCTTCTGGATATCGCTGGAGTTGATGATCTTGCTGAGGTCGGGCTGGGCCATCATGGGGGATGGGAGAAGGAAGTCCTTCTTGAGCGCTGAGGGCTCAGTGGTGGATCCGTAGACCTTGTCGAGGGCGCTGAAAGCGGAAGAGGTCCAGACAATGAAGCGGCCAAGGTGACCACCGGGGGCGAGCTGGAGGAGGTTCAGGGAGTAGACAGATGAGGTCTCGACACCTGGGATGTTGCGGAAAGCAAGGACAAGCTCCTTGCCATCCTCATCAGGGTTGTAGATGACAAGAGGTCCACGGCGCTGCTTGTGGCGGCGACCACGGAGCTTACCCTTACCAGCGCGGAGCTTGCGCGAGTTGCGGGCCTTCTCAACATCAGCACCAGCACCGACGGCCTTGAGGAGAGCGACGGCAGCGGAGGTCTTCTTGATGGCGGCATCGGCGAAAGCAGTCGATGAGACGACGAGAGGAACCTCGGGGACGGTGCTGATAGCGTGGCCACGGGCAAGGAGAAGAGCAGGGCTTCCTGAAGCAGCGAGCGCAGAGGCGGTAGCGAAGCGCTTCTGGTTCAGGTTGATCTTCTGGTGCCACTTGCGCCAGACCTTGGTAGGAGCAAACATGCGGCCGGAGCGGCACATGTTGCCGAAAGCAGCCTGACCAGCACGGTGAGTACCACCACCAGAGACACGGGGGATACGGGCAACAGCGCGACCAGTACCCCAGGACTCGGCAGAAGTTTGGTGACCAGCCTTCTCAGAGCTGCGTGTTGTTAGATCAGTCAACGGTGCAGCTTGCGAGGAAGGCTTACACAGCGTAGGGCTGGCGGCGGTTCTTGTTCATGCCAGTGTGCACCGCGTGGACGACATCCGGGCGGATTGGGGCCTGTTAATCGTCAGAACTGAATATATTGATTAAGTGCACGATACTGTATGCTCCCAATGCAACACCAGAGTAGACCGAGAGAGCGCCATATTGATTGCGGAACCCAGAAGTTTTCGTCATGGCGCCGCAAGTACCCCATGAATGATCCAGCTCATTATATGCATGGAGTTTCCAGCCAACTTTCCAATCTTGCAAATCTCCCGTTTATACACATTCATTGTAGCTTCTCTCTCGATCTGTCCGTCGGGTTGCCGGTTGCATCGTATCGCGGATGTCGAAGTGCGACGGTGGAACTGACCTTGAAGACATTGGGGACGGGGATGGTGTCCTGGGTGACCTCGCCCTTGGCAGAGACGACGGTGACGGTTGGCCTCGACATGGTGGCTGTTGGGAATTGACCTGGGTGGTTAGTTGTCGCGAAAAGAGAAGTCGTCGGATTTTTGCGATGTTCTGAAGCGAGCGAATTTCGAGTGGGCGCGCTATGCCGCATTGGGACTTGGCGGCTTTTGAGTAGTTAGCGCTGCACTCATGTTCACCTGTGTTCGCCTGAGGCGAGACTGAACATCTCATGTGACGGGAGTGGTGATTTCGCAGGATTGTCTGCATAATCTTGTAATTATCCTGAGATGATGCACTATGGACGTGTATGCGCAGAGCTATCTAATCTTAGTCTGCCGTAGCAGAACAGGTCTCCACGAGCAGCTAGGCCTGACTACATGCGACGGTTGTCCTCATATGTAAGTAGTAAACAAGGTAAAGAAGCCTCCATTGTGACACCCTGGATCATTCTAGCCTCCCGAGGTTTTCAGACACGTCTTGGATTCGGAACGATCGTCCTGCCCTCGCCGGGTACTCTATGCATCTCCTTTAAAGTGGGTGAAATAAGCCATGCAAAATTGTAGGGATAGACCCAACAGTGTCTTTGGCAGCTCTTATTGCCATGACGACACTCGGGATAAGATCGATATCCTTGCAGATAACGTGTACAATACTTTACACAGTGCTTATAGCAGCACTTGCCAGGGGGCAAGAGATGATTCGATAGTGTCTTGAATAGTGACTGCCCTATGCTCGGTCTTTGACCATAGCGCAAAAACAAAAGAAAAAGCGTGGGTAGCTAGCGACGGTGATCTAGGGAACCATGCAGAGCAGCTAACAATAGCGTGTGTTGTGGTATTAAAACACGTGTTTGGCAGGCGGACCGTTAGTTGCTTGATGGGGGAGGTGAAGGATGTCATGCTGACTGTAGTTTCAATCCCTACTAGATAAAACTTGTCATCAACTAATTTTCGAGAAGCGTGTTCATGATAAAGTATAATGATGATATGGAAAGCATAACAATATGGAATGGGGGCCGGCCGGGAGTGGGCTGGTTCGTTAGTGGCTCGACGGGATATTTGTACGGAACATGGGAGAGTGAACACTGTGGATGAGCCGGGTGGATTGAAGGGAAAGCGAATATCGAATGGGCACGTGCCATTTTGTGAGGCAAGTCGATGGATCGCCACAGGGGTACACGAATCGCATTCGCGTTGGCAACTGAAACACACGTGGTGCAGGAGGACGGGATGGGGTTTAGGGAGCAGCGGAGGATGGGCGGGCTCGGGTCCGTGTATGTGGGAGGGCCAGAGAAAAAAGAAAAGAAAAGAGAGATGCGGGCGTGGCCAAAGGGTGTGAGTGCAAGTCAGCAGGCAACGTGTTGAAGAAACTCGCAAACTTGTCGTGATTGAGTTTGGGCGCTGGCAGGTTGTCTGGCTTCCGAAACCAAAGGGATGCAGGTGAAACCAGCAGTGGTGCTCACATGACCCAGAGGCAAATGACGCGGTGCGCTGCCGCCCTCTCACCCCGCCAACAGGTGGGTCGACGGGTATGCCATGTTGCGTTTCACGTCAGAGATGTCTGGTCCGACTGTTTTGCGTGCCTCGGTGCGGTGCGGTGCGGTGAGGTGAGGCGAGGTTCAGTGGGAGGCGCGGCAAGGCGACGGCGACGGCGAGCGCTTCAAGTCGATGGCAGGCCGAGGGGCGGGCGAGGACAGAGAGAGCTGTCAGCGGTGGCTGCACCGGCGACAGGACGGCACAGGCCCTCCAGCCTCGTTCCAAGGTTTGTCGTCTGGGCCTGCCCGCCGCTGGAGATGGGGGGAGGGTTCCAGGGGGAGATGCTGGGCGACGTCGTCCCAGCTGGGCAGGCTGGCCGGGGGTTCGCCAGCGGCCAGCCGTGCGGCCAGTGGTGGTGCAGAGGGACGGCAGCCAATGGGAGCGGGCTGCAGGCTCAGGGCCGGTGGCTGATGGCGAAAGGGCAGTTGGAGGACAGAGAGCAGTGGACAGTGGGCGTGAACGAGTTCGCACCGCCCAAACTGCTCGGCGGGCGCGGTGGACTGGCCTGGACAGGACAGGACAGGACAGCAACAGGACAGCGACGAGGCAGTCATGGCCCAGTAAGGCGGCGTTGGCTGCGTGGGAGGCGGGCAGGCTATGGCGTGCTAGTGGTCGCAGCTGCCTCGTAGCGCACGGCTGGCGGTTGCTATTTTGGACGTCGGCGCTTGCACACAGCAGCCACGCCTAGCGTCCCTGCCCTGGCTCCTCTCTCCCCCATGGACAGTGAGCGACGCATTCACGCCGCCTCAACACTCGACCATCGCCTGCTCGCCTGCCCGCCTCTCCCCTCTCCCCTCTCCTCCCCCAAACACCAGGCGGCAGCGGCTCTGCCACGACCGGCTTCCATCGTCCCCTCCCAAGCTGGTCACCACACCCTGCACAAGTCTCCGCATCTGAGCCCGTCGCTCGCCCTCTGTGCGTTTGTGTGTGTCGCAGTGTACAATTCGTGGCCCTCTCTCGCAAACACCACCCACGCCCGCCTCGACGACCCGTACCCGCGCCATCACTCGACTTTTTCTGCCTCTCCGCGCCGCTTTCTCCCAGGCATAGGCGCATCGCCGGCCCAGTCGCTCCTTCCCTCAGGCGCTTAGTCGAGGATCTGGTATTCTCGCTCCCATTCACCACCACCACTGCCACTACTGCCACCACTGCCGTCGCCGCTGGCTACTAGGTAAGCTGCGTCTTCTCTTGTCCCCATCACCCCTGTACCCTATGCCCTCGCTCTCACCCCCTGCTACGCCCTCTCTGAGCCTGTCTCGACCACTATGCGTGTCTGAGCCTGGCATTGTCTACCTACGGGCAACCGTCACCTGGCGACTACTGCCTGCTGCTTGCTCGACTATACTCAACCTCTCTTCCGCACTTGACTCTGTCTCAAACCCGGACACACCGTTTTCAACCTACACCTCCCTCTCCCTCTCCCTCTCCCCCGTTGCATACTTCACGTTTCGAAACACATGCGCTTGTCATGTTTACCCTACCCACATCACCACATGGCGCTGACAGTACGGCGTTGAAAAGGCCTTTCTCTACACCTAATTCTTCTTTCTCTTCCAACTCTCTTGAGCAGTCCCTTGCGACTTGCTCCAAATTACCCTCCATCTTACCTCCAGCTCCTCGTTGGCCTCGACGCGCGCGCTGTCCACCTCCCGCAACCCAGACGACACTTCCCGGATTCACTATGGTGCAGACTAGCTCGCGATCGTTTATGCCCATGCCCTCGTTCGGCGCTGTATTCGGGGGAGAACACCACAACAAGGGCCATGCAGACGGGAATGGCGTTAATCTAGTGCGGCCAGCAACAAGCCCAACCACATCCTCGAGCGCGCCATTCTCCTCGTTTCACATTCACACCGAAAGCCGGGAAAGCAACTCGACAACCTCGTCCGACAACTCGCCCACCACTACCATCTCAACCATGGATTCGTCGTCTGTGACCGACCCGTCTCCGGGCGTGTCGCCCGAGTCGCCTCTTGGAAGAACACTCGCCCCTTCGTCATGTGTCGCTGATTTCAGGTCAAGAAGGACAGAACAGCCGTCTGGAGACTCAAGTACATTTTTCGAGCTACAACGCCCAACAACGCCTGCGAAGAAACCACGGAATCTCAAAAACCTCGGCATCAACACGGCATCTTCTCTGAGCAACCTGCGAGCGCACACCCCGGCACCTATTGCGGTTGCGCCAAAAGAGAAGAATAGTTCGGCACCTCCATCACCACTGTTCATCAAACCGCCGACACCACCCAAGCGAAGACCATCCAATCTGAGCCTGACGATATCGACACCCGGCAGCACGGACAACAAGCCAGTACGACTCCTCATACCTTCAACCCCATCCTTCAACCGCCCGCCCCTCCGTCACTTCCAGTCATCCCCTTCCTTGCCGTTATGTTCACCAAGCGTAAACCCGTTCGGTGGTATGCAGTTGCCTCCGCGTCCTGTTGTGAACAAACCAACTGGTCTTGCCGAAGTCCCCTTTGAAATGGAAGAAGAGGAGGACCAGGAGCCAAACTTTGATGTCCCCCAATCACGCGAGGAAAAGCCAGCAGCATACCCCAACGGTCCCATCTGCATATACGAGGCCGGTGTATATCTCTACTTTGAGCCCACAGCTGTACAGGCTACGACTTTCGATGTCATTATCAACGTTGCAAGTGAAGTCAAAAATCCCTTCACTGCACCATCGGGAGAATCACAAAAGGACATCGATGCCAGACGCGTGGATGGCCCACCGGCGGAGAACATTGACTTTGCTACCCTTTCGCAGAGACCAAAGCAATCCTTTGGCATGGGCGATAACTCTCCAACGACACCCAAAGCCACGGCACCAGTCATGCAGACAATACAGCCACGAGAGGTTGTCATTGACGGCAAGACATACAAAACACCAGAGTACATCCATATGCCATGGGAGCATAACACCGATATCGTGCCTGACCTCCACAAGCTCGTGCGAATGATTGACGAGCGGGTACAGCAAGGGAAACGCGTACTCATTCATTGTCAGTGTGGTGTCAGTCGTTCTGCCAGTTTGATTGTCGCCTATGGTCTGTACAAAGATCCTCAAATGAGCGTGCAAGAAGCATACGACAAGGCGAAGAAGCGAAGCAAGTGGATTGGGCCCAACATGAACCTTATCATGCAGCTTCAAGAATTCCGCAACAGCTTGCTGAGGCAGAACGAGAGCCGCTCGTATCACAATCAGGGCTATGGTCGACGATCTGCTGGTCTTCCTTCAGGATCGAACAAGTACTCTTCGTATGATCGAGACGGTGGCTCAGGATCACGTACTCCGCGCACGGCACCGCTTCCTCCTGACTGCGACATGACCATGCAACGTGCTAGCACTGGAAACATGATTGCAATTTCTCCAGGTCCACTGTCTGCACCCACTGGTGCTTTCTCACCCGGTTTCCGCAGATCATGGGATTCTAGCCCATTGCATTTCGAACTCACATCTCAGCCGGCCCCGACCACCACACCATACGTCGATCCCAAGGGCCAAGTTGTCCCTATGGTCTCGGTGACTAGCAATGATGTGCCGACCATACATACTGAAGATATCTCCAGTGGCGAAGCACAACCACAGTCACCCGACGATGTCCAACCCCCCTCATTCCCCAACTTTTCCCGTCAACTTCGATTACGACCCAACCTTGGCATCGACGAGGGTGCCTCATCTAGAACGGAAGAAAGGCTTTTGGCTCCTATGCAACCATCTAGCTTTGAACCCTTGAGGTCTCCTGCTGTCGCAAGTTTCAACATACCCACTTTCCCATCTTACGATACAGCAGACTCCGGGATCATGTCTCCAATCAAAACATCATTTGACAACTCTTGGCCAGCAGGCTATGATCTGGATAACGAGGAACCTGATTCTGCTCCACAGGCAATGGATGGCGTAATCCCAGGAATTTCACCACGCAGCTCCAAGCTTGACATGTCTAAAGCTATGCAGGACGATGCCAATGAATCTTACGGTCCCTTGTCATCACATGGTACTTCATTCCATCTTGGTCAACCGGCACCTTTCAAGGACCACTACGACAATGACGACGCAAAATCTGCAGAAATCGCTTCCCCAGTGAAGACTCAGTTCTCCGATGATGTCTTTACTAGCACTAACGATCGTTTGGAGGAAGAGTCAAAGTCACCACGTGCTACCGAATTCCACATGACTCCGTTGAAGCCCAGGTTAGGAGACGAGGATCCCTTTGGCTTGACTTCACCAACTAGAGCGGATTTCAATCCTTTCGATAGGCCGAGCAGTATTGCCACTATCAAAGCCCTTGAAACGGAAGATCGGAGACCCTCATTCCAGGCCATCCTACCGCCTGCCCATCAAACTTTTAATGGCTTCGCATCCCTGGATGGTACAGCACAAACGAATACTATTTTCGAATCTTCAGTCCCGCTGAATATGTCCGCATCGAAGCAATTCCAGTTGGCCGGACCTCGAGTAGACAGTCACAGCAATTCACCGGCGAAGCAAGTCCTAAACCGCGGCGGTGCGCATACAACGACCCCATTTGCGCTCCCTAAAGCACCAGCCACCCCTCGGACCCCGAGCGAAACCTTCCTCTCTACTCCCGGAAAAGCCATTCGAACAAGGTTTTCATCTCCAAACATGAACGAGCAACGGAAATTACAGAAGCTGCAAACCGAGATCGAATCGAAACTGCCAAGGGCAGCGGTTCCTCGACATGCTGCAGACGACATTGACGCTCTCATGTCACCCCGTGCAGAAGAATTCACTAGGAACCCCTTCCGCTTTGAACTGCAGAGCCCTGGTGAAGACGCAAGCCCGGTTTCATCAAACGGGACGATCAAGGATGGCCGAAACGGCCATACTGCATGGGAAGACCCGATGCCGCGGCACTGGACGCCTGAGAAGGCCACTGCCGATCCCCGAAGTCCTGTACAGACTGGGGTCAGCCCAATTGTCCGCAACATTTGGGATGTGCTATGAGGAAAAGCGGAGACATTTCGAGAGCCTAGACCTGGATTCGTAAAGTGAAGTTCCAGTTCAATGACTCGCTACGGATGTTCGGGAAGTATACCCGATATCAAGGCTCAGTTACCCCGACCGCCAGGCCAGAAATTTCGCAGTTTCTCGCAGAGGAATTTCTCCTTCTCTCGGAAATTGCGACGCCACCAATACTGAGCGTTTGAACTTTGGATGGCCTCAAATCGCATCAGCTCGTCTTGCAATTTGACAACATTTGTAAGACGTTTTGTTTGGATCGACAGCCCCGACAAGTACCATCAAGACAGTACCGACCTCTTTCTTCTTTTTGCGGTCAGCTTTTCTTTGTGTCAAGACTCTGTTTCTCTTTACAAGCCCGTCTTTCCAAAAACGGCTTCAACCATTTGTGCCTTGTGGGGGACTAATGCGCGTTGAGTTACGCAAACAAAAGTGTAATGTCCTAGTTTCTAGTGCCTAGTTCCGCCAACCCTCCACGGCCTTCCACTCATTTTTTTTGTCAAAGCATCCCCTCCTCTTTTCTCTCTCACTCTCTCACTCTCTATCTCTCTTGTTCAAACCAGCAATCATCACTACACTCTCGCTGCTTTGTATATCTATGTCATACCTTTTTCTCCTTTTTTTCTTTATTGGTTTGATCCCCCTCAGTATCGATGTTACGAGCCATGCAAAGCGCTGCACCCCATCCAGCGGAAAGTACATACCCCCCCAATTGTTTTGGGGTTGTATCCTTGGTTGTTTTTCCTTTGTGTTTTTCCTCCTTTTCTTCTTTACTATCATTGTTTTTTGAATCTGCTTGGCACATCCTCATCCAGCCAGCAGTAGGCGTTTTTTTGTGTTTGTTTGGGGGAAATTCTTCGCAGGATAAGGGGGGTTTTTTTTTCTTTAGGAAAGATGGAAAGTAAGGGAAAGGCTCGATCTGGGAAAGGATCTTATTGAGTTAGTTTAAGTGTGTGTGTGTGTGTGTGTGTGTATCTGGATAACTTTATTTAAGGGGGTTTCCTTTTTTGAAATCTCCTTTTTGCCTACTTTATTACCCCTCGTCCTCTTTCTCTCGCTGTGCTGCTATGGATCTCTATACCCAGGCGAGGCTAAAGGTAGTACTACCCAACTTTTTCTTTGTTTCCTTCTTCTTTTTGGTGGCAGAGAGGAAAGGGAAGGTGCAATTGGATGGGGCTGTATACATGAATGGAAATCCACATAGTTATACATTTACATACTACTACACATGAGTTGCACGTGATGAACTTGATGCTTACGTGACTGTGGATTACATATGTTACACTACATGTTACTTTAATAAGCAATATCGTAACCTCAGCATATCTAGTTTGGAATCCTTTTTAGTCAGCGGAGGAGATTAGTTTGCTGATGCATAATTTGAACGTCATCAATCTGCAGACAACGACACGTGAGGTCAGCAATTGTTTTTTTTTTCGTTTCTTGTAATCACTTTGAAGCCAAGAACATGGCACATGGTTCGGAAAAAAGCGTGATGGCAATTCTATTCTGGCAAAAACTACATACGTTAGTTTCCTCCTTTGCATCGTCGCGAGACTACAAGGTGTAAAAAAAAAATGGTAATGAAAGAAGGAAGAAGAGGATTCGGCCGTAATAATGGTTTATATAGTAGTAGGTTTGTAAATGCCCTCGAAAAAAAGGAAGACACAAAAACGTGCAGAAACGACAGGTGATTTTTCGTTGGACTCGTGCACGTACATGAGCCTCTTGTAAAAAGCGAGAGTGTGGACATAATGCTATGTCCCGCGCTCTCCCTTACCCAGTATTGGAAGAAAAAGCGAGTGTGAGAAAGAGAAAACTCGCGTCTATGAAGAAGAAAAAAGAAAAGTCAAGCTGGTTGACTTTTCTTGGGCCCCATCGAGCAACCGACAATCGGTTGAAGAAGAAAATAAAAAGCATTTGAGCGAAGGTGGGGAAATAAGACAGTAATCGAAAAAAGCAAAAAAAAGATAAACGAAGCACAAGAATATGCACCTTGGGGTAAGGGAGGCGGGGGTGGAGGTTGGAGAGAGACTGGGACCCAACGCAGCACTTGCGTGGTGTCGTCAACAAAAAAAGAAAGTACACACACTGTGGAGTTGCTTTAGAAAGCAACTCGACCCAACCTTAAACGCCAGTAAAAACAAAAACCAATAAATGCAAAGAACCCGGTAAATGTTATACCCGGGTTTTGTGGGGGTATCCTGGGGCAAATGAATTGCCCATGTATATGTTAATGAGGTAAAGTTATTTCTCACTCATTCACAATGCCTAGTAGACGTATGTTGCAGTCCTGCCCAAAGAAGGCTTAGTAGAGTATCCTTTGTCAGGCTCGCCGGATCTGGGAGCCCATCTGACATCTTCTGGGCCATATCGGCGACTGAACTGCACATCGTTGGGGTCGAAGCTAGGCTGGCGTCCAATTTCTCCGTAGAGCTTAGGTCTTCCAGAACGTCCGCGATCTTCGGAGCCACGAACAGGCGATACTGTACGGTACGACTCGTTGCGGCTCGGCATGGATGGGCGCGGCGCGGTCTTGTAGGAAGTGGTGGGCTCTACCGGACGATTGGCGCCAATCGGGGGTTTGCCGATTGGCGATGGGGATGGCGACCGTTGGTAGCGTGATGGTTCGCGTGGCACGTGACGAGCAGCGGTTGGAATTTCATCCGGGCGGACAGAGACACCACCTCCACTAACCGGGTAATAATAAACCTTCTTAGTGCTGCTGGGCGTAGTCTGCTGTACCGGTGGGATGGTGGAGAAGGTATCTCTTTCGGGGTTGGCATATTGCTCAGAAGTAGTGGCTTCGCGTAGACCAGAAGATCGAGGCGCAGTTGGCTCCTTCCTGCGCGAGGACGATGGGTGGATGGGCATCGTCGATGAGCGGTGGAAAGCTGGTGGTGCAGGGGGCGGCGAAGTTTCAGTACGTCGTGGTAGTCGTTCAGTGTAAGAACGCTGGGGAATTCCACGTCCAAGCTCAATGGGCGACGATGTCGAGTGCTTGAACATGGGAGGACGCCTCTCTTCAGTGCGCCTCTCCTCAGCCCAATCCACGACCTCGGGAATGCCACGATCAGTTCGATCGGTTTCGCGACGCGACATTGAAGGGCGATCCTTGTTAGGCCTAGCAGAAGACCTACGCACAGGAGCCTCTGCGCGAGAAGACTCGCGGCGGGAAGAGCGGGGTTCGGCGGCATAGTAATCGCGCGAGGATGCTCTAGCAGGCATAGGACGAGATGACGTTATCTCCTCTTCAACCTGCGCACGCGACTTGTGCTGATACCGAAGTGCCTCCTCGGCCTGTACGCTCATCTTGCGGTGAGTGGGCAGGGTAGTGTGGCGTGCCTCTTCGTAAGATCGGCGCTCTTCAGCAGCCTTGCGTCGAGCATCTTCTTCAGTGCGAATCTTGTATCCAGATTCGTGGCGCGCCTTTTCGTCGGCTGATGATTCACTCTCAGCAGATGCGAATTTGCGGTCGCTGCGGACTTCCTTGGCACGTGCCTTTTCACGTTCTGATCGACCGCGGTCTTCCTTGGCATATCTGCTGCTTTTTGAAGACTCTTTTTCGCGGCTGGACCGGGGTGGCGCAGTCGGCTTGGATGTGTAAGTTTGGTGGTGGGAGCGTTCACGCTCACGCTCGCGTTCTTGATAACGGCTGGCATCGTCACGCGACGATTGAGGTGCGCGGTACTCGGTGGCGTATCGCGTAGGGCCATTTGCAGTAAAAGACGAACCACCAGGTGTTGGGACGTCGAAGCGTGCAGTCCTGTCGCGTGGCGCAGCGGCTTGTCTTGCGGCCTTTTCCTTGCGCAGCTTGTCAAGCTCGAGGACTGCGTGGTAGTGAGCCCGCTTTTCGTCGTCGATGAGACATTCGTAGGCTTGCTGGATGCGGTGAAACTCCTCCTGCTTCTGCTCCTTCAATGCGGGATCTGTGACTTTGTCGGGATGGCACTTGAGTACCAGTTTGCGGTATGTGGACTTGATGATCGCGGCGGTAGCACTCTTGTCGAGGCCGAGGGCCTTGTAATGGTCGGGCGTGGGATCCAGGTCCATGGTGTTTGTGTGTATGTGAAAGGGGTGGTGGGGGGGTTGGAGGGGGAAGTAGTGCTAATCGATTGCGCGGTGGGGCTTCGCGTATGCTTTATAGAGAGCCCGTCGAGGCGGTAGGGCGACTGTTGGGCTGGCACAGGCACGGGGGAAAAGTCAATGCAGCCAATGCCTGTGGCGGAGCTGGGATGGATGGGATGGACGGCGTGGCTGGTATGTATACGCAGACAGGCAGCGCCACAATTTAGGGGATAGATAGCGAGAGAGAGAGGCCCGGAAGGCGCTTGGTGGCGAAGGGCTTTAAGGAGAGTCGGGTATGTGGTGCGTGAGTGCGTGGTGCTTGGGTGGTGAGAGCGGAAGACGGACAGCGGACAGCGGACGGCGAACGTGTCTGGGCAAGGGGGGATGACGAGGATGGCTGGGCCGGGTTACTTTCGCTGACCTAAGGAAGAGTGGACCGAGCCGCGAACACAGACGCTCGCATCGAAGACCCCAGAAGGTCGTAGTGATGGCGAAAAAAAGGCGGATTAAACAAGCCTGACAAAGAAAGTGTTTGTGCTTGGGACGCCAGTAATGAGGCTGTGTTGTCTTGTTTTCTTTTACTTTTTCCTCTCTTGCGGCGCAACAATGCTTTCGATTAGCTGCCTCGTGGTTGCCCGGCAGCGCTGCTCTACGGGTGCGGAATTGCGGTGTGGATGCTGCGACGTCACCGTTTCAGCGACGCCAATATGCTGCTATGCCAATAAAATGCGGCGGGCAATGGTTGGCATCGATCGCACGCCGTCGTGGGTGATGATGGCGATGAAGGGGAGAGTCACAGAAAAAAAACAGGGCAGTCGAGGGAGGATGCGGACAGACGGACAGCAGTATGGTCAAATCAGTCAGCCAGCCCGCAAGCAGCTGGGGCGTTGCGGTTTACTATAACGCTGCGCCAGGATTGCTGAGTAGGCCGGCTCTAGGAGACCCCCCTGGCGATGCTGCGGCTGGTGTGTATTGCCTCGCGCAAGCATGACTGGCTTACCCAAGTTTGCGCGGGTGGTAGTGGTCCTGTACTCAGGGCTGAAGGCTGTCACGGCACCGCGTGCTTTCGGCTTCCGTCCGCCTTCTCCTACACCTAGACCAGGCCCTTCCGTGGGGCCATGCCATCGCATCGCGCAAGCCGCCGCCGCCGCTTCACATGAGCATGCTGCACGTCGCATCGGTCACGGCGCCTAGGAAACATCCAGTCCAATCACGCCCACCAGCGGCCACATGGTCGTTTGAGACTTGGGGCTCCATGCCATCTGACAGGATTATCCCCTCAGCCGGCATGACTTGCGAGGCCCAGCAAGCGAGCCAGAACGGTCAGCATCCCCGCTGAAGACACTTTGCAACACACAGCGAATCCACGCCGCCGTCCTGGTCACAGATGGAGCACACTGCAACCGAAGGCACACGGCCGGCTCCCCGTCACGCCCAACACCCAACCAGACCTGTCTTCGGCCTGACCAGTCCTCTGAGACAAGCTCATGCCGAACTCTCAACCACCCGTCACCAGGTCTTGGTCGCCCTAGGGCACCACAGCATGACTGCGCATCCTCCGCACCGCAGCTGGCTCATCGAGGGGCCCCCCGGTGGGCCGTCAAAACTCGGGTCAGGGCACGGCGCTTGCGTCGCCAGGCTGACGATTTTTTGTCCCATGTGAGATTTGTTCCCACTCGATCCGTCCCGAATTGGCACATGTTAGGCCCTGGCGTGGTTGGACGATAAGATACACCTATGCGGGGTGAGGCGGGGCTCTTCTGCGTGTCACGCCCAATAATGACATATCCTACCCACGGGCTCCTGGCGAAGCAGGTCCCTCTACGTGGTCCTCCACCATTGCGCAGCACAACTGGCGACGAACATGTCTTGTGCACACGAGAGAACAGGTGCTGGCCACCAGGCATGATATCATGTCCGACAGGTACGCTGCACTACACATGTCATCCCACATCAGCCACCTCATTCACTCCTCATCTGGACACTTCCATACGGGCACTTGAACGTCGACTACGATCGGCTTATGGTGCCCAGTAGGCTTTCCAGCAATCCTTGGGCCCAGGTATGCTGCGTTGACCACTGTCGTTGTCTCAATACGCGCCGTCTCTGCACCTCCAAAAGCCCGACCCGTCCTGCATCCATCGTTGAGACATGCATGTCCTGCATTCCTCAATTGTTTACTATGGTTCTCTCCTCTCCACCACGCCTCATTATTCTCAAGGGCAATGCCAGTGAGGCTTGACGTCGGGACAAGGTTCCCATCACCGGATGGGGGCTGACGCCATGTAACATCCGGCGCAAGAGATGCATCAGCCTGGCTTCTCATAGTACCATCTTGCATCGAGTCAGACATGCTTTGACGTGGCAGCCCTGTATCGCAGCCCAAGTCGCGCCCTGCTATCGACTTGATGGTCAAGTCAACTAAGGAGATTTTGTTGCTAGTTTGCCCTGGATCGCTCCAGAATTCTACGCTTTGCACTAGGCTACCACTATCGCTCTGTGTGGCTTGGTCCAAGGGCTGAGTCCTCCACCGTACTGTCTCGACGCCTCGTCCTTGATGGATATGACCGCAGATGCTCAACTTGGGGCGGATCTTCGACAATCTTCGTAACAAAGCTGGGCACCCTTCTCTGCCGTCTCTTGAAGCTTCTGCCGATCCATCGCAATGTCCTTTTGGCGGTGTATGAGTCACGACAATGTCTACCCCATCTGGAATCTTATTCCATACGTCTTCAGCTTCCTCTGCTCGGTACTGGAAGGCCCAATTCGCTTGTTGGGGTGTATACGGACTACCGAATACCGTGAACCGTGTTCCCGGTCCGTTTGGTGAGGTAAGCTCGACCGTAGTAGTGGTATGCTCAAGGTACGTAATCGACTTTGACTCGACCAACAATTTTTTGCACGCCGTGGGGTCTTGGTCGCCAGGCCATTTCCACGAGCCCTTGTTTTTGTTGAAAAACGGCGCATCGAGTGTGATTTCGTGATTACCTGCTCAGGAAGGAACAAGAGAAAAAAAACTCATCAGCCCCACCAACCATTTCAATGCAGACAGGAATGTAAATTACCGGCAACCACAATTTTTGCTTCAAAATCTTGCCTCTCTATCCATTCCACAGCTTTTTTTAATTCGCTATAGCTCCCCTGATTTGTCAAGTCGCCGGCGTGGATGAGCACGTCACCGCAAGGTAGCTTGGGTGTCTGGTTGTGTGTATCCGATACGCACACTATGCGCGTTTTGCGCATGCATGGTGTTGAAACGGGTGCGGGCATTTGCTTGGACACGTGTGGGGTGGTTGCAGAGAGGGAGGGGTTGTAGTTCGGGTGGGCACCAACCAACTACACCTCAACCAAGCTAATCCCTCACCGACATTAGAAAGGACAAGATCGAAAAAAACTTGAACTTTTCTAGCCAATAAGGCTAGAATGCAATATAGGAATAGAAAGTAGACGTGGTGAAAGAAGAGGGAAAAAAGAGGGTTGGAAATCAAGATCATGGGTTGTGCATACGTCATACCTATACATCACTTCCCCCCCCTCCCCTCTCTGCCATTCTAGGCCCCGTGGGTACCTGACATCCCCCCCCCCTCTTCAGCCTCACGAGTCTTGCAAAATAGCAGTGGCATCATATTGCTTGTTCCCGCCCGCAAGTCCCTGAAGTGATGGACAGGCACACCCGTCTGTGGCAAACGGACAAAGCCCCTTTGTGATCGTCCTGGTCTATCTTTCTCCCGGGCACGAGGGAGGGGAGGGGGAGGGGCTGTATTTGCTTGTTGTCGCCGCACCTCGGCCTGTTGACCCTTTTTTTTCCTTCGCCACCGCCACCCCACCCACATTGACGCCAAGGCTTTCCGAGTAACTTGCCGCGTGCTGCCCGCTGTCAAAGTTGTTTGGTTCAGGGTTGAAGATGCAAGTCATTAGCTTTTTTTTCGTTTTCCTTTTTCTGCGGCAGATGTGGAGGGAGGCGTGTGTAGGGGTGATCTTTGGTGGATGTAGACTAGTGTAGTTTGTTTCAGAAAACGGGCATTGTAACGTCACGTGTGGGGCTGGAAAGATGTGGGTTATAGGGGGGTCACAGGAGGATAGTCTTTGTTGGTTCGTGGCGTAGCACTGACAGTGCATCTGGGGTACTAGGAACTTTGCTCCTTTTTGGGAGTTAGTGTATAGTACTTTGTGGAGAGGGAAAGGGGTCATTGTAGGATATAGAGTTTTGTGCTGTATGTAATAGAATGAGAGATGCTGCAAAGATTTAAAACTAAGACGTAGATGAGACATGTGTATAGACTTAGTAATAGGATCTTTTGTTTGTAATGGTTCATATCGTTGAACATAGAAGACCTGTTTTGTTCTTCATGTATCTGATTGTTTGTGCATTTCTAGATTCAAAATCCTAATTCCCTTCCAGACGCATGTACAAGGACAGCTTATGAAAATGTTACAATTTAACTTATCATGAAGTCACCGCACTTCACAGGTATCTAGCGTACATATTATTCTACCAGCAACTTAGCATATCACTGTTGCCAAGGGCAAGTCTGTGGTAGTAATGTTTCTAGAAGCACACTTGTGTCATTTCGAAGGACTTACAATCCGCTAGCTAAACAAGCATACTAGTAACACATCATTGGTCAAATGAGCAGATATGAAGATACTACATTAACTTTTGAAGTATTTCTAGACCGACGATATCCATCTAAAAACATTAAGCTGATGTATTATCGTTGAACAAAGAACATTTAGCATGAATAATGTGGATAAATCTAGCAGATATTTGCAAATGCTGCCGACTTTGTAGGATTAGACAAGTGATGGAGCAAAATTTATGCTCGTCAACTCACCGAAAATGGATTATTTCTTGGTAAACCTGTTTTCAATGAGTTGTGTATTTGAATAACAACAGAAATACCGCATAAAACTCCTCAAACGTTATCAAGATAGTATCCAGGCTGATACAGTAACTTCCGGTATACGCCTTACCCAGCCGTCTCCCATCACGTTGAAACGCGATATCAGAGCCATGTTATCTAAAAGCGTGTATCGACTCTCTGATGGTTTGCACAGCGTTTTGTTCTCCGTTCAACCCTGTGATTGGCAAAGTCCAAATCATGATTGGTACTAAAAGCGACCCACCAACTTTACATTGGGTAAAGTACCACTCAAGTCAGGCCAAGCAACCACTTTCACACTCACTTTAGCTTGAAGAAAGAGTGAATAACTGTACGTGGAGGGGGTTCGGCCCACGAAGGGCAGTCGCATGGTGAGAAAAGCTAGACCATCCTTCTTGCCTTGCTCACCTTCACCCACAGTCTCAGCATCGCGCTAAAACCTCCACCGTAGCATTTATTCAATTTTCTTATCTCGCTTTTTGCGCGGCGAGGTATAACACCATTCGCAATCCGTATTCTTCCACCATCCAACAAGATCCATCGTTTCCCTTGGTCTAGCAAATATCTGGTATGGGATAAATAGAATCCGCAATCGCGCATCAGCTTGAAACTGACAAATATTTCAGCATTCTCACTTCTTTTTCCAAAGGTCCACCCACAGACATCGCACCGCTATCTTACTTATACTCGAACTTTCCCACTGTATTTCCGCGACGATATAAGAACAAACGGCCCAAAGATGGATGCGACTGGCAACAACACGAATAACTTGGAATATCTAGTATACGACAAAGACGCTACCATTGTTAACCCTTCCACAGCAACGCGACCGACACCAATCCAGCCTATTACCACGATCGTGCCCGTGCTAGACAGGACTGCATACAATGAAGCCGAAGAGACAGAAGGTAGCGAGAGGACACTCGACTACGTCCGAGTCCAGCTCAAGACCTTGCAATACCTAGCATCCCTCCCGGCAGACATGCTCAACGGACAGCAAGCATGCGAGTGGACGCAAATGATCTCGCCAACGAATTTCAAGCCAACAGCACAAGAAGCACTGCGTCTATGCTACTACCTGCGCTCCCAAGGCTTCGACACGTTTGCCACGTTCAAGCGCGGATACATGAGACTCTATGTTGCAAACCAGGAGTCGTACACGCGGAATCCACGTGTCGACGTGCTGTATTGGAAGCAAGATGTCACGACCAACGACGTCAGCTATCAGTGCTCTCCCAGGACACCAGGGCTAGTAGTAGGAGGCAGACGCAACGCTGCTCCGATGATACCACTACATTCCGCTGAGGGTCAAGCGCTTTACGACTACTACCACCGTTTCTATGAAGAGCAACGAATGGAAGAGCAACAAAGGCAAGACCAGCGTACGCTAGATAGCCTTGCGACTCTCGCGTCTGCAGCAGAAATTCGGTTGCAAAACTTGGTCGCTGATGAGAATCCTGATCTGGGGTACGTAGCCCCCTCATGTTCCTTCACGCATATTCTGGTAGTATGTACTAAAAGATTAAAATAGTGAAATAGAAGTCACCCTTATGCAACTGGAAGAATACCGCGCACGGCTCCGTGGGGATTAGTATATCCCTAGGTGTAATGGTCTAGTTGGAGACGCTCTAAGGGTGACATGGGTTAGATGGAGAGGACAAGTGGACGAGTTGAGGAGGGTACGCGCGCTCTGGGGGGTTTCCATGGGTATACGTCGCGCGAGTGTTTGACGGTGTACTAGGGGGTTTTTTTTGGATGGATGGATGGGGCTTGGCTGCGTTTTCCTGGGAAAGAATGGCCTTTTTCAGGGGTTGACTCTTTTTCACCTCGGGTATGTATGTACCGCTGATAGGCAAATGGATATGCAGATAGTATGTGCACCGCGGTACTGGATAGCGTAGCGTAGGTACCGAGGCTAATGACAACGGAAATAGACATATGGATGATAAGTACGCATAGTGGCGCTAGGCGGCCACAAAAGGGCTGCCGTGTAAGAGAAAACAAGGTATACAGTAGTCAGATGCTTGCTATGCTTGGCGCACATGGAAATCAAGTTTTCTAGAAGGTAACTTGTTCCCGCGCACCCCCCCTTAGCAGGCATGAGCACGTGTACACAAAGTATCGGAAGCCAGTGCTTCTGTTCCATTGTTAGTTGAGCGCGAATTACGAAGAGTGGACGATGCATGACAACACCGGAAAAGCTCTGATGGCGGTGCATGTCGTTGTGTTATGCATGGGGACGCCTGACTAGTCAGCAATCACCAAGTTTATATATAAGTATATATGTACACACGGGTAGAGTCATGCTGCGGATGCTGTGTAAATTTTATTAAGGGGGGGAATCCTGCGTGCTCAAGAGTATCTGTCGTCAATAAAGTGTGGCGCGTGTTAATCAAGTTGTTGTTTGGGAAAGGACAGATGCAAGACGCAAGACGCGGATGCTCACAATATAAGCCTTGGCAACCATCTGTACCCGGCACGGACGCGTAGCGGACCGCTGTCTGCAGCCCACACGGACCAGATTACCAATGATACGATGAACCAAATTGTCTGGTACGGAGGGCGTTGACCTGCATGTTGAACCCAGCGCGGGAAATTGAGCTCACGGACACGCCCTTGGCAGAGAGCTGATTGCGGGGAAAGACAATGGGATGTTTTGGCCCATGGGACAGAGAGGGCTTTGGCACAAGGGCGGTAATAGGAATATCATAGGGAGCGCAGGAAACCCGACAAAATAAAAGCAGGGCAAGGCAACGACAAAGGATGGAACAAGAGGTTGGTCGATATATCGATGCAAGTATGCGCTAGGTGCAGCGGCGCACGTAGATCAGTTGGCCAAGCGAGAGGTAATCGGGTGTGCGCGACGCGCTCACGACGCGGGGGGCCCGTCCGGTGCATCCGGCAGCTGTGGTGATGGGAAAAATGAAGAATGGAGGATGGATGTTTTTTTGTGTTTGCAAAGTTGTTGTTGTTGTCGTGCGTGAGTGGGTGTGGATGGAGATGAGACTAGCAAGGCAGAGAGATAGGGATTTGCCGTTTGCAGGCTGCTGCTGCTGTGGTGAGCAGCGACGATGCAGGGCTTACTACTGGCTGGCTGGGAGCCCTGTCAGCGACTCCCGCCGAGCTGGAACGGATGACTGAGTGGAAGTTTGAGACGAAGAAGGTAGGCGTGGGTGTCGAGGGGAGAGGGGGAGAGGGGAGAGGGGAGAGGGGAGAGTGATGGGGGTTGGGATGTAGATGATGGAGAATGAATGGGTGGTCAAGGGCGGATGGTGGATAGAGAAGCGGAAGGTGGTGGTGGTGAGGCGTGGGCAGGCGCGTTGGGGCGGTGATGGAACTGGGCTAGTGCGGCGCAGAGGCCACCTTGTCACAGCCAGGCTGATACAAGGCGCCGAACACAGATGTGAAGAGACACAGCAGGCTGATGGAAGCGGCGCAGAGAGGCAGCGCAGGCGTAGAGACACTCTGGCTCTGGGTGCCTGCGAGCAAGACGCGCTCGTCGGCGCCGTTGGAGGTCGCGAAAAATTTCCTCTACTCCCTGAAACGGGACGCACGGACCACAGCACTAGCCCGTTCCTGGTGATGATCCAGCCTACTTAATGACCTGTTCATTCTCTTAGATAGGCCCGCAGCCCACCTTCTCCGACGCGCTCGCGGCACCGCATCGAGTTACCATCCCGTCACGTGACTACTCCAGTGCTGCGCCCACGGCACCCCCCGCCACAGAGGCTTGTGTGTGTGCCTCTGTGTTTGTGTGTGCACTTGGTGCGCCTTCGATGGCACTCGCCTGCGGGCCCATAGTAGTAATTTCTAATCCCTCTGGCCGCGCGCCCATAGCCAGACCCACCCGCTGGTCACGATGAGGTTTGTCGCATATCCCACGGCTGCTGCTGCATGCATGTCGCGCTAACCCTGCCATAGTGCCACCAGATTGGACCGTCTCGTCACGTAAGTGCACCCGACTCCAGCTTTGCACATGGCTTTGCACCCCTTCCCGACAACGCCAGAAAGAACAAACATACTTGCCATGCCCCTCGCATACCACGCCCTGCCATGCACCCCCCCAACATGGCATTGCCCCTCTTGTCCCCTCTGACCCACCCTTGTCGCCTGCTCGCTAACCCGCGCCAAGGCTCCTCGAGACTGGCAGCACAGCATTGATCCGCAACACAGCAGCCGACCAACTTGCTGACGTCCAGAAACAACATCCCGATGAACTGTTCAACCTCCTCACCCGTGTCATCCCTTACCTGAGGTCAAAGAGCTGGGAGACTCGAGTCGCTGCTGCCAAGGCCATTGGCGGCATTGCCGCTAACGCCGACAAGTTTGATCCCAATGCTGATGACGATGATGCCGATGAATCCAGCAAATCCAGCCTCAAGTCCGAGTCGAATCACAATGTCAAGTCCGAAGATAGCAATGGCGCCGTCAAGAAAGAAGAAAACGGCGACGCTGTCTTGCCTCCCCTCTCCCACGGACTCGATCTAGCTACCCTCGACCTGCCCTCCATCCTCAAGTTTGGTAAAGTCTTGGCTTCCTCTGGTGCAAAGGAGCATGACTACAAGCTGGCTGCCATGGACCCCGCCGAGCGCCTGGAGTACCAGAAGAGTACCCTCCTCAAGCGCCTTGGCTTCGAGGGTCCATGGACCGAGGACCTCTCACCACCTCACGAAATCATGCCTCAAACACCCGGGCCCAAGACGCCTGCACCAAATCGCATCGACACAAATGTCCCACGTGCCGACAGCTCAAATCTAGCCTCTTCTCCTCCCCCTGCATTGGCCACGCCCAACGGCCAGGGACTAAGTAAAAGGCAGCAAAACGCCCTCAAACGCAAGCAAAAAAAGAATGCTGCCGGGGGTGCTAACAAGGTCCAAATCGTTGATTTTAACGCAAACTCACGCAAAGATTCACAGTCAGATGCAGTAGAAACCCCCAGTCGCCCCCATCCAATTGCCCTTAAGCTCGAAAAGACCGAGAACGGCGAGGAAGGCGACAGTGGTGTAAACGACTACTTTTCGCTCGAGCGCAACGGCGGAGACGACGACGCAAAGTTTGTCAAGGAGTTCAAGGGCGCGCCCGTACCCGAAAAGTCGTCGTTTCAGGCCGAGGCTGTGGAGGCTGGGCTAGAATGGCCATTCGAACGTGTGTGTTCGTATCTTGCTGTCGAACTTTTTGACTTCACCTGGGAGGTCCGTCATGGGGCTGCCATGGGTCTTCGAGAAATCCTCCGTGTGCACGGCGCCGGCGCCGGCAGGCGGAAAGGGCTCACTCGAGCCGAGAATGATCAGCTCAATCAACAATGGCTCAACGACCTGGCGTGTCGCATGATCTGCATCTTCATGCTCGATCGCTTTGCAGACTTCACTGGTGATAATGTCATTGCACCAATACGTGAAACTGCAGGACAAGCACTCGGTTCCTTGCTGCAATACATGACTGGCGACAATGTGCTGGCAACTTTCAGAGTTCTCAATCGCCTAATCATGAATCAGGACTTACCTGTTGACACCAACCCTCTCAGTGCACCCTGGGCCCTTTGTCAGGGTGGCATGATTGGCTTGCGGTACCTTGTCGCTGTGCGAAACGATCTGCTCCTTCAAGATGGTACTTTGATGGATGGTGTGCTCGCTGCAGTCACCAATGGCCTGAGTAATGACGATGATGATGTACGAGCCATCAGTGCCGCAACGCTAATCCCCGTTGTAAAGGAATTCATCGAGATGCGGCCCAAGGCACTCGAAGGATTGATGAATGTCGTCTGGTCATGTCTCTCCAGCTTGCAGGATGATCTCAGCGCTAGCACCGGTTTCATCATGGACTTGCTGGCTAAGCTCTGCGGTTTCCCTCAAGTGCTCGAGGCAATGCAAGCAAACGCTCGCCAAGACCCAAGCCAGTCATTCCACGAGCTCGTCCCTCGCCTCTTCCCCTTCCTACGACATACCATTACTAGCGTTCGTGCGGCTGTGTTGCGTGCACTAATCACATTCCTCAATATTCAGAGCCAAGAATCAGATGGCTGGATAGACAGCAAGGCGTTGCAGTTGATATTCCAGAACATCTTGCTCGAGCGCAATGAAGGCGTTCTGAAGCTCTCAATGCAGCTTTGGAATGCCGTAGTTGCAAGCTTGGGTAGTCAATTACCCAACCATCTGGAGCCCGTATTGGATGCGATTGTTCCCCTCACCCTTACCCCCATCGGAGTCTCTCGTCACCCCATTTCCCTGGACAAATCGCTTCTTATCAAACCTTCTGGGCAAGCCATGGGACCCCCACCGAACACCGAGACGAGCCGGAAATCGACACCGCCCGATGGCGCCGAACCAGCCCAAAAGAGGAGAAAGAAGTCCCGCCCAGGAAAAGACGACATGGCAATACCAGCACCATCCTCTCAATCTCACAACGTCGACGGACACATGATTACTGGAGATCTGGAACTCATTGGAGCAGATGTCATGATCAGATCCAGAACCTCCGCAGCCCAAGCTCTGGGAACAGCCATGGGTGCCTGGCCCGAAGAATCGCGACTTCAGGCTTTCAAGTCCAGGCTGGTAAGCCCACTGTCCTCGCCAAACTCCACGACTCAATTGACGGCTGCCATCATTATCGAGGAGTTTGGAAAGAACCTGAAAGCCAAGGACGCGTTGGCCGAGTTGTTCGTCCAACACCTGCTGCCCATGGTAGAAGGCGAGAGACCTCTAGCCTATGAGGATCTTGTGCCAAAACTCCAGATTGTTCGCACGCAATGTTCGTCGTTGCTCCATATCTTCCAGGAAGCACACGTACAGAACCTGCCAAACCTTTCAACTATCGTCCAAGGATTACCATTTACAAACAACTATGCTTTTGGAGTTGCGGATGCTGAAAAGCTGGTCACTGTGCAATATGAGAAGCTAAAGAAGGCTATGACACCTTCCTCGCGTATGATCGCTGCAGCCAACCTAGAGACGACGCGCAAAGAAGTAGAGGCCAGCATTCAGGAAGCCAAGAACATCAAGGAAGAGCGCGATATTCGAATCAAGGCCGCTGCTGCTGGCGCACTTGTGGCGCTTGACTCGCCTCCCAAGAAACCATCACCACCTATCAAGGCTATGATGGATAGCATCAAGAAGGAAGAGAATGTGGAATTGCAAAAACGTTCTGCAGCTGCAGTTGCCGGTTACATTGTACACCTGGTCAATGGCAAGAGATCGGGCGTCGTGAACAAGGTTGTCGGCAACCTGGTCAAATTCTACTGCATGGAGACGGCAGAAACTCCCGAATTCGCTGGGCAATCGCACATTGAAACCGGTATCCTGACGCTTAAGAAAGACGAAGACGTACGGGACCATCCAGACGCTGCTCGATTTGCAGAGGAGTCACGGGCTGCGAGAATCACCAAGCGTGGTGCACGCGAGGGCCTGGAACAGGTTGTTGAACGTTTCGGTGCTGAGGTTTTCGAAAAGGTGCCCATTCTGAAGGACCTGATTGAGCGGCCGATCAAGGAGGCATTCACCGAAGCGTCGCTGCCCCCGCAAATCTTCAATGAAGACGGTGTCTTTGGACAAGAAGTTGTCGATGGCCTGTCGACTTTACGCGCTCTGGTAGGCAAACTGCATCCAAGCGTGAGAAGTTTTGTCAAGGAACTCCTTCCACTCATTGCCAGGGCTTTACAGAGCAAGCTGTACGTATTGCGGTACGCAGCTGCTAAATGCTTTGCGACGATTTGCAGCGTCATGTCTGTTGAGGGTATTACAATGCTTGTCGAGAGTGTGCTGCCAACCATTAGCGATGGTGGTAACGTACATGCTCGCCAGGGAGCAATCGAGTGCATATACCACCTCATCCACGTCATGGACGATGCAATCCTGCCATATGTCATCTTCCTCATCACTCCTGTCCTTGGACGAATGAGTGATTCAGACAATGACGTCCGATTACTCGCCACAACCAGCTTCGCTACACTGGTCAAACTCGTACCACTCGAGTCGGGTATTCCCGATCCACCAGGTCTTCCAGACTCCCTGCTCAAAGGCCGAGACCGAGAGCGCAAGTTTGTTGCTCAAATGCTAGACGCCAAGAAGGTGGAGCCTTTTGAGATTCCTGTCGGCATCAAGGCAACGCTCCGTTCCTATCAGCAAGATGGTGTCAACTGGCTGGCATTCCTTAATCGGTATAACCTCCACGGAATCCTCTGTGACGACATGGGTCTTGGTAAGACTCTACAAACTCTTTGCATGGTGGCTAGTGACCATCACATGCGTGCTGACGAGTTTGCCAAATCTGGAGATCCAAACTTCCGTCGCCTACCGTCTCTCATTGTGTGCCCGCCCACCCTGTCTGGTCACTGGCAGCAGGAGATTCGCCAATATGCGCCTTTCCTTAGCTGCGTTGCTTACGTAGGCTCGCCACCAATCCGAAGTCAGTACAGGAACGACCTTGACAAAGTAGACATTGTCATCACTTCCTACGACATTTGCCGCAACGACGCCGATATCCTCAAGCCCATCAACTGGAACTACTGTGTCCTAGACGAAGGACACTTGATCAAGAATTCAAAGTCAAAGACAAGCCAGGCTGTCAAGCAGTTTCAGTCCAACCACCGCCTCATTCTCTCCGGCACGCCAATTCAGAACAACGTCCTTGAGCTGTGGTCTTTGTTCGACTTCCTCATGCCAGGTTTCCTTGGTACCGAAAAGGTCTTCCAGGAGCGTTTTGCCAAGCCCATTGCTGCATCTCGGTTTGCAAAGAGCTCGTCAAAGGAGCAAGAACGGGGTGCTTTGGCAATTGAAGCTCTTCACAAGCAAGTGTTGCCCTTCCTCCTTCGTCGTCTCAAGGAAGAGGTTCTAGATGATCTACCACCCAAGATTCTACAGAACTACTACTGCGATCTTTCCGAGCTGCAGCGCAACCTCTTTGACGATTTCACCAAACGTCAAGGTAAAGAAATCCAGTCCAAGGCTGGTAATGCCGATCGTGAGAGCAAGCAACACATTTTCCAGGCTTTGCAGTACATGAAGAAACTTTGCAACTCACCTTCGCTTGTTGTCAAGGGCCCCACCAACAAGGCATACGAGTCAACTCAACAGTACCTCAAAAAGCACAACACTACGATTGACGATATTGCGCACGCACCCAAGCTCGGGGCTCTCAAGGATCTGCTTGTCGATTGTGGTATCGGAGCATCAGACGTTGTCAGCGACAAGTCGGCGAATGCGAACGGCGACTTACCCGAAGCTGTCTCCCAGCATCGCGCTCTCGTCTTCTGTCAGATGAAGGAGATGCTCGACATGGTGCAGCATAATGTGCTCGAAAAGTTGCTGCCATCCGTTCAGTTTATGCGTCTAGACGGTGGTGTTGAAGCCACCAAGCGACAAGAAATTGTCAACAAGTTCAACACAGATCCGTCTTACGACGTCTTGCTTCTTACCACTAGTGTCGGTGGTCTCGGTCTCAATTTGACTGGTGCCGACACCGTCATCTTCGTCGAGCACGATTGGAACCCGCAAAAGGATATCCAAGCCATGGACCGCGCGCATCGTATTGGTCAAAAGAAGGTAGTCAACGTCTACCGCATTGTTACGCGCGGTACCCTGGAGGAGAAGATCCTAAAGTACGTATCCATCTTTTCCTGAAATCACATGGTCACAAACGCTAACCCTCGTAAACAGTCTCCAACGATTCAAAATCGACGTTGCCTCGACAGTTGTCAACCAACAAAACGCCGGTCTGCAGTCGATGCAAACGGATCAGATCCTTGATCTCTTCAACGTATCTGCTGACTCAAACGATCCTTCTGCCTTGCCTGCACCGCCTTCAAACGCCAAGGACGACGGCACTGGCATCGACGAAAACGACGCTGTCGATGCCACGGGCGCGCTGAGAGAAAAGGGCAAAAAGGGCTTCTTGGATGAACTGGGCGATCTCTGGGACGAGAAGCAGTACGACGAAGAGTTTGACCTTGATGGCTTCTTGGGCAAGATGAAAGCTTAGGGTTTGAAAGAAAGACAATTGGGCGACAAGAAACCACTTGGGTAGAACAGGCAAAATGTTTGAGTGTTTGAAGCAAAAAAACTCTGTCTTGTTTTGTCACAGGAATTTGGGGCGGCGTTTCAACGGTGTTTTTCTTTTCTTCTTCTTTTTCTTTCTGACGTCTTATTGATTGTATGACGTAAGGGCTGGGCGGGCGGACGGACGGATGGACGGGGCAGATGCGAGACCAGTTGCGTCGGATTCTTTTCTTTTCTCCTTTTTTTTTGCTTTTCAAACTCGGCTCTTTACCCCGAGGCAAAGGAGACGAGAGCGGAGAGAGCTACCGAAGTATGCGTGTGCGTGTCCGCGTATGTGTGTATTAATTAGCATGGCGTTTTGAGCGGGCATTTTGGGTCGCGTTGGACAAGTTTTGGCTTCCCTCCCTTCTTCCTGTTTTCTTTTTCTTTTTTGATGGGATGAAGGGGGGCCCAATGGGAATGTATGCATGTATGTAACTATGTATGTATCGAAGTAAAGAGGGAGAGTTGGGTTATGTGTGTATGGAACAGTTGGGATATATGAAATGCTTTTGTTTTTTTGTATGACGTCTTTGTGTTCTTTCTTTTGTCTTTCTCGCTATCTATTTGTGTGGGGTTTGGCGATGGACTTCGACATATGTCGTTGTCTCATATACAAAGTCCGATTGTGAGGGCATCTGATCGGGTACTTGAAAGGTTTTGTTTGCCGTTGGCGATGGAGCTGTGACAACGGATATATATATATATACATGCTTTTTTCGCTGGCCATGTCGTTTGGGACGCTTTATGGGATATCGTAGGGAAGCTATCAGTTACAGAATCTACAAAGCCCAACTGTGTCTCCGTGCTGTGGGGGTGCATTGCCGTTTCTTAGAGCGTGGACGTGTGAGTTTCCATGTTGCATGAATATACCCGGGAAGACGATACGGAAATCCACTGGTATGGTTCCGAGACGCGCGTTTTGTGTGTACAGAAAATAGCAGCTGTAGTGTAGCGATGAATAAACGTCTGGTTGGGTATGCTTTTGTTCCTGAGGTCAAATGTTCACTGTGTGAAGGGCGTTTCCGATTAACAGTCATAGCCTCAAACAAAGCTCTCATGAAACCCAGAGATGGACACAGCGACTGTAAAACTCTGGCTAATATGGGTTTTTGTTCATTTCATCCGGCATGCCGTGGCCGCGCGTCATATAGGCGGGGATCCTTGGAGATGGCCAGGCGTAGGTTCACAGAGATTGTACAAAGGGAACGGGAACCGGCACCAGACTATGGAGTTTGCACCCTCAAAGGAAAATGTGGAGTGCTATTTCTTTGGTTCCCATTAGAATGTGTCATGTCCCTGTTAGTAGTAATGCCTACGTCAACCATTGGGTTCCATTGGACTTGGGCATGGAGCTGCTGATGTCAGCAGGGCCATTTCATACGGTAAAGACTTGCTTCTGATAGGATGTCCTTCCAACTGGTGAGTAAGGTAGATCTCAGAATGGTATCAGAGGGATCCTGGAAACAACACGCGGCCAGCCAGAGAAAGAAGAAGATCGGTCCAGGGGCTTCACTGCAACCAGGATGACTTGGAATTAAGTTGTAGCAAAACAAAGGAAAGGGCTGGCAACTGGAGGCTCGTTATGTCACATGGCGCTTCTCAAAGTCCACAATTGATCCCAGACTTGCCCATCGCAATTAGTTTTCTGGACTTGTTTTAGTTGAATCGGTACGCTGGGTGCGCCAGGTCGAGCCTCAGAAGTCAATCGGATTGTGCAACTGGCCACTGACACGGTATGATCAATGGGAATGTTTGGAAGATCTCCCGGTATCCGCCTCATGGTGGGGTATTCCGGAATGGCACACTCATACCTGGAGCCTTGCCTGCCCATGGATTGTGAGAGGAATTCCTAGGTATGATTCTCCAAGCTGGAATGCCAATGACGTCATCGGAATCTGAACTCAGGGGAATGCTTTTTGGCGAGTGATCTGTGGATGGCTCTTGGGAACCCCTGGTATTACGCACTCGTCCATGTAGATGGTAATATTAAAAGGTGGATGCGCCCGGTCATGGCAACGCTTAGATGAGATCAGCAAGGGCCGAGTGAAATTCCGATACGTCGAGTCTGGGTATTTGGAAACATGAAATCTCGACGGACTGACACTACGCATTCCAAGCGCATGTTGAATGCAACGTAATGGTGGTGGGTGGGCCGGGAGTGGAGGTACGAAGTCGTTGTTTCAAGGCAGGTGATGATCGTTTGGTCAGCGAAACCTCGGTGATGCCTGTAGCGTCAGTTAGCTGTGTCAAACATGATGTCAGCGGAGAAGTATAGGGAGGGAACAGGGCTTCAGATATGGAAGAGAGGATTTGCTTGTGTTGTGAGGCGAGCTGTTGGGTAAGACAAAAATCAAATGTCAACGGGTGTGCGAGACGTACAAGGCAAGTGTGGGGCGGCCCCTGTTGATCAAGGACGCTTCAGGAGGGGCCTCCCGCTCATTGCGCACTGATCGCGTCGTGTGGGTGGTGTACTTACGTACTAGTACCTACTCTAAGTCTCGTTATCGCAGCACGGCACTGTTCTTTCCGCACGGTTCCGAGTTTGTTTGTACAAGTGCCGGTCGTAGCTTCTCCGAAGGGTCTGTGTGACTGTTGCCGGTGTGCAAAGCAACTGGGTCCACACGGCAAAAGAAATATACTCGAAATCTGACAGTCCGGGAAACGTGGAGGATAGATCTTGTCTGATGGGCATTAGATCCTCGCTGTTCTTGTAGTAAACGACTGAAGTACCATCCCACATCTCTGACGATGCGCCGTTGTTCTTGCATTATCCACGAATTGATTGTGCACAACACCACAGATGCAAATGCAACACCAATCCCCTCCGGCTAAGTATCTTTTGGCAGCCACCACCGAAACCTTATCAAGGAACCATACCCCTCATGCAAACATTGGGTTTTTTTTCCTTTTCCTATACACATGGACAATCACTGTTGTTTCCTCTAAAAGTACGAATATTTCTCCGAAACTAGGCAGGCCGTCACCACTGATAACATAATAACCCAAATCCAAATGTTTGACTTGGTAGCCAAAAATTTACCATTTGAGTAGAGCAGAGTGGCTTCGGCGCCTCGGCGGCAAGATAACAACATACAATGCATGTCGGCAGCATGCAAAGCATATGGGAAGTGACAGATGCGAAACCAAGTTCAAGTCCGTAAGCGCTCAATAGGTACAATATATCGGCCAAAAGTCCCACAATGGAGAGCAGACAGCTCATCCATCTTTCCAGCTTTACCAGGCTTAGTGTTGCCACACCATGAAACTCTCTGTTGCTTTCGTCGCTGCCCTTGCCAGCTCGGTCCTAGCCATAGGTATACAGGCCCGGGTCCATGGAAACTACCAGCACCTGTCACAGCCCTCAACCCAAGACAGCACGGTCTTGAGGGTACAGTGCAGATCCATTACGAGGGATGCAGAGAACGCAAACCAGGTAGTAACTCGAGACAACTGGGCGGGTGCCATGCTCTCCAAGAAGCTTTGTGCGGGTAACTTTGCCTCTGCCACGGGGCGTTTTACGATTCCGATACCCAAGCACACTGGCGCCTCGAACGATACAGAATGGGGGTCCGCATGGGTGGGTATTAGCGACTACACCTTTGAGTCTCAACTACAGGGTGGTGTGGACTGGACGGTTGAGAGATCCGGCAAGGTATCATACACGGCATGGTACGAGGGGTTCCGTTACGAGCCGTCTTATCTGGACGATTTCAACGTTACAGGCGGAGATGAGATCCAAGTGGATATAGCGACTACATCGACTACCACGGGGAATGTTCGATTGATCAACATCAGCACTGGCAATAATATCAGCATGGATGTGACATCGCCTCCAGACACTTTCTTGACCAGCGACAATGCAGAATGGATCATGGAATACTTTTCCGGTGGAGGGCGTTTGGCGCTGGCAGACTTTGGGAGGGTGGTGTTCACAAATGCTAGTGCCAAGATGAGCACTGGTCGGGTGGAGGATCTGAGGGGTGCTACGATTATCAAGATGGTGCTGGATGACAAGCTAGTTGCTGATAGTGTTATCGATAGCCTATCGCAGATTGCAATCAAGTACGTCAAGTAAGAAGAGCTGACAGTCTGGCTACGAGGGAAACGCATTGAGTAGTGTCACTATTTAGTTCAAATGAGCAGCATGAACGTACATAATAATGATAATAATCAAAGACCAATCGCTATGCAGATGTGACCTATAGAGCAGAGTGGCGGTATTGGACATTAGTGAATCATCTGACCGTCTGATTTCGGCTGCAAAGGAGGACCAGGGTGGGTGCCATGACAGGTCCAAAACGGCAGACTGTTGGCATGGAGAACCATACGATCGACATTGATTAGGTGACAGGGGTGGAATGCAACGGGCAGGGGTGTGGACACAGATGCTATTGCCGATGGCCAACCGGGATATTTTTAACTTTGAGCACAGTATTCTGGCTGAATGCAGGCGTGGGGCACGTGTTGTGAGAGCATCCGAGGCGGTCAGGGAGCCGACAACAAACGTCGTTGGTTGGGGTGTGTTCCGCCAGGCCAAAGAAACAAGAGAGCCGCTGGGCAACGAGCAGTGGGAACGATGACGACAGCCGGCGACGACATGGCGAGGGTTTTTCTTAGTGGTCTGGGCCTTGTTGAGAAGAAGGTGAGGCCGAGATGAGCTGGGAGCAGCGAGGGGGACGGTGACAGAGTAAGACCCGAACGGGCGAGGGAGCTATGGCGCTAGGCCGAATGCGGCGACGCCCCAAGGCTTAATTTCCACTGGCTTGGCAAGGCGGCGAAGCAGTTCCGTCCATCCACACCGAAGCCAATGCAACGCCGTCTGCTTGCTCCACCCCAATCCATATGCATGTGCACACACGCACACACGCCCACAGCTGCACGTCTGAGGAGAGTGCATCGCCGCCAGCAACAGGTGAGACGCGTGTGGGTATGTACTATCAGCGCACGACCAAAAGAGCTGACGATGCGGTCCACCGCTGCGAGGGCGCGACGGGAAAAGTGTTTGCAAACAAAAAGAAAATCGCTGACACACCCTGCATACTCTGCAACGCTGACAGCTTGGCCGTGCAGCCTATTTCGGGATAGTCATGGCCATCGAGCAGGCGCGCAATGGCAATGCTGATGGATGGCAATGGCGCGTGGAGACTGGTGCCGCTGCCGTATCGCAGTTGCAGTCGAGGGGTTGCGTTCAACGGGCTGCCCGATAAGACGTTTCTCCTGAGCAAGCTGAGCATTCCCTGCTGCGATCGCCAGCCAGCACACGACTCGAATGGGTGCCAGCGGGTGCGAGTTGACGCCTCGTCTCCCGCTTCAGGGCGCCTCGACGCCGGTTCATTTAGCCAACACGAGAGCCACGGCCGCTACTAGCAGGCAACCTGCCCATGTCGTCTTAGCATCAGGCACGTCCGCCCTGCCACTGGCCAGCCGACCGCCGGGGGCCACTTGGGACCTGCGTTAGTCCTGACACCCGCTGGACCACTTGCATGGCCTCGACGTCTCCGCCCCTGTCGCCTGTCCTGTCCACCCCCCTTTCAGTGGCCACATGTTTCCGGCCCGCGCTACGACGCTTGCAATCTCCCTTTGCTACATAAGCTGACGAAGTGCTCGCCCTCCAACTTTTCTTCTCCACTTCACAGCCAACTTTCGAGCATCAAGTCCCTGACCTTCGAGTCGTCCATTCGTTGTCCTCAACCTAATACTATCCTTAATAATTCAATCTCGCCAACTCTCTTCCAACCTCTCCCACCAACCACTTCATCTTTTACTTTTCAAGTTCTAATACCCAACAATCAAAATGCGTTACACCATTGCCATCGCTGCCTTCGCCGGCCTCGCCGCCGCTGCTCCCAGCTACAACGCCTACCCAGCCTACCCTGAGGTCCCGGCTCCTGCTCCCTCTTCCGAGCCTTGCACCACTGAGGTTCCTCACCCCGCTACCTCGGTCCCCGCCTACCCGGTCGAGACTCCCAGCAAGCCTCCTACCTACCCTGCGGAGACCCCCAGCCTTCCTCCCACCTATCCTGCGGAGACTCCTAGCCAGCCTCCTACCTACCCGGCTGAGACTCCCAGCAAGCCTGCTCCTACCTACCCGGCTGAGACCCCCAAGGTCCCTGTCCCCCAGGAGAGCCACCCCGTCTACCCCGCTGAGACTCCTTCTGCCCCGGCTCCTACCTACCCTGCCGAGACTCCCAAGGTCCCCAGCCCTGACACCACCACCTCTTGCCTGAGCTCCACCACCATCACCGTCACCGTCCCTTACCCCACCGGTACTGGTGTTCCTCCTTCTCCCTACACTCCTGGCAAGCCTTCCGTCCCTGTTGCTCCTTACCCATCTGTCCCAGGTGGCGGTGCTCCCTACCCATCTGTCCCTGCCGGTACCGGTGTTCCCCCTGCTGCTGGCACTGGATACCCCACCAAGACCGGTGGCTACGTCAAGCCTTCCGCTCCTCCTGAGTTCAGCGGTGCCGCCTCTGCTCTCAACGTCGGTGGCTTCGTTGCTGGTGTCGGTGCTTTTGCTGCTTTCTTCTTGTAAATGTCATCTTCTTCAATCGAGCTTGCTACTTAGTAGGCTATGACTTTACATGAGTGCATTGCATAGAGGTTTAGGTCTTCGCTTATAGGTACGCCCTTGGTATCGCAAAGGGTAATTGTAATTAGTTGGGTCGATTAGTAGCAATTGAACTTGAAACACCATTTTTTCTCTTTGACTGATATCTGTGCTCTGGTTCTCGATTGTGAAAATTCCCATGTCCGTTCCCATAACATCTTTCTTTGCCTATCTCTCCCCGACTATTACGCTGAACGAATAATGGATTCTTGTACAGAGCGCCATTCGGAGACCGGTACCACAGAACCATATGAAAAGTCATAGCACGACCAAACCCTCTGAAATGCAATGGAATTTCTCCATCGAACTACCCCGGAGCCTCCGCACTAGGACCCCCCCTCCCCCCATTCCAAACACGGCAACCCAGCGCGCCCTTGCACCCAAGACCATCAAATTTCCGGTGTTTCCCAATCAAGACACACCAACCCGAGTCACACACACACCTGCTGTTGTGCCTGGGGTGCGGGTGGCCTTATTGCGCAAAAAAAAACCCCCCTGTTCACCTCGCTCGTTTTCCCACAGCCTTTCATTTCCGCATTTTTGCATCGTTTTTAATCAAAATTTTATTCACGTCTCCCTTCTTCCCGCACCCAAGCGTCTTAGCATGGGGAAACAAGCACCCCTTCCCCCCAATTTTTTTTTGTGCGCAATCACTTCACCCAAAAATAGAGAGATTAGTGTGGTCCTTGCGTGTTTTCCCCCCTCCATTGCTATCTTAACATGCATAGTTCGTATGTTTATTCTGGATTTGGATATTGTTAATGCAAACGAGTGGTTTTTTGAATTACTAGTATAGAATTGAGTGGTTCTCCCGAAGTATGGTTTCTTTTTCTTTTCCTTACGAGTTAGTACGAATGGAAGCGAGGGCCTGTGAGACCGATGGAATTCGGCGTTATTATTTCGCCTGTTTGTCGCGGAGGGTGTCAGATGACGGGCGGCGTATTTATGCATACGAGAAGGAGAGCGCCTTGTTGTGCATAAGTCTCGGGGTAAAGAAGGGATATCGCGCGTTAGAGTGTGTGCGCCTCAGGCAACGCTTGCATGTATGTTGCGACGGTTCGTATCTGGGGTAAGAGCTTCATGATGGAGTAATACTACTCCGCAAATTACATTCCTATCTTGTTCTTTCTTAACCTTTTTTTGTTCTTTCAGTCCCTTTTTCTCCTTGCGCGCACAACATCACCGTGCCATCGGCTTCCCTTTAATCTATCTAAGCTGCCGCCGGATGCTTCACGACTCGCGAATAAGGTTTATACAGGCTTATAGTTCATAAAAATCTGTGTTCTTTGTTTCCTTCCTGCCGTTTGTGGCTAAAAAAGACTTCGCGTGAAGAGGGCAAGTTTTGTGGCTTACGGGAAATTGATGGGTGGTGGAATCAGCGGGGGCCTACTACGCGTTTCATCAGGCGGCGTTGTTGGCGCTTTTGGGTTGAGGTTCCGGAGCCGCTGCTGCGTGAAATGGGTTTCCGTGTAAGCACTTATGAATGATGTGTGCATCGTACCGGTGGTAAAGGACCGGGTGGCGCGTTTGCGGGAGGGAAGATACGGTCGTATAGAGATTGGGTTTGTTTATGTGGGTGTTGGTGGGTGTAGTATGTGGGTAGATTAGATTTGCGATGTCTGTGAGGACTTCGGAGGTTTCTTGCATTTCACGTCCATGTCAACATAACCGATTTTGATATTTGTTGCAGCTGTCTCGAAGTTTTTAGACGTCAAGTAGCTGGTATTCTAATTATTGTAGACAAATTCTCAGCAATTGGTAGGAAATGTGGGGTAACCGAATACCCTTCGCTGCGTGCCCAAGGTCCTGCCATACAATTGGGAACATGCTTTTCTGTTTAGATCCATTACAACATGATTGCCAGTACAATTTCTTGATGTGGATTCCATCTTCTGAACTATGTCTTATGTTGGGACTGTCGCAGTATACCTGCGAGATCTGTTGAATAAAGTAGCGGTGATTTCTCCATCAAACACCCAACACATGGCAGAGACGGTACGAGGCATTGATGTCAATACTGATAAACCACCAACCAGTCTAGGGCAATGATACTCTACAAGACAGAATCTGCGTTGGCTAGGACAGCGACCGCGCCTCTTTAAGATCGAACTGTCACTCAATCCCTACTGAAAAGTCACAACCCGTCATGAGAATCATCGCGATCCTTTCGGCCTTTGCTGCCACAGCTCTCGCAATACCGTTCAATAATTCAACTATAGAGCTCACACCGCGGGTATTCGACAGAAACCCCAGAGGCTGCCCAACCTCCTTCATTCAACCATATGGCGAACTGCCAAAAGGTCGCACCTTCGCGCCCCGAGACATCTTCCAAATCAGCGAAAAGAAACCTACCGAATTTTTCTCACCCGACAGCTGGGCGGGTACAACCGCAAGAGACAAATGCACCGTCTTCAACATACCCTTGGATGCCGACAGGGCCAGAGGCAAAACCTGCAACCTTGTCTTCAACTTCCCCGACTACAAGCAAGCACCAGGTATATCCCGCATGATCGGCCCAGGCCACTTCATGTTCCACCCCTTTGCCCACGGCGCTCGGGTTCCACTTCCCATCGTTACAACTTGGAGTAATAAACCTCCGCTTAGTATCACACCACCGATTACCATAAAGCAGTTTGCTCCCCGCCATAGTTACGTTCTTAGCTCGGGGCCGTGCTATGTTTCTCAGGAGCAAAAGGGAGTAGTGGTGAGGAGCGGTATGCTGTGCTCCAAGGACACTTTGTTGTGGTTTAAACAGAGCGACGACAGGTGTCCTATGGGACTCTATCTGATCATTTCCGAGCCGGATGGTTCCGATTAGTAGGGTTGGGATGAGACAAGGGACAGCTACTGTGGTGGAATGTAATAAATATCATGACTATTGTATCATTTAGCTTCCATCATCTGGGGAAGAGGGGCTTTTTTTGATATCTGGCGTCTGGATGCAGGGCTTTGGTGGACATTGTAGAGGTCGAAGGCTAATCGATTCCAAAGCATATTCAATGAGATACCAATCCTTCAATTCGTCATTTGCATATGCTTCTCTGGCTCGATATTCGTTTTATTTCAATGTAGGCGGATGATATAGTTGTTCTAGACCTGCCTTGGAAGTTCAGGTGCTCTAGTGCTACTACTATAGCAAGCAATTCGCATAGCGTGAGACCTAAGGGCGGGGCTCTATCGATAGTGAGTCACGCTAGTGGCGGGGATTCGGAGGAGTCAACTCTAGAAAATCGTTCCCCGCCACGGTCATTTCTCATCAACACCAAAAATGTCTATTGACTTCCCTCGCGAGGAGGAGCGCGTGCTTGCGCGATGGAAGGAGATCGACGCCTTCCTGAGGCAAGTTGAGCTGGTAAGTGGATGCGAATTCCTGCGCCCTTTTCCAGCATACTTCACGTGCCCCTCTGTCGGCTTGTCTGTTGTGATCTTGCCTTGTTATAGCTATGTTGCATAACCTGTGACAAGCATATCTGGCGTTTTTTTTGTACTAATCCTACCCAGTCCAAAGGCAAAGAACCATACACCTTCTACGATGGACCGCCGTTCGCGACCGGATTGCCGCATTATGGCCATCTCTTGGCGTCCACCATCAAGGACATTATTCCGCGTTACTGGTCCATGAAGGGTCGTTACGTTGAGCGGAGATTCGGCTGGGATACCCATGGTGTTCCGATTGAGTACGAAATTGACAAGGAACTGGGCATGTCTGGACGTGATGCTGTGCGCGAGATTGGAATTGCAAAGTACAACGAAAAGTGCCGCGCCATTGTCATGAGATATGCGGCCGAATGGAGAACTACCATCGACCGTCTTGGGCGCTGGATCGATTTCGACAACGACTACAAGACCATGGATACCAACTTCATGGAATCCGAGTGGTGGGTGTTCAAGCGCCTCTTCGACAAGGGCGCTGTATACCGTGGGTACAAGGTCATGCCCTACAGTACAGCACTGGCAACACCTCTCAGTAACTTTGAGGCTTCCCAAAACTACAAAGATGTCCAAGATCCGGCAGTCGTTGTCACATTCCCACTTGTCAACGACCCAAACACATGCTTGTTGGCATGGTACGTATTTCTGCGCACACTCTGCTTGTCAATGCCCATACATTGGCAACCCTAGCTTGCTTTTGTGGGCATGTGCTAATGTGGTTACAACAGGACTACCACTCCATGGACACTACCATCCAACACTGGTCTTTGCGCACATCCCGACTTCGAATACGTCAAGATCCTCGATGAAGCATCCGGCAAACACTACGTTCTCCTCGAATCCCTGCTACGTACACTCTACAAGGACCCCAAGAAGGCCAAGTTCAAGATTGTTGAAAAGCTCAAGGGTAAGGACATGCTAGGCTGGAAGTACGAGCCCCTCTTTGACTACCTGTACGATGAGTTCAAGGACTACGGCTTCAAGGTCTTGAACGATACCTACGTTACAGCCGATAGCGGTGTGGGTATCGTCCACCAGGCACCCGCATACGGAGAGGACGATTACCGCGTCGCACTTGCCCACGGAGTCATTTCCGATACCAGAGTACCACCAAATCCAGTCGACGACCAAGGTTGTTTCACTGCAGTTGTTCGCGACTTCGAGGGTCAGCACGTCAAGGCAGCAGACAAGGGCATCATCAAGCATCTGAAAGGAACTGGACGCTTGATCGTAGACTCACAGCTTCTCCATAGCTATCCCTTCTGCTGGCGGTCTGATACTCCCCTGATTTACCGAACTGTTCCCTCATGGTTCATCAAGATCCAGGACATCGTTCCACAGATGCTGGAGAACATTGCAGGCTCACACTGGGTTCCTTCGTTTGTCAAGGAGAAGCGCTTCGCCAACTGGATCTCCAACTCACCTGACTGGGCAGTTTCAAGAAACCGTTTCTGGGGTACCCCGCTCCCGATCTGGGTCAGCGATGACGGAAAAGAGCTTGTGTGCGTTGGCAGCGTAGAGGAGCTGAAGAAGCTTAGCGGATACGAGGGTGAACTCACCGACATTCACCGTGACAAGATCGACCACATTACTATTCCTAGCAAAGAAGGTAGGGGTACGCTGAAGAGAACTAATGAAGTCTTTGACTGTTGGTTCGAGTCTGGCTCTATGCCCTACGCTAGTGCACACTACCCATTCGAGAACGTGGAGCAGTTCGAAAAGTCTTTCCCCGGAGACTTTATTGCCGAGGGTCTCGATCAAACTCGCGGTTGGTTCTATACCCTCACAGTCCTGGGCACACATCTTTTCGGCAAACTACCATTCAAGAACTGTGTCGTCAACGGAATTGTACTTGCAGAGGACGGCAAGAAGATGTCAAAACGTCTAAAGAACTACCCCGATCCTAATCTCATCATGAACAACTATGGTTCCGACGCTCTGCGATTATATCTCATCAATTCGCCTGTCGTCCGCGCCGAGACACTTCGCTTCAAGGAGGCAGGTGTCAAGGAAATTGTTTCCAAGGTGTTGCTACCACTATGGAACAGTTATCAGTTCTTCGAGCAGCAGGTATCGCTCCTGAAGAAGGTCGCCGATCTTGACTTTATGTTCGATCCAGCGGCTGAGAAGACAAATTCGAACGTACTGGATAGGTGGATCCTGGCATCCTGCCAATCGCTGCTGAAGTTTGTCAACGAAGAAATGGCCGCATACAGATTGTACACTGTCGTCCCGCGGTTGCTCGAGCTCATTGACAACACGACCAACTGGTATATTCGCTTCAACCGCCGCCGTCTGAAGGGTGAATATGGTCTAGAAGACACAAAACACGCACTCAACACACTCTTCGAAGTCCTCTACACACTCTGCCGTGGACTCGCACCTTTCACACCATTCATTACGGACAACATCTACATGCGATTGTTGCCACACATCCCTAAGGAGTTGCACGCAGAGGACAACCGTAGTGTACACTTCCTACCATTCCCAGAGGTCCGCGAGGAGCTGTTCGATGAAGCCGTTGAGCGCCAAGTCAAGCGCATGCAGTCGGTCATTGAACTTGGCCGTATCTGCAGAGATCGCGCGAACAAGGGTCTCAAGATCCCGCTCAAGACGCTTGTAGTCATCCACCCAGAGCAACAATATCTTGACGACATCAAGTCGCTCGAGACCTACATCTTGGAGGAACTGAACGTGCGAGAAATCGTGCTGTCAAGCGATGAGGAGAAGTACAACGTGCAATACTCTGCTACAGCCGACTTCTCCGTTTTGGGCAAGAAGCTCAAGAAGGACGCCGTCAAGGTCAAGAAGGCTCTGCCAAACCTCAAGAGCCAAGAGATCAAGGATTACTTGAAGAGCGGTGAGATTGTGGTTGATGGCATCAAACTTGAGGCCGAAGACTTGATGGTCAAGCGTGGTCTCGCACAGGACTCTAGCAACAAAGACCAAGAGTTTAACACTGACAATGACGTCCTCATTATTCTCGACGTGGCGTCGTACCCTGAGCTTGAGCAGGAAGGTCTTGCACGAGAGGTCATTCGCCGTGTACAAGATTTGCGCAAGAAAGCTGGACTGGTACCTACTGACGATGTGGGTATGGAGTACCGAGTCTTGAGCGACCCTGATGGAGTGGGCCTGGAGAAGGCATTCGAGAACCAAGGACCACTGTTTGAGAAGGCTCTGAGGAGGAATGTTGACAAGCACGTCATCACTGAACTTGATGGCAAGATACCCGAGAACAGCAACGAGAAGGTGATTGCAGAAGAGGAGCAAGAGCTTCACAAAGCAACTTTCATGCTGCGGTTGGTTAAGCTGTGAGGAGTATGCAATACTACTATGCCTCCAGCGGACGGGTTCGTAGATCGTTTAGTGTGCCCACAATAAGGGTTTTGATGGCATGACAGCGTAACGTAGATAGCCGAAGAAATGACAAAAATAACTTTCAATCAAATGCCAGAGAAATCGTGAACTTTGTATGTTACCAAGGATATTTACCAACCCATGACTTCTACCGCTGCTTGTACGCCTTCTGAGCCAATCGTTAGCTACCTGTGAATGAATCGGATCAGACATAGTCTTACAAGATAGCACTCTTTTAGTTTCATGAATTCGTTCACGCACATGTCTTTCCGTACGTTGTTGTAGTCTGCAAGAATACATTTGCCATATAATGAACTCTAAACAATGTTAGGATACAACAAAGAATACACAGTGCAAGGCCCTAGAAGTGGGGGATGAAGTGGCGCACGTACTTCTTTTGAGCATTTTGCAGCCGCAGTGGCGAGCTTGTCGATAGGGCGAGTTCGTCCAGGCATTTTGATGTGAGCAACAGATGACAATGTCAAATGAGTGATGTCGTGAGGCGCTGCAAATGTTTCTTCTATGTGTCGATGAGGTCAATGACAGGGTCCACCGCACTAGACTCTTGGCATTGTCGCTGTGTGAACGGGCAACCAACCATCCGCATAACAAAGCGCGTTGCTCTCACGCAGGCGGGCGCAGCGGGTTACCCCGTCACCCATGCATCGATACATCTTGTAATGCTTAGTCGCTGCGCGCAATCCTTTCCTTTGACGCGACTGCACCGCATACCACTTTTTGGTTGCTCGCACACTTCCCGGGCTCAGCAGCTACTTCCATGTTGTCGCGAACGCGCCGGAGACGACCGAGTCGCGTGCACGAATGCTACCCCCCATGACACAAAATGGACGTGACGCGAAGGACCTGACCAGGGATGAATTGCCCAACGAAGGTATTACTTACGATCTCTATTCCATTGTTTCTGTTCACCGTACTAATGTTCTTGCAGTCGTCGAAATTCTATACGACATCATATACCAGGCGCATCATTCGCAGGATAAGACGTCGCGCGCCCTCTTTGATGCATGTGACAAACATGTCGAGGACAACCGTCTAGAACCCAGGGATAGCGCTATATTATACCGCTTTCTAGCCCACCTACAACACGAGGATCGAGATGGGGAGGATCTCCTAAGTCGCTTCCAGCGTGTGCTCCGAGACTATTTTGACATCACTGTGGGGTATGGCGACGAGGGCGACGACATTGAACCCGCAGCTGGGCTCGATGCGACGCAGGAAGGGACACAGGCAGGGCCGGGACGGTTGCCGAGGACAACAAGCTTCGATTCATTCCTCGATGTGACCGCTGACAAGGTTGCTGGGACTGACCATGGTGACCTTGCTCTGCGCCCCAACAGACAACCTCAGCAACAAGCTCCAAACGGCCATGGCAGCAGACCTAATAGGCAGCGTGCTACTTCAGACACAGAGGCGCATTCGTATCACCAAGCTGGACTTCCCATTCGCAATAGAGTGAATGGAATTGCGCCTCAACGCGCTACTTCAGGTCCACAACGACCGCCTCACAAGCGTAGCGCTTCTGCATCGAGTCGTGGCAGTTTGCAGATTAGAAGAGGTGGACAACCGCTGACGTACAGGCCCATTGATGATGCGGACCAAGCCAGTTCCACCGATCACACTACCAGTCTCGATCTTTCCAATATCCAAATACCTGGAGTGAATGCGCCAATACCTAATGAACCTTACCGACCCGCGCGCCAACAATCCCAACCGCAGCGACCATATGTCTTCGAGCCGTTCAGACCCTCCGATACGCAATTGTTAGACAATGCGAGAACCCTTGAACAACAGCGACTTCATCGGGTGATGAGAGAATGCATATGGACATGGCAGCGTCGGGCGCAAGACCGTTTGAACATGCGAGAGGATATGGAAAGGGCTGCTGCAGCATTTGAACGTCGCACCCTGCTCAAAGCCTCTCTTTTGCAGCTGCGGGACACAGCGCTTGTAAGGCGATCCGGCCGAGAAACAAATCGCTTTTTCGAACGACTAGAAGCCAGAGCAGACAAAGCTCGCAGTTTGTTTCTGCTCACAAAGGCTTTTACACACTGGGCGAAATGTGCTGAAGAGGAGGTCCAGCGCACGTCGGTTGCGCGCCGGCACATTCTGCGCACAAGGTTCTTCAATGGATGGCGCGAAATCACAGCAGTTAACGAGCTCAAGATTCAACATTTCGCTTTGGCGAAATTCCTCTCTATATGGCGCGCACGCACCGCTGCGAGACAAGGCACTGAACAGCTTGCGGTTTCCTACTATGAAGACAAAGTCGTCCGGCGAACATGGGATACTTTGGTCAAAGAGTACCTTAGTAGAGGTGCATCAAACTGGCATGATACACAAATAGCCAGGACTACGCTGTTGAAGTGGCGTGAGATAACTGAGATTATGAAAGAGAGAGAAACGTGGGCTACTGATCGACGGGATGAGATAGTGCTACGGAGGACGTTCAGAGCGTGGCAGCAGAAATCGGATGCTGCTCAAGCCCTCCAATCTCAAGCAGATGACTTCCGGAAAGCCAGCTTGCTCCGAACGGCTTTGCATGCGATGCAGAAACAAGCACAGCTCGAACCTAAACTTCGCGAATTCCAGACACATACCAATACTCACTTGCTTCGCTCAACTTTCGAGAATTGGCGTAAGGTTGCTAAATTATCACGCCGGGCTCGTATCATCGATCGCATGCGACTGTTGCGTAATGCCTACACGACCTGGAATGACAAACTGCGTATCAAAGCACTTGAAGAGCGTATCAACGACCGCGTTCTGGTCGAATGTCTGTACAAGTGGACTCTTGCATCTCGAGTATCTCTTTTTCAGCGTGTTCACGATCGACAACTCAAGGAGACGGTTTTCTTATCTTGGGTCACAAAGACAAATCAGCGTGCCAACACTCTCGACACTGCTGAAAGGCGGTTCGCTCAGTTCAAGCGTGTCCAGTTGTTACGGACATGCTTGCGCAAGATGGAAGCCATCACTACGGAGAGAAGAGCTGAACAGTTTGCGGTAACAGCCGAGTATCAACAAAGGTTGAAGGAACGCATCTTTGCCAAGCTCAAAGAAAGACAGGCGCATTTCCAGCAGCTGAACCAATGGTCGGCAGATGCACACTACTACGTGCTTTGTAAACATACCCTGAAGACCTGGAGCGAAGCTACGCAGCTTGCGCGTCGCAACCGCCGACGCGACACATACTCTCAGGTCCGTAGAACGGTAAAGACAAATCTCGTGCGAAGGGTGTTTGGACATTGGAGGGACAAAGCAAGCCATATCGTAGGACTGAACCAAAGAGCGAATGATATGCTGGAGAACCGCACCATACAAGCCAGTGCAGAAATCATTCATCGATGGCACGACCGGACGCTTATCCTTCGCCAACAAGATGCTCAGGCCACCAATCTACATGCCTTCAGGATTACCTCTGCTTGTTTGGCCACATGGTCGCAACGCATGGATGACATTCGCATGCTAGAAGGTCAAGCCATTGCTCTTCGACAAGAAAGCACTGAGATTATGGCTGCAGGCGCCCTCAAAAAGATGGGGTGGCGTCTCTGGAACATCCAGAGACAGGAAGATAATGCGAAAGCGTTATTCAACCGGAACTTTGAAAAGCATGTCAGAGCTATGGTTCGCTTTTGGGCGGAGCGTGCTACAGAGCGATTTGCCGAACGGTCTGCAAGCCCCACGCCTAACAAACCGAGAGCGCGGAGAGTTGATGATAGAGACCGTGATGATGGCAGGGGAGGTGACGATGGCGCAGTCAGCGCTGAGGGCAATAGAAACCATGGGAAACAGGGGGGCTTGGAGCCGTCTGGTGACGAAACCCAGTATCTGGAGGCTTGGACAGCTTTTGACCAGGATGCTTTGGATCTGAACAAAGAGCTTGATCTCTCTCTTTCTCTCACACCGGAACAGCCTCCACGACACCCCATTCTCACACCGAATCCGTACACCCAGGCACCTACACCATCTTCAACGCGCCCGCTGAATTCCATACTCCGCCGCCCAAACACATACCCACAACCGCAGCCAGCTCTGCGCCCTCCCCCCACGACCATCATTGAGGATGACGAGTCCGATCTCGATTTCGGAGACGGCCCCCAATCAACTTTCTGGACAGGAACCCCCATGCCACCAACAGCAAGCAAGCCTGGATACCTGAAGACACCATCAAAACGCAGTCTAGCCCGCGCCAAGCATCCTGAACTTCCCGCTAGTCCTGAGAAGCAGCCTGCTTTCAGTCCTGTACGGCGACCTTTGGCTTCAATACTAGAGCGAGAACGAACATCACGATTAGGCACTATGAGTGCTCCACCTGTGCAGAGTTCAAGACCCACTAGTTTTGGTGGCATAGGCGGCGTGACGAGTTTTGAGAGGAGGCTGAGAGAAGGTGGATTTGGAGGGAGCGTTGCTGCTGGCAGTAGTAGTGCAGCGAGAGGGGGGAGGGTAAAAGGTGGTGCGAGGCCTAGAGTGGGATTTGGAGATGTTAGTCAGATGGGTTGATTGATTCTCTTGGGCTTTTGGATATTGAGCGGAACATTTAGTGTTGATGGAAGAAGATAGTGGAGTTTGCATTGCGTGAGGCGTCTGCGTAGTATTATAGCGCCTATTTGTGTTTGTGTATGTCAGGATACCCCATGACTTTTTATTTTTCACTCTTCAGAAAAGTTGTTGTGACTATATAGTAGAGTGACGATGAATATACATGATATGATTTACATCTAAAAGCACTTCGGACTGATGTTGTAGCGAGACTTGTGGATCTACGTGAAGCTAACCTTGTCCCCGATGCTCGTTTTTTTTTGCCACGATCCGATCTTCGGTGTCGTGTGATGATGGTAGAGCACATAGTAGGGTTAGTGCGGAGACCCCGCAATCTACTTTTCTCTCCATGTTACAATAGTATTCCACTGTTGGAACCTGCATCGGCGCTCTCTCCGAGTATAACGCCGTTTTCTCTTATTCCCACATGCTGTGCATACCTTACCCTATGTATCCGTTGATGCTCACCCAAAATTTCATGCATGATGTTGTTTCGTTAAATCTGATGAAAACAACAAAGTCAGGAATATGTCTTCATACCGTTCAACTCCAAATCTAAGCCTCGGCGCCACCGCCGATAAACAGCCTGATTTCCACACTAGGAACCTGTTATTTCGCCCGTCCACGCGCCCCCCTTCTAGTCGCTTTTTTCCGTGAGCGGGGGCTAAGTGCACTTTGCCTTTTTCCATCTGCACAAAAAGAAAACGTCCCGAGGCCCCGCTTTTTGCCCTTGAAGCAAGGCAATCGAGTAGTAGCGCCGGGTATAACGATCCGCATATTTTGTTATGTCTATTTGCTTTTAGTATATAGTGTGCTTTGATGGCGAGATCGTTGCCGGTGCACGTGGTTTTCTTTATTTGTTCAAGATGCATGCTGCGTTGCGGATGCTAGTGTTGGGCTTTGCTCCGGTATTCTTATTCGATATTGGGTTTGCGGCTCCGTCTTCTGGGTTTCATGAACAATGCCGGAGTTTCGATCCTACATATTATGTTAAGAACTCGACGCTGAATGTTCGCGAGTTCTTTACTGCGGGGTCGAATTTGACGTTTCCCGATAACGTGGCGAGTTGCGGTCGAGCGAGCCAGGTTGTGGCTGTGGATCTATGTCGTGTTGCGCTTGAGATACGGACATCGAGTACTTCGCGGATTACGTTTGAGGCGTGGTTTCCAGAGAAGTGGTCTGGAAGGTTTTTGGCTACGGGTAATGGAGGGTTGGATGGATGTGAGTGCGAATTACTTCGAAGATAAGATTGGTCAGTGTTAATGGGAGCATAAGGTATCAAGTACGAAGACATTGCCTATGGCACTCAGAATGGCTTCGCTACTGTTGGGGCAAATAATGGACATAACGGTACTTCAGGACGAGACTTCTTCAATAATCATGAGACGGTTGTGGATTTTGCATGGCGATCGTAAGTAATCACATTCGGTTACATTTAGAAGACTCGTATTGATCATGTTCTTTCCTCACAGTCTCCATACAAGTGTAGAGACTGGCAAAATGCTAGCTCAACACTTCTACCAAAAGAAACATAGCACATCCTACTACATAGGCTGTTCTCTCGGCGGACGCCAGGGTATAAAAGCCGCAGAGCAGTTCCCAAGAGACTTCGACGGTATTCTCGTTGGCGCGCCCGGCGTCGATTTCAACAATCTGTATTCATGGCGTGCACTTTTCTACACTATCACTGGTCCAAAAACAAGTCCTGATTTTATTCCACTCCAAGCATGGAAAACGTGGATCCATGATGAGATACTACGGCAATGTGATGGCATTGATGGAGCAAAGGATGGGATAATCGAAGACCCTTCGCTATGTCGATTCAATCCATGGACCTTGAAGTGCAACAGCGCCAACGCCATAACCGAAGCAAAATGTCTCAACGAAAACCAAGTACAGCAACTCGTCCGCATATTCAGTCCCTACACGTATCCCTCTGGCGAACTCATCTTTCCAGGCATGCAACCCGGCAGCGAGCTGCAAGCACCTGACAGACTCTACACTGGCACACCTTTCACCTACTCAGAGGACTGGTTCAAATATGTGGTATACAGCGACCCAAGCTGGAACGCATCGACCTTTACTGTCGCCGATGCACGCGCAGCAGAAGCCCTCAACCCAGCCAACATCCGCACCTACCCATCTTCACTGCCGGCCTTTGAATCTCGCGGCGGCAAATTACTCATGTATCACGGCCAACAAGACAGCCAGCTCACCAGCTTCAACACGAATCGCTTCTACGAACATCTACGCGACAGCAATGGTAAAGGAGGCAAAAGAAGCTACGTCAGTATGAACAAGTGGGTGCGCTTCTTCAGGATCTCAGGCATGTTTCACTGCTCTGGTGGACCAGGGGCATGGGTGCTGGGCCAGGGGGGAAGGGCTTCGCAAGCCGGTATCCCGTTTGACGCCCAGCATAATCTTCTTGCTGCTCTAGTGGCGTGGGTGGAGACGGGTGCTGCGCCCGAGCGTGTGGAGGGGACTAAGTTTGTGAATGATACGGTAGCTGCGGGCGTGGAATTTAGGAGGAGGCACTGCATGTATCCATTGAGAAATGTGTTTGTTGGGGGTGATTATAGGGAGGCTGGGAGTTGGATGTGTAAATAAGAAATGGTGGGTTTGGTGGTTGCTAGTACTGGACAATAAACCACGTGGCATTGGGTTTTGACTCCTGTAGCCAACCAGCCACCACTGTACCTCTTGAGAGAAAATTAGTATTATCCATATACTCTCGACTAGGACGTTACATTGTGGCTTAATATTTGAGGCAAGGGGGTAGCGGTTCGGCTCGCGATGTTTGCTAGCAGAACCTGGTTAATGGAAACATCCGACGGGACCCTTCGCTTAGATTCCTGTTGCTAAGCCGATACACTTTCCTAAAGTTATTTTGTCTACTTTATCGAGGGTATTACGCACCCGATGCGCGACCATTGTGCAGATCTCGAGTTAGCTGCTTAGAGAGATGAACCTGAAACAACCGCGCACAGTTCACCGCGTTTCTCGTCTAGCCACCCCGTTATGAAACGGCTATCGATTCAGCTTTGATCAAAACATTTTCCTCCTTACAAGAACCATTAGTTTTGAGCTTAGAAGGGTTTGTTCACTTAGTTAACTGTTGACACTGTTCACAGCATGCAGGGTCCTACAATGGCGCTGCTTGACATGGTTTCGTGTGTTGCCGTTGCCCATTGTTACATTCGAAATGGCCAAGATCTTATCAAATCATGGAAGTGAAGTTAGATCGGCGAAAGATGTTCTTTGGGTCAAGTATGGGTCTAAGTGTGATGCCTCTTTTGAGAGTCTACTTTTGACACCTGAAAGGTGGCAGCAATCACTGAGGCATAAAGACACTTTTTATACACTGTGTAGGGTATACGCACGAAGCCTGCATTGTCTTCCGGGTTTTTGTATCTTCTTACAGTCTATCTCCCTTGGTACATTGTTGCCATTGCCACGATTGTGTCTTTGTTCGGGTGTCCTTCACTTTCCTCGTGATTATGGACATGTCTTGACACCCCGAACCGCATGCTAAAATTTGACATTTGGTTATTCCTTAGAAGAATTTGGTTATTCAATATACAAAATGCCTCCTCCATACAATAATTCGTGGTCTTACTTCAAAATAGATGCCTTTGCATACATCAACGCTAACCGAAACTGGACAGTGGGTAAGTAAATGATCATTGTGCGTCAAGCCTGCTTTTGCTAAACATCTGTGTGAAGAGGAGCGAAACCATACAGTTTCTACAATCTGGGCTGGAAATGTGAACGTCCAGAATCACTATAATGCATTAACGTGGGTTGGAGAAGTAAGGGCGGCAGCCACTCCTGGCCTACCTAACCCAAATCCTATACCAGCGATACCATACACAGCTGTGTCACTTGCATATGCGAAAGCTAGAGGGAAACTACCTTCTTCAACGCCATCACCATTATCATCATCATCGTCATTATCACCCTCTGGACCTGGACCTGCAACTCAGCACACTAATTCACAACTGGACGACTTTTGGCCAAAGCGGCCATGGTCTCCTGAACCCAAGCTACCGCTCTATGACTTAGATATGGTCAAGGCAAATAGTGCTTCAAGAGAGGCTTGGCTCAGCACTGAACCACATATGCCCCCACCAAATGATGGGTCTCAGTGGCGCGGTGTCCAAGTGCTGGGGGTTGGGGGTTACGGCGCTGCAGGGCTATAGGTCCAGACCGATGCCGCAGGTAACATTCGAGACGTAGTTCTGAGGCGTTGACATTATAAGGGTCTGTATCAGCTGACATGTTGCAGAAAATGGTGATCAAGGAAGCCAAGCCTTTCACAGCTAGCCAATGGCGCGACCCAAAAAACTGGCATGACAGATTGCCACGCGAGATTAGGATACACCAGCTGGTTGAGGAACGGCGCAGCGTAGAGCCTGATTCGTGTCGTCACCTCGTCCGTTCCCGTGGTCATCGGCTCTGGATGCGGTCGAGACGGTATAGGTTATACCTGGATTTTTATCCTGGAGGTGACCTGAGGAGGGCAATGAAAAACTATGCTGAGAACTGGACTAAAGAAGAAGAAGATTCTGAGTTCAATGGGGAGGAAGATCTTTTAGAGGGTTTTATATGGTACACAATAAAATCACTAGCGACGGCCTGCCTATTGCTACATAGGGGGACACTGTCAGATAACGAATTGTTCGGATGGAAGCCAATCACGCATCTCGATTTGCAGCTACCTAATGTTCTTCTCGATATTTCTAATCCAAAGGAGGGAAATTATACGGGCAGTGAGCCCTCGTACGTGCCTATTCTTGCTGATTTTGGCATCTCCTTTCTCAGTCCTGGGGGTCATGGCTCCACTCTCTCTGACCCTCCAGAAGACTTTACTCCCAACTTCGACACTCGATATCCTCCTGTGAGTTTCTGTTTTAACTCGTTGGATCTACCCACTGACTGCATCAGGAAATGAACCAACAACCCTCAGATAACATCAAACTTGGAGAAAAGACGGATGTTTGGGGCCTTGGAAACATTGCCTACAAACTAATCATGAATGGCCTAGTCGATCAGGGTCCAGTCCGTTGCGACGCACACACTCAAGATGAGGAATTTGAGGAATATGACGGAAAGATCCCGCTAGCAGCACAGCATTGGCGCAACCTTTTCCAGAACGATGACATAAATGTCCTCAGTTATGATTGTCCAGAATGTAGGCCTACTGGATCTTATACTGATGATCTCAAGCAGCTCGTGAGGAAGTGTTTGAACTATGAACAAGGCAAGAGGCCAACGCTCTTGGAAATCATTGCCGAGGCTGATCAGCACTTTGGTGAGTTCCCCGGAGACATGGATGAGCTCATGGACAAGGGTCGGTATAACTTGAAGGAGCCCAATTTCGAGGAGTTTCTGACCGGAGAGGCTATGGACATAGGTACATAGATGAGGTAACGACTGATTGAAGGGGCCTATGTTTCTTGTTTCCGTTCCATCGTTAGATGTTTTAGCGTTGGCCTCCCATGCATGTGATAGGTCCAGCACACGACTAATACACCAATGAGCTTTTCCATACACCAAACAAACTCTAGTGCCTCGACGTGAACTGCTCCAACATTTTCTTTCATATGGACTTCACAAGTCCTCCCGGTAGAACTCTCAAAGACATCTAATTCTTTAATTCCTTAACCCATCTTTAATAATTTCCCTTCATGTACTCCTGGAGACAATGCATGAGAGACACAAAATGGACATACCTAATTTCTTTAAATACCTGCCTGGGAACATACCCAAGTCCACGACCTTCCTTACTCCGAAGGATGTTGAGAAAGAAGCTCGAGTGCGTGCGGCGAGGCTCTTCCAGCATCGTGGTTTGCTCGAAAAGATTGTTGAGCGCCACGAAGAGACGATACGCACACGCTGGGGAAAGAAAACGAGAAGTCAAAAGAGAACAGTCCTCCTGGAGGCATGGCCCGGAATGTCCTCGGAGCATCGACCAGATGTCGCGGCATGGCGAAAACACTCAACATCGGATACGAAGGAAGCATACATGTGGCCATACATCAACTTGGAAGATCTCACCAAGACAAAGACCTTGCTGGTTATGCTTCACTACCGTGGGAGGAACCAGCCACACGAATTTGTACGTTCCGATTTGGAGCAAGCTGCTCTTGGTGAGGCGAGCGGTGTCACCATGCCAGGCTTTCTGGACGAATACACGATGCTTTTCGCCGACCGAAAAACACCCAAGTCATATGGAAAGCTCATTTCCTGGGATGACGACGACCATGCCTTTGAGAGCATGACCAACGGGATTGGTATGCATCCTGGACATGGGTTGCAGGCTTTGGAAATCCAGGAACGCATTTGGTCCTTTCTTGTAAAGTGCTGTCAGATCTTGTTGCAAGACATTCCGTCTATGACCAGATCACCTGTTCTTCCAAACCCCGGTCCACCTACTACTCAGGATCTTGACGTCGCGTCTCTTCAGATCAAATCCTTCGAGGCTCCCTACCGAACCCCTGCACACCTTGACTTTGCGCGCCTAAAGACCTTGGCTTCTGAGGAGCGCAACTGGAGGGAAGACCATTTGTGGTCACTGCGAGAGGACCCAAGCTATTTCGCTAAGATGATGCATGAGCAAGCTGAGCATCGACCTGAGATGCTGCTAGATACCTTGCGGAACGAGCATCCTTTGTTGAAAGAACCGGGGCGCCCACTCTTCTGGAACCGCGTAATCGGCAACGTAGTGATTCAAGCTTATTTTGGGCTCGCGACCTTTGATGAAGTATTGAAGCAGATCAACAACGTCGCTAGCATCTACGAGAAGCGTAAAGTAACACTGAAACCGGATGAAGACCTACCTGCCGACCTGCTCAGCGCATTCCAACATCTCCGTTTTTTGCTGGGTGCTGCAAGAACTGACATTGTTAACTGCATCAAGATTGAATTGTTCGCATCTCCACCGCTTCGTCCTTTCTGTAGGCGCGAGCCTCATGATCCGAGATCAGATGTCATCCGGTCTGCGTATTGTCCACCGCGTCAGGAGCATGCGGTCCATCGACTCATGCCCCTATTCGATATCCTCTTCGACGATCAGCAACTATTTGTATTTGGCGTACACACCGTGACGGATGAGATTGAACGCTTGACCGCAAAGGATCCTGCAGTCGCTGCTTTGCTTACGCCGCGAATCGCAAGCCGTCTCTCGTCGCTTTCAGTCGTATCAGAATGTCTTCAGCGAATCCACTTTTTCCAGCCATGGGCGCGTAAAATCGAAGACGGCATGGATCTCAAGGCCCGTGAACTCCAAAAGCAGTACAACAGGACTTTTAAAGGATGGCTCCCAATCCTAAACGCTAGATTGGAAGGCTCGCAGATCCATCAGTATGCTGATCCAACTGACGGGAAATTCAACTATCCTACGGACCATCGCCAGAACAAGCAGAACGTCGAGACAATGCGCAAATCCGAAGCTAACCTGGATATCCTGTGGAGAGCTGTAGACCGGCACTACAAGTCTAAATCAGCTAACTCACAGCATGACATGGTAGCACATATGCTTCGTAGTAATCGAAAGATCCAGCGTACGCCTGTTTGGGTCGAACCCGGCAAGAAAAAGAGAAGGAAGAAGAAGAAGGTGACAATTGTTAAGCAGCCAGTGGTACACTTATACAGGCCATCTTCTAGCGTCTACCGGGGATTTTCGAAGCCAGTCACTGGTGATTTTGTTGATGTTGCACTCGACGAACCTAGTGTCGAGTCCAAAACTGACGGAGACGTCGCTCCAGGGTCCAAGGCCGAAACACCGACATCCGCCCTTCATGAAGCTACTGAGCACCCTGAGACCTTCGCAGTGGACAAGCGCTCTCACGGGGCCTTCAGCACCATTTCCCACTCATCATCCGATCCTAATCAGCCTGCAGAGGTTCCTTGGACCGATTTCATGCATGCGATGGTAACCATGGGCTTCTCAGCTGAAAAACCACATAGATCGATGTGGAGTCTCGCACCACGAAAGATTAGCCTGAGTGCAGAGAAGAGTATACAGTTTCGCGAACCGCATGTTAGTAGCGACATTCCAGTTCTCTGGGCAAAGCGTATTCAGCAGCGATTGGCGAGGGCGTATGGATGGGTCGGTGGGGTGTTCAAAGCAGCCTAAGGTGTGGATTGATGGCGTAAGCAGGTCTTACATACGAGAGTCTGGCGTTGGTTCAACGATGGTGTGTCAACAACTGTTTTCTATTGTATACTATACTGTGTATGTATCATGTCGAGATTCCGAATTCATGAGCAGTAATTGTGTCCTGGCTTGTTATATCGAGATGCCCCTATGTCTGCCGAGAAACTGCAAGTATATGTGTTGTGGCAGGTCTAGCGGCGTGTCCTTTGCGCAATGACGATTTCGCAGGGCAGTGCTTGCCAGCGAGGTGGCAATCGGCGGCGCGATGGCCATCTAGAACCCGATGCGCCAGGCTCCCTATGGATCTTCGCGTAAGGGCTGACGCGCACCAATAAATCACGGTAAAGGGCCGAATGTGACGATGAATAAAGTGTATGCGTTATGTTGCCGATGGAATATTAATGCGCCGTGACCAAGGCAGCCACAGTGTTCAAGACAGCAACGTAGGCAAGATCGGGCACGGGGCACGTGATAGCGCGCTTGGCATCGAGGCGGAGCGCTCGGCCGGCGGAGCGAGCGAAACGCGGACCAGATCCTCTCTCTCTTCACGTCAACGTCTCCTTCTTCACGCCAACCTTTCCTTTGACATCCATCGGTCGTCCATAGCCAACATCAATGTCTCACTATCGATGGCCGCCTCGGGGAAAGATGTAGGGCTCATCACCTACCCAGCCATTGTCAACATCGCCACCCTCGTCGTATTCTTCGTCTACCTCGTTATATCCATCTGGCTCATCTTTCGACAGGGCCTTGGCCGCAGCTCACCATGGATCTGGCTCACCATTCTAGCCATCTGTCGTCTCACCCAGGTCTCGCTCGATTTGGCTGCTACCACCATGTACCCGATAGGACAATCGTCAAACACCAGCTTGGAAAGCGGCGTCGCAATCCTGACTACCATGGGCTTGACGCCCCTGTTCATGTCTACCAGCAGCCTACTCAACACGACCACCAGGCCTAAAGGACGTCGCATGCAATGGATCCTGCTAGTATTGCATATTCCTCTCATCATTTCCTTCATTCTTATTGTCGCTGGTGGCATCGATCCAGACTCACGAGACGGACCCACTTTTGCAGCCACCGAAAGTACCAAGGCTGGCATCACACTTTACTTGGCATGCTTCGTTGTCCTCGTCTGGTCAACCATTGTCATCTCTGCCCGCCTTTATCTTGCGGACAGAGATGAAGTGCGCATTCTTACGACTGTTGTGCTCAGTCTGCCTTTTTTTGTCGTCGACATCGTCTACATGATGTGTTTCGCCTTCGAGCGCTGGGAAGTCGACGACTTTGACGGCTGGCAGCACATGCGTTTCAATGTTATTAGTGGAAGCGTCACCCTTCAACTGTGCATGTACGTACAACTTCTGCCATACGACTGTCTCCTTTCCTCCCTTCAATTGATCATGTGACGTCACAGAGGGCTAACACATAGCTAGGCAAGTAATCATGGAATGGATTATTGTTGCTCTATATCTGGCCTTGGGTTTGGAGCTTCCCAGTAAAGCTGCAAGATTGCGACGTCAGATTGAAGACCAAATGGATCAAGCTAGGAATCTCGACGTTGATGTCCTTCAAGAGACCGTGTTATGGAAGGCTCACGATGCCATATCCCGCATGATTGCCGCCATGATCATGCCCGCCCTTCAACTTGCACACTGGATCCTTGGAAAGATACTGCGATCTGGACAGAATCAAACCTGAAACTTGCAAACTGCAACCATCAAGTTACCAACGTCTCCAGACGTCTCTTGATATTCGATGTATTTGACACACGGTGCCTTGCCTTACGACTGGCGCACAGGCCCCCTTGCAGCATAATCGATAATGTTGTGTCGGCCTGTTCGACCAATAAAACCCTAACAGGAATTTTGTCATCTTTGGATTAACTCGTGTGGCCAACGATGAGAAAACGCAAAAGCACCCAGCAGTAGATGCGTGTTTGCCTCGTCATCATCACGCGGAGACTTGCACTTCGGAATGAGGCGGATGACGCACTCAGTGGCACAGCACAGCGATGAGCCATTTAATCAGCACCAGACCCTGCCGCCCCGCTTAGATCCTAGCAGCCCAATTGAAACAGAAATAGATCTCACCATGTTTTGCACGCCTGTTACTGCGATATTTACCACTCTTGAACCGCATTGGTTGTGGCTGAACTCTGATGAGGTTGCGACGAGCGACCCGAACAGGGGCATGGAATGAACAAGAAGAAAAAGAGGATGCTAGGCAGAGATAGTACAAGGGAGGAAGGCGCGCATGAAAACAAGTCGACACGCACATTTGTAGCGATGAGAAGTAGTCTGTCTTACTAGCGACGATGCTTGTACCAATTAACAATCTGCTACTTCCAATTGCCACCTTTGTGCCGAAAAATGATTACGCCTCACCCCCTTTATGTCTATGCATCTGAGCTAAGAAGGACCCCACGTGCATTTTTAAATCCTTCTATTGCTTCAGAACCGCAACCACCAGGAAATGTAGTTTTCACTTTCGAATGTTACCGTTGCCTCATTTATTCTGTTTTGTCCTATTTTGGTTATTAAGAAATTCAAGAAAAAATACAAATTTTACGTAGAGTAAAATTTGTGGATAGAGTGGGAAAAGAAAACACAGAGGAGACAAAACATTTAAATAGTATTAACAACAACGTGTTTGTAGTGTGAGAGATAGCAGTCGTCAAATATGCTCATTGTAGTACAAAATAAATTTCGCCGATTCTTGTATATCAACATCATTGCATGCTGAATATATGAACTCAAGAAGTCTTCTTAGCAATAAAATATTTCTGTACGTGCTACCTGACATCCACATACATAGATGCAACATCATTGTTTCTACATCACTGTCTTCAACATATCTGACATGTCGTACCATCACCCCAACGTACCAAGCGGATACGCATCCGATATATTACCCCTGTCTGGCATGATAACCGGTACACTCTGATACTCAGGCACCTCGACCTTTTCTCGCGCCCACTCCGGGCTCCTACGCGCCCTGAGCAACTGCTCAACCGCATACGCAATACCCAGCAACTTCTGTTCGTCCCACGGCCTACCCATGATTTCCATGCCAATTGGTACGCCGACTGGCGCTTCATCGTTTGGCTCTGAGAAACCTGCTGGCACTGTGACGACGGGCGTGCCGGTGAGAGCGGCTAGGATGCCATTGCGTCCGGATTGCGAGGGGGAGCCGATTTTGACAACGAGATTTTTCTGTGCGGGGTAGATTATTGCGTCGAGGGCGTTCGATGCAAAAGTGTTGAGAAGGGTGAGAGTGAGATTTTGGATTCCGGCTTGACGGTCGTTGTATGTTTCGTTAGAGATTGATGAGATGAGGGCGGTGTTGACGTATTCGTACTCGGCTGGGATGACGAGGAACTCACCACCGGATCCATTGACGGATTTACGGGAGTAGAGTTCGTTGAGGGTGTTGGGGTGCTTGCCTTGTAGTGATGGTCGCTGGAGGTACTGGTCCATCAGCTCACGGAACTCGAAGCGTTGGACGTCCCAAGAGGCTTGAATGTCGGTCGCATTGTAGATAGTATCGTTGATGGGCACGATTGTTACTCCTTCAGCTTCCAGTCGTGATATAGCAGAGTCCATGGCATTATTTACGGGCGTGACTTCTGGTGAACTGGAGCGGTTAAATAAGCCGTTTAGTACCCCAATGCGTAGGCCCTTGAGGGAAGTGCTGGAAAGGGAAGAAGCATAGTCAGGCATGCGGATTGAACTGGGTATGAGGGCAGTCGCCTTATCAGCTGGATCATAGCCGATCGAGGCCATTATGGTAAGTGTAGTCGCCACGTCCTTGACAGTCCGTGCAATAGGTCCAATAACATCGTGAGTAGATGATATAGGCATAATGCCTGTTCGAGTAATCAGGCCTCGTGTAGGACGAATGCTGCATAACGAGTTGGCAGACGCTGGACTGCGAAGTGAATTTACTGTGTCTGTTCCTGTGCCTAATACACTGAAAGAAGCGGCAACTGCTGCTCCAGTACCCCCAGAGCTGCCTCCAGGCGTCCGAGTGGAGTCATAGGGGTTGATGGTCTGGCCTCCGAATGAGGAGACACTGAGACCTTCGAGTGCAAGTTCGTGTAGATTGACCTTGCCCAGAATAACAGCCCCCTCATTCTTCAATGCCGTTACACTTGGGGCGTCTATTGTGGGTTGAGAGCGGGCCAAGGCCAGACTAGCGCCCGTAGTAGGCATGTCTGCTGTATCGAAGTTGTCCTTGAGCAGTATTGGAATGCAGAAAAGAGGCCCAGTTGCATTGCCAGCTGAGAGCCGCCGGTCCATTTCATCGGCGATTGCCAATGCTTTGGGATTTAGTGTGATGATGGCGTTGGTCCGGTGGTTGTGAGCTTCGATATTCGCAAGAAATGAAGATACAACTTCCCGACATGTTGACAGCCTAGAGTAGAGCGCATGATGAACGGAGTCGATGGTTGCCTCCCGTGCGTCGAAAGGCATGTTCAATCCTGACGCGACACGGCCAAAAAGTGCTATAAGGCGCAGAGTTTGGAAGTTCACCATACTGCAAGGACAAATCTTAGTTTTTGGGCAAATAGATACACAATGGAGTTTTACCAAATTGCCAAATTGCCAAATTTATTATTTATCAGATTCTTTTGTAGATGGCGCCTTGTCATACATCACAGCGGGTAGCTATCACAACGATATCTTGATTGAGAAGATCATAGAGATGTATTCTATTGCGGTTTCCCATAATGCCTGCCTGGCCTTATCGCACATGGCTGTATGCGAATACCGAAAATCGGAATGACGTCGCTTGCCAAGACTATCCCGACCTGCCTCATTGGCTCAAGTGTCTCTTGCAGTGCTTTTTACGAGATCTCATATGCAGGTTTTACTTGGAAAATTTCTTCTTTTTGATCGCACTACATGACATAACGTCGGGTTGTACACCGACATGGCGAAGACAACTACTTACGCGAAGGCAGTAGTGCAACAAAATGCGCACCGGAATACGTTTCGCTACGATGCCATTGGGTCCCACGCACTTTTCTGTGAATACTATATAAATATAACTTTAGAATGAAAGGAGTGCATAGAATATTGGTGTATTCGTAAAAGTCCTATTGGCGTACAGTTGTTCGTCCAAAGCCAGAACAGATCAAGAGGGCGCCATGCGTTCTGCATGCGATTGGGGTTGTCGTGAGGGACTCAGACGTCAAAACCACATGTAATATGGAGAACAAAGGGCTTCAACCAGCGCACGGAACAGCTATTTTCATACCCATTCGCTTGTTGTAGCTTTCCGCGCATGCAGGAGGAGCTGTTCCGAAGTTGCATAACTTTGTTTCCAGTATTTCAGCAGCACTCATGCGCATCGTCACCAGACACATTGGCGGACCGATTTTGCATAGAGGCTGCGCCGGGCAAAGAGTTGCTCTTGGAAAAACGCCCGTTAGTGTTGGGTGTTTAGCGGGGGGTTGGGGTGTTGCACGTGCCTGAGTCGCCAAAGCACGTGTTTGCCAAGAGAGTGACTAAGGCGTGCGTCTCACCGTTATCCTCACCAACCATCAGTGCCCCATCTCTCCTCCTTCACCAGCACGCTCTCCGCATCCTTCGCGCGCACCAACAGCCGCAAACGATCAGCTCAGGCCGGATCGTGCTCATGCCGGTGGCAGAAATCTAACCACATATTGTTTAGTCACTGATGAAACTGACGATGCGACACCAAACTCAATTTTACGCCTAAAACGGCTACAACCCAGTCCCTAGCTGCACGTTTTCGTGCATCACCATTTGTAAACACACAACCAACCTTATCTGACCGCCACCCTGATCTTCGCTTGCACAGATGTTCCGCACTCACCGGACAATCGTGACTCGTCTTCATTGCGGCTGATGGCGCCCGTCGCTGCTCGCTGCGCTGTCCGAATTTGGTTGTGCACTACAACACTGACTAGAGCGACTGTTTCTTTGCATCTTCACCGCTGTGTACGGGTTGGGAGCCTGAGAACCAAAACTATTTCAATTACAGTGGACCTTATGTCAGTTTCGCAATAGTCTTCCTGTTGCGGCCTGCATGGAATCCTACAGCCTCAGCCACTTTCCGTTTCACAACACGATGTCGTAGGCGTTATGGAGAGTCATTCGAGTTACCCGCCAAGCTTTGATATGTACACTAGTAGAGGCTTAGTTATCACAGGTCTCGAACTGCCTACCGGTCGAACCAATGGCGACCAGTTCACTGCTCCACAATATACCAAAAAGCTACTGATCAGCTTCGGTTTTACCCGTCTTCCGTGGATGCAGCCTTCCTATAGCGTTTTATTACAAGCCAACGTCTCATGAATGGCTACCAGAATCACGCATTGCTGAGGTTTGGTGGGACTAGGCTGGGCTTGCCGTGGCAGAGGCGCCGCTATTTCCAGGCTAGGAGTTTGCAACACTTGTTTCCCGAGGCTGCTCTTGCCTCAATGGCGTTTCGCGATCTTGTTCTTAGCATCGGTATTAACACTAGAGTTGTTTTTGGAGTTTGTTCACAGTGTTGAAACCTGGACGTAGGACCGTCGCACGTCTTGGCCAAACCGGAGTGCCTCACTAGGGCGGGACCAGGCATGGCCGTGGCAAGTTGGGCCTTTGACGGTCCATGTGTGTTTAGAGTCTATGGCTTCCAAAGTTGTATAAAGACTGACAGTGCCGCCGCTGAAGAAGGGCATCCAGCATCAAAGGTTCCCAACCAAAGCAACTACAGTAATAACCACTTTTCCATTCTACTTAATACCCTTTACTCTACTTTCTAATCTTACTCTGACCGGTTCAGACATCTTTTTTAAATCACTCAAAATGTACTTCTCCAAGACCTCCTTTGTTTCCTTCAGCCTTTTGGCTTCTTCTTCGCTCGTGGCTGGCCACGGAGCTATCATCGCCGCTACTGGTGATGCAGGTGGTGCTGGCTCTGCCATCGGTGTCGACCCCAACACTCCTCGTGACGGTACCAACCGCAACCCCTTCCAGCAAGATTCTACCCGCTTCCGTGGCGATGCCGCAGCCACTTGCGGTGAGACTCTTGGTGGAGGTGCCAACGACATCCAGGCTGGTACTGCTCAGGTCATGCAACTCAATGGTCCTACCCTTCCTCAGGTCACCGCCGGTGGTCAAGTTATGATGACTGTCCACCAAGTCAACTCCGACGGTGCTGGTCCCTACACTTGCATGATCGACGCCACCGGTACTGGTACCGCATGGCAACCCATGACTGTCACCCAGAACCTTCCCGGTAACGACCGTGGCCGCAACAGGGACACTCAATTGCAAGATCAGCCTCTTACTGCCACTGTTCCCGCTGGCATGACGTGCACTGGTACTGTCGCTGGTCAGACTAACGTCTGTATGGTCCGTTGCCAGAACCCTGCTCGTGCTGGACCTTTCGGTGGCTGTGTGCCTGTCCAGATGGCTGGTGCTGCCGCTGCCGCTCCCGCCGCTGGTGCTGCCGCTGGTACTGCTGCTCCTGCTGCTGGTGCCGCCACCGCTGGTACTGCCGCTCCCGCTGCTGGTGCTGCTACTGCTGGTACTGCTGCTGGTGCCGCCACTGCTGGTACTGCCGCTCCCGCTGCTGGTGCCGCCACCGCTGGCACCGCTGGCACCGCTGGCACTGCCGGTACCGCTGCTCCTGCTACCGCTGGCACTGCTACTGGTGCTACCGCCGGTACTGCCGCTGGTGTTGCTGGAGCCGCCTCACCTGCTACCGCTGGCACTGCTGGAACCGTCGGTACTGCTGGAACTGCTGGAACTGCTGCCGCCCCCGTCGCTGGTACTGGTGTCGCTACTGGTGCTACTGGTGCTACTGGTGCTACTGGTGCTACTGGTGCTACTGGTGCTACTGGTGCTACCGGCGCTGCAACTGGCGCAACTGCTCCCATTGCTGGTGCCGCTGCCCGCAAGCGCGAGGCTGCCCGCAAGCAAAAGACCCAGCCCGCTCTCACCAACGACGACCAGGAGGAGGAGGTCGACCTTGTCGGTGACGAGCGCGACTAAATTCCTCACCTACCTGCATCTTCCAAATCAATGACGAACCAATCAAACGGCGCCTCTCCGATACGATCATGACCTCGAGCCTGGAAGAATCCTTTGGGCTTTTCCAACTCTAATCACGAACGAACGAACGAAAACTTAATAATCGAAATGTGGAGGAGAGATATGAGAAAGATGTATACAATAATGGCCGAAAAACAACAACAACAACAAAAAACCGATCTGATATAAGACGGGAAAACTAATGGTGGAGTGAAGGTGTATTTTCTTTTCTTTTCTTTTGTTTCTTTTGTTTCTTTTCCGGGATCATCTGAGCTGTGCTCGTGTGAAGGAAAGGGAATCGGGGGGAAATGAGAGGGAGAGAGAAAAAGTAGTATGGAATCTGGTTATTTCGCTGGTTATTTACTGTGGTTTGCCTTGGGCTTGGGAACCCGAGTCTGATTACGCTCCTTAATTGTAGAGTTCTACGTAGGACCCCCTCTGGTTTGTTTTTACTCAGTAGATAAAATCGCTGGAGGGATTGTAGATGTGCTATAATATTATTTTTTTTTAAACATAAACATTTGGCCCTGACTTTAACTTTGCTTGTGATGGAACTTGTTCTTTTTTTTTCTCTCCCTTTTTTTGCTCTTCTTGCCTTTTGGGTACTACTAGCCAAAATAGCGACGCACTGCTTAGCTACGAAAGTTAAAGAGACAGATAAAATTCACCAAAGACTTCTCTACAACTTTCCTAAATTCCCACAACACCACTTATAATTACCTCTTTCCTCTAATTAAATCTAACATTAAAACCTAATCTCAATCCAAACTACTTCAACATCCCCAAACCATGATGCCCCCCAACTTTACCAATTCCCCTCCCTCTTCATCTTTCCAACAAATTTCTGGCCTTGCAAATCAGGCAAGTGAAGTCCAGCTAAGCTTTTCTTGGTACTAGGTGCTCGGGAAATCCCTCCACGCTAGCCGCTCCCCATGTGTATGTGTGAACCATGCCCACCCCTCCGCCCCTCCCCATTCCTTCCCTCCTTTTATTTCCAGGGGTGGCTATAAATGCCGCATGAACAAGGGCTGCTTGTGTGGCGGTGCGGGGACCCTGTTGGGATGTAAAAAAAAATGCAACGGTTTCAGAAAGGGGGGAAGATGGGGCATTGCAGCGCTGTTTCAGGGATGACGACCGGGGGGGG